>NC_055996.1:14502808-14818159 GCF_018446385.1 Zingiber officinale | reverse complement strand
CCGATCGAACTTAGCGAGACCCATACATGTCTTTGGGGACTCTGACAGTTTATGTCACTAACAACAAAGCATGTCCAGCCTACCCAGACCGATCAGGTTGGAGCCTGATCGGTCCAGGCCTAGCCGTTGAGACACAACGGCTAGATTCTGTGTCTTCTTTGTCTTCTTCGCAGGTGCAGGATATAAGACCTCTACAGTAGACGAAGGAAAGGGTTCCTCTTTCTCACGAGACTGTGATTTGAGCTTTGCTGAGCTCTGTGTTTCTGAAGCTTCGTGTGAGCTTCCCTCGGCTGGTTTGCTGATCAGTTGCTGCTGGCATCGTGAAGTTGTTGCTTCATCGAACTCCAGTCGACAAGAAGGCAAGCAAAGTGTTGTTACATTCATATTCTTCTTGTTTTCTTGCTCTATCTTGTACTCCTTTATTGCTGTTGCAAAAGAGTTTGTGGCGAGGTTTCTCCACCCAGAAGGAGTTGTTGTTAGCCGATTTTCCGGGGTCTCATCCACCGACGGATTGATAGGCTTCGTCCACCTTACGGACACGCCGAGGAGTAGGAGTATCATCTCCGAACCTCGTTATATCATCGTGTTTGAGGTTTGATCTTCTCCACTTTTGTTTCTACATTGTATTTCCGCTGCGCTAACCTAAATTGTAGGAAGAAACAATAATTTGAGGTCGGCTATTCACACCCCCCTCTCTAGCCGCTATCCGAAGGTCCTAACATAAGAGTCATGCCAAAATCTTCCCAACTCAGAGGCAATTTTTCGATGATAGACAAGACCTAAAATTTTTCAGGTAATGACATATCTCCTTCAGCAAAACCATGAATTTGAACTTGGAATTCATGTGTCTGCTCAACCACAGATTTGCCTTCAACCATTTTGAAGTTCAGGAATTTTGCCACAGCATACTTTTCTAAACCAGAATCTTCAGAGTTGTATTTTTTATCCAAAGATTTCCACAGCTCTTTAGCTGAAGAGGTTGAGCAGTATACATCAAATAGTGCGTCTGAGAGGGCAGACAGGATTCTCCCATGGCAGAGATAATCCCTTTGCTTAAACCTCTCTAAGGCAGCACTATGGGCAGGTTCCTCTTCATTAGGTGAAGGAGGGTCTGTTTCTATAACGGAGAATAACCCTAGCGTAGTAAGCCAAAATTTCATCCGTTGTTGCCAACGTCTGAAGTTTTGTCCGTAAAATTTCTCGGGTCTAACACTAGCCTCATCAGATCCTATTACCCTATCATTCATCATGTCTATTGATACAGGCAATAAATTCTCTAAGAATGTTGTAAATAAATCAATAAAAGCAGTATTATATTTGCACAAAAAATAGCATGCAATAGACAGATAAATAAAGGAGTCGGGTTTAGAATATAGTTATCCGGTTGAAGTGTCGACACGCCGACTGTCCTTACAGAATTTATTGCCGCCTCTCGGTGCAAAGGCTCCCCGGTAAAAACTCCCCCAAGATCCGACAACCGCTCGTCTCGTCCGTAGGTGCACTCCAAGACGGATGCGATACTCGGACCCAACCTCAGATCGCCGGAAGACCAAGCCTCAGGACAAGAAAGCAGCGAAAAACTCGACGAGAAGTAAGACAGAAAAACTGTGCAGAATGTAGAAAGAAGGAGAGAGCTCGAGGCTTGAGTGAAGAATAGAGGCGCTGCTGCTCCCCTTTTATTCACTCTGAGAATGTACGAAGCACTGCTTCGCTAGCGAGGAAACGCGTCTAAGTGTTGCGTCCGCGTCCCTTCCCCTCACGCACGGAACAAAAACAAACTCTGGTTTGGTTCAGACCGAACCGGAAACCAAACTGGTTTGGTTCAGACTGAACCAAACCAGCAAAAATAGACCGGGCCGCCCGTGAGCGCAAGGCCCACGGGCTGGGGATTTGCACCCCCCCTGCGCGCGATAATCGCGTACGTGACGCCCGGTTTATGGATTTCCGGCTCGAACCCCCCAAATCCACTCGATTTGGGCTTGGCCCGCGCATGCGTGTAGGTCCCCTTATCATTGCTAAGCAAGGATGAAAGGACTTCCTATATAAGCCCTTCCAAGCTTTTCCAATTAGCAATGTGGGACTAAAAACACTACCAAAAAATGCTTTGATTTTTAAAACAAAATTCAACAAAATCAACTTTTGAAAATCTAAGGAATTGAGACACTTTTGAAAAATAAAGGTAAGAAAATTTTCGTAGAATTTATAAATTATTTGGAAAATATTTTGAAAGTAGCAAGCCTAGTCTATGAGACATAATCCTATATTATCCAAATAAGATTACAAAGAGTGGATAATTATATAGATCCAGTTAACCAAGTGTACAACGTATGATAATGTACTAAGATGATCAAGTCTGGTCCTCATCAGCTGGAGAGGGGGTGGGGATTGCTCAGGCACTTGCACGGCTCGAAGAGCGAGGAAAATCTGGTGGTCATATCTCCTCAAAGAGTGTTAAATCGGTCTGAGACTGTCTGTCAGAGCTGTGCGGAAGACTCCTCAAGTCATGCTAGTTGGTCCTTGACGGATAGTGAGGTCGAGGGTTGGGTCGGAGTTAGAGGCTATCCAAGGAGCTCCTCCTCCGTGAATGTCGACAACTCCTCCCCCTTGGTCGGAATGATAGGTGGGAAATTGTCCTCGGCCTTACCTGGTATATCTAGCTATGGTCCCGCTCTCCAAGCTAGTCCCCCATGAGTAGTGATGTCTATATGCACTAATGCAAACTGACACCGACCAATCTCGTCATATGCGCTAAGGGGAGTGGTCATACCTTGCGTTATATCTATCCCTATGACTGAAAATATGTATGTCAAAATATGACAATCTAATATATGAACCTATAGTCGAGTGACGAGACTGGATGCATGAATAACATTGTGGAATATGTGTAATGCAATATTGATGTCAAGGCACTGGCATAGTGCATACAGAAAAAATGAATGAGATCGTCGTATCATCGCAACATCGCCAGATGTGATCGGCAAAATGCAGGTAGTCAGGACTTGATATAGGATATAGTCCTGGATCCTAAGAGAAAGTGACGTAAAGTCAGTCACTGTAGGTAGTCTCTCCTCTCCAAAAAAAATACATGTAGATAGTATCTAATATAATATGGGAGTAGGGTTCACCAAATGGCAAATCCCTACTAAGGTAGCACAAAAATGAATAGGCAGATCTCCTAAGTCCTAAGCTATCATACAATAAAGTAAGGGAAAAACTAAAGTCCTTTCCACCAACACTAGTGGAATAGGTGAAGTCATAAATCTTAATTTGATTGTTGTAAAACTGGGCACATAAAGCTAAGTTCACTGAATGACTACAGTAAGCTAATTTATCCAACTGATAGTAATCAATAATCTCTACGATAGGTGCACAGTATATGGTGAAGAATGACCTATTCAAAAACCTAGATTTTAGTGCAACATATGTATGCCGTAAAAATTCTAACCTAAGCCTCTCAGAGGAAAACCTAGCATCAGTAGATGGGGTATTGCTAGGGCTAGGGGTTAATATGTCGTCGTTTCCTAAAATTTTAAACTTACAAGACATTCATATAACAACAAATAAATAGACAAAAAGAGTTATGTATTTAAGTTAGGATATACCGAGGAGACATTGTTGAGATTTTGGAGGGGAAAAGACGAAGAAGTAGCAAGAATTGGCTGTGGAAAGCGCCTTCTTGCTGCCACAATTGTGAACAGAGCGTTGTTCTGTTCACTAAAAAAATTTGAGTTAAAGGCACCTTCAGCCTCATCAAGAGCACCTTCAAGGTGTTCTGAAGGGCGCCTTCAACTAACTGAAGGCGCCTTCAGTTGGTTGGGGCGGAAAATTTCTCGCCCTAGTGAGGGCGCCTCCAATTGACTTGGAGGTGCCTTTGGAGGTGCAATTTTTATTTATTTAAGTTTTAGAAATAATTAAATTTTGATTTTAATTTAATTTTAGTTTTAGTTTTAGTTTTTAATTTAATTTTAATTTTAATTTATTTTGTAATTTAAATTTAATTTTAGTTTTAATTTTTTAAGTTTCAATTTAATCTTAAATTTTTAATTTTAGTTTAATTTAGTTTTAATTTAATTTTAAATCCTTAATCATCTCACCCGATCTACATTTTTAATCAGGGAATTCTATAATATTGTGAGATAAATTAGGTTGAATTTTAGGGTTTGGTTTAACTTTGTGTTAGATTCAAGTTTAGCTTTGGGTTCAACAAATAGACATTCTTTGGATAAACTTTTAAGCTGCGGTGAGTCACCTGGACATCATTAGAGTAATCATGCCTTTGAGGTTTTTCAAATAGTTCTATCTACTGATCTTAATAACAAAACTTTGGTCTAACCAGTTATGATTGGTAAGTGGTAGCTTTAGTTAGTTCCACTAAGCCAAATGCACCAAGTCGAAGCCATATCTTCCTATACATGCATAGATAGAGCTTCCCTAACCTACTATTATCCAAAACTTCTCCAGTGTTATTTTTCAAGTTAAACTTTTATCCCTTTTTGAGCTAATCCTAATTACCCAGTCGGGTAAACTATTATTTTAGAGGTGCCAGCTAATTTGGAGTCTTCTCCTGACTTATTGACATTTTAAGTTTTGGGTTTGTGTCGATTTATTTTATAGTTATAATAGACTTGGTTGTAGTTTGAGTTTAGGTTAATTTTGTTTTTATTTAATTTAGGTTTATTTGATTTGATTTTATTCTTTTGGTTTAAAATTTTAATTTTCGGGATTGAGAGTAAGTTATTTGATTTATTTTGGTTCATGTAGTGAATGTTAATTTTTGGTACATAGTATTGGTTGAGTCCTACTTGCATGGTTAGATATACTTTTGGAACTCAGGCCTTAGTTTGATTTTTATTTTGAGTGACTAGAGATATAAATGTTTTATTAGTTAAGCTAGTCTCATATCCGAGTCCAGACTTATTATACACATCTCTTTGTAATCCAAGTATCATATCTAGATACTTAGATTGAGTTATGAATTTTTCTAATAATTGTTTTAGTTCAACTACTTCTCCTTTCAAATTGAAATTCTCCTCTTCAAGTTTTCCAACTTTAGTTGGAGTTTTAGCTTGAATTGGCTCGGTGGTTGAGATTGATTTTAATTGTTCGTTAAGTGTTTTATTTTCTAAATTTAGTTCATTTATTTGATCTTCATACAAGCTTATTTGATCTTCATACAAGCTTAGTTTCTTATGTAAACATGCAATTATTTTTAAGAAAATTTTACTTAAAGTAGATTGAAACGAGTGTGGACTCGTGGCTTGATTCAGGTTCGGGCCCTGTTTTCCGATTCGCTTTCCGATCCTGGTCCATATGCCATTAGCACGAGGTAGTTGGTGTGTATTAGTTCGTCTTTGTCTGATTCATCCACGGACGATTCATCCCACGCTGCTTTGAGGGCTTTCTTTTACTTGAGATTCGGGCAGTCGTTCTTGTAATGCCCCTTCTTGTTGCATCCAAAGTGCGCGATGTTGGTCTTGTTGTTACTGGAGTTTGAAGTGGAATTGATCTTCTACAGGTCACTTTTGGTGAAGTTCTTCTTGTTAGAGTGTATACTAAAAGCCTAGCTTTTGTAAACATTTATTTGTTGAAATAAAAGAATCACATTGGTCAATATCTGCATTTATTTGTTAAATGTAATTGTTCAATTAATTTATATAGTAGATAACATGGAATGTGGTGTCACACTCAGAAGATCATGTTGTCGGTTCTCTATAAATTATAAACAAGTTGCTCATGACTAAAATGGAAAGGAACAAACCATCAGAATAGTCATAGTGTAATTAAGTATTAGTTTATCTTGACTAATAAATTACACTGATACACTTTAAGTGTATTGAGTAGGATCATTTAGGTAAGTTCTTTTTGTACTGACTTAGTAAAAGAACTAGACCTTAGTTATTATGGAAGTGTGTGCTCTTAATCCTAATATAATAACAAGCACATATATTTAATATTTATTTCTTTGACTTATCAAAGGGTGAGGTTTAGCTCGATAAATCAATATGCCCGATAGGTTGGGAAATGATATTACTTATAGTGTGTGTTGTTGATTATAGAAGGAATCTGTGTCCTAGTTATCTAGGTTGAGAATGTCCCCAAGAGGAGCTCATAAGTGTTGGTGCAACCTTAGGTCAAGGTTGACCTGGTTGACCTGACTCGAGTTGACCTGACTCGAGTTGTATTTTGATGTTTGACGAGAATAGAAAAGTTCTATTATGATGTTTGACGAGAATAGAGAAGTTGAAGTTGTATCTTGATGTTTGAAAAGGATACAAACTTGGGAGATTGTGGGTGCAATCTTTGGTCAAGGTTGACCTGGTTGACCCGAGGTGAGTCGACCTGATTCGGGAAATCCTGGTGAGTGAAGCCAGGTGAAAGTCCTGGTGAGTGAAGCCAGGCAAGGGAAAATCCTGGTGAGTGAAGCCAGGTGAAAGTCCTGGTGAGTGAAGCCAGGCAAGGGAAAGTCCTGGTGAGTGAAGCCAGGCAGTTGGAAAGTCCTGGTGAGTGAAGCCCCAGGCAAGGGAAATCCAGATAGGTCAAGGTTGACCAGACATCTGGTGAAAAGTCCAAGTATGGAGACTTGGCACGGGAAAAGTCCAAGTATGGAGACTTGGCACGGAAAAGTCCAAGTATGGAGACTTGGCACGGGAAAAGTCCAAGTATGGAGACTTGGCACGGAAAAGTCCAAGCAGGGAGCTTGGCACGAGAAAAGTCCAAGTATGGAGACTTGGCACGGAAAAGTCCAAGCAGGGAGTTTGGCACGGGAAAAGTCCAAGTATGGAAACTTGGCATGGGAAGTCGGAGAGGGCTTGGTAGCTCGTTCTCCGGACTAGGTCAGAGAGGGCTCGGGAGCTCGTTCTCTGGACCGGACGTGGAAGTCGGAGAGGGCTCGGTAGCTCGTTCTCCGGACTAGGTCAGAGAGGGCTCGGTAGCTCGTTCTCTGGATCGGATGGAGTCGGAGAGGGCTCGGTAGCTCGCTCTCCGGACTAGGTCAGAGAGGGCTCTGTGGCTCGTTCTCCGGACCAGGTCAGAGAGGGCTCGGGAGCTCGTTCTCTGGACCGAACGAATTCGGAGAGGGCTCGGTAGCTCGTTCTCCGGACTAGGTCAGAGAGGGCTCGGGAGCTCGTTCTCTGGATCGGACATGGAAGTCGGAGAGGGCTTAGTAGCTCGCTCTCCAGACTAGGTCAGAGAGGGCTCGGTAGCTCGTTCTCAAGACCAGGAAGGGCTTAGGATTTAGGGATGGGAAGCTCTAAATCCACATGGGCATTGGATCGGTCAGCAGACCGATCTAGTGATACTATGGGTTTTCTGATTGGTCTGGTGATCGATCAGTAACCAAACAGTAGCTCACTGTAAGTAATCTGATCGGTCACCAGACCGATCAGGAAACGATCAGAAGCGAAGAAGATCGGGAGAAGAAAGAGGGGGGATCGGTCTGTGGACCGATCCACCTGAGTCCTGATCGGTCCACAGACCGATCAGAGACGTGACAAACTCTCTGTGAGAGTTGGCTGATCGGTCCCAAGACCGATCAGAACACTCCTGGACCGATCAGGAGTGTGCCTGATCGGTCCAGGCCCTAGCCGTTGCGACACAATGACTAGTTTATGTGTCTTCTTCTTCGCAGGTTATATATCGAGGTCGATGGCCTCTACAGTAACAGTTCTTGCTCTTCCTCCTTACTGATATTTGAGCTTTGCTGAGCTCATACTTCTTGAAGCTTCGAGTGAGCTTCCTTCGGCTGGTTCAGCTGCTGTTGGGCATCCGTGAAGTTGTTGCTTCATCAAGGACTCCCGTCGACGAGAAGGCAAAGTGTTTTTACATTCGTATTGCTTTTTGTTTCTTGCTTTCTTTCTTGTACTCCTATCTTGCTGTTGCAAGAGATTGTGGCGAGGTTTCTCCACCCAGAAGGAGTTCATATTAGCCGGTTATCCGGGGTCTCATCCACCGACGGATTGATAGGCTTCGTCCACCTTACGGACACGCCGAGGAGTAGGAGTATCATCTCCGAACCTCGTTACATCACTGCGTCTAAGGTTTGATCTTCTCGTTCTCGTTTCTATTATTTTATTTCCGCTGCGCTAACCTAATTCGTAGGAAGAAACGCGAAATTAGGGTCGGCTATTCACACCCCCCCTCTCTAGCCGCATCCGAAGGTCCTAACAAGTGGTATCAGAGCAAGGTTGCTCTTCGTCGGATTAACACCCGGGGGAGCACAAGCTAGAGAATGGATCGACTCAGAGAAGACATCACGATTCCACCCTTCTACGAGTGCAACGACTTCGCGTATTGGAAGGTAAGAATGAAGTATTTTCTTATGACTAACCTAGCAAATTGGAATTGTGTACAAGTAGGTTTTATTCCTCCGGTGGATAGAAAGGGAGAACTTCTCAAGAAAAAGAAGTGGATGAAAGAACAAATCCACCAATCCACAATCAACGACGAGGTAACGAAAATCCTTGAATTTTCATTACCTAGTGATATCTTGTATAAGATAGGTGGATACCACAATGCCAAGGAGTTGTGGAACAACTTGGCTAAGTTCCATGAGGAGAGCTCCAATTCAAGTCATGAAGAGGAGTCAAGTGAGCCAAGTAGCTCACATCATGGAGGTAAGGAATTAGAAGTTGAGGGCTACTCAACATCTATGGAAGAGGAGGAGGAGAGTTCTTCTTCAAGATTGGAGTAAGAAGAAGAAGCCTCTACTTCCGGAAAGGATGAAGAAGAAAGCATACAACCATCCTCAACCCTAGGTAACTCAAGCAATTTACTTTCAAGTAAATTACATATAATGTGCTTTGAGTGTAGGGAATTTGGGCATTACAAGAGTAAATGTCCAAAGAGGATTAGGAAGACTCCACCGGCGCCAAAGGACAAGAAAGCCGGAGTCCCGATACGTAAGGGTAAGGAGCACGTGGTGTGCTTCCAATGCAAGCGAAGGGGACACTATAGGAGCCAATGTCCGAGGGGGAGGCAATCTCACAAGGACAAGAGACCGAGACATCGATAGGGGGAGCTAAGGCAAACCCTAAGGTAACCTTTAAGGCACATTCTTGCAATTTGAATAAGACACATGTTAATAGTAGTTTTGTTGCAATTGTCAATAAAGATAGGCATGACAACAATAGAAATCAATACATGTGCTTAGGTGCCAAACATGTTAGCCTAGGTAAGGACAATTCTAGAAATGCTAACCCTAGAATTACCTCATCTAAGGCTAAGGAGAACCTAGGTAGAAATCCCAAAACAACTAGACATATGCCTAGGAATACCTCAAAGAAAAATGACAAATTAAAACTTGAGGTATTAGAAAAGGAAAATCAAGACTTGACACCTTAGAAAAGACCCTTAAGAATTTGGAGAAGTCAACTCTAGGGTCTAAGGGTCAAAAACAAAAGCCCAAGGACATGAGAGGTTTGAGTCACAAACCTAAGTCTCAAGTGGTCAAGCCCACTTACCATAATGTTCCATTCGATTATGGAACAAGACCTAGGGCTAGGAAGACCATCACCAAGGTCACAAGGGGAGTCATCCCTAGAGTTGATCTTGATGAGTCCCAAATGACCAAGGCTTTAAAGCCTAGAAGGGTCATTAGGAGGGTTGCTAGGGAAGTCATCCCTAGTGAATATTTAGTGAACCCAATGAGCTCAAATAGATATTGGGTTCCTAGGAGCGTGATTCCATCACGCTAGATGGTTTAGGGTGTGCCAACCTTACTTGAATAGGTAGTTAACCTAATCATGGCAAAAGGTGGCACTTTAGGAATTTTCAAGGTGTAATCAAGCCTTGAAAATGAAATGGAAAGTTATTCCTAAGAGGATTAGCATGTGCCAACCATATTCGAGGAATTCTCTAGGGTCAATCTAATTGGCACATAGTGATCTAAAAATCTTTAGTTTATGATTTTAGGTCTATTACACTTAGGAATATGGAATTTATGGCAAAATGATCAAAATTATCAAAAATGGCAACTAAGGCTAGATTAGGTATTTTCTATACCTTTATATGTTATTTGCCATATATTGTTTGCCATATGCCATGTCATGACATCATATCTAATTTACTATCATTTGAAATGTCATGATAATGCTTAGGTTAGTTATATGTCATGCCTTATTTAAGTTTCATACTTTATGCCATGACATCATGACATTGGCACATATGTTCACTTATGATATTATTTTATGTCATGTCATCATCTCTTGCATTTATGATCAATTAAATTGATTTAAGGATAAAAAAAAACTCAATTTGATATGGAAATCAAATTGTTGTTTAGAAAATGCATGAGAACTTAGCTTAAGATGACCTAAACCCATATCTCACATCAAAATTGACTTGGATGCGTTTGATACACCTTAGATGTGTGTGAGATATTAAGATGATGAGTTAGGATCAAGGTGCATAGTTCTTGTACCTAGATGAGCCTAATTCGAAATTGAGGATCATAGGGAAAGCTTGTGTACAAGTCATGTACACTTAGCCCTAAGATTGTGGTCCTAAATTGAATGGTTTAAAATCATTTCAAAATTGATTTGAAAAACCTTGATGAAGCTTTTCTAGTGATAGCATTCATCATTGAGCAAGTTGATACAAAGTTGAGGTAAACTTGAACTATTTCAAAGTTTTTAAACTTTGTATCAAGATTTGAAAATGGAAGTTATTTTCATAGAAAACTATTTTTCCATGATAGTATATGTTATGAGGAATGTATCCTCAAAATTTTATAATTTTTGGAATTTTCTGTAATTTTGTAGGGGTTTCTGAATTTCGGGAGGAAGAAATTCAAAAATCAGATGTGTGACCGATCAGGAGGTTTCCTGATCAGTCTAGGGGATGCTGGATCGGTCACTGGACCGATCCAGGGAGCTCCTGATCGGTCTGGTGACCGATCAGGGCGTGCCAAAATGTTGATTTTCGACTGTGTTGTCTGAAATTTCAGCTGAAAGTTAAAATACAGTTTGTGTTTTGGATTTCTAAAGGCTTGAAACTCTCCAAGACATTGTTGGTGCAATGGTCAAGGGGGAGTTGAATTTTAGGGGGAGCTTTACCTATTAGTCAAGGGGGAGTTGCCTTTTAGAGGGAGTTTTTACTAGTGATATGGGATTATCACTAAGTTGGTAATGTCTTTAGTATCAAGGGGGAAATTAAGGGTTTCAATGAAAGGTATGAGACTTTCATTAGGAGGAAACTCTTGACCTTGATTCACTCTTTTTGATGTGTGTCAAAAAGGGGGAGAATGATTTGGGAGAATGTCCAAAGAATGTTCAAGGAAGAACATTAGAGTTTGGGGAGAATGTTCAAGGAAGAACATTGGAAAACCTAAGTTAGGTTATCAGGTTAACCTAACTTGATTATGGTTTTTGTCAAACATCAAAAAGGGGGAGATTGTTGGTGCAACCTTAGGTCAAGGTTGACCTGACTCGAGTTGACCTGACTCGAGTTGTATTTTGATGTTTGACGAGAATAGAAAAGTTCTATTCTGATGTTTGACAAGAATAGAAAAGTTCTATTATGATGTTTGACGAGAATAGAGAAGTTGAAGTTGTATCTTGATGTTTGACAAGGATACAAACTTGGGAGATTGTGGGTGCAATCTTTGGTCAAGGTTGACCTGGTTGACCCGAGGTGAGTCGACCTAATTCGGGAAATCCTGGTGAGTGAAGCCAGGTGAAAGTCCTGGTGAGTGAAGCCAGGCAAGGGAAAATCCTGGTGAGTGAAGCCAGGTGAAAGTCCTGGTGAGTGAAGCCAGGCAAGGGAAAGTCCTGGTGAGTGAAGTCAGGCAAGGGAAAGTCCTAGTGAGTGAAGCCAGGCAGTTGGAAAGTCCTGGTGAGTGAAGCCAGGCAAGGGAAATCCAGATAGGTCAAGGTTGACCAGACATCTGGTGAAAAGTCCAAGTATGGAGACTTGGCCCGAGAAAAGTCCAAGTATAGAGACTTGGCACGGAAAAGTCCAAGTATGGAGACTTGGCACGGGAAAAGTCCAAGTATGGAGACTTGGCACGGAAAAGTCCAAGCAGGGAGCTTGGCACGAGAAAAGTCCAAGTATGGAGACTTGGCACGGAAAAGTCCAAGCAGGGAGTTTGGCACGGGAAAAGTCCAAGTATGGAAACTTGGCATGGGAAGTCGGAGAGGGCTTGGTAGCTCGTTCTCCGGACTAGGTCAGAGAGGGCTCGGGAGCTCGTTCTCTGGACCGGACGTGGAAGTCGGAGAGGGCTCGGTAGCTCGTTCTCCGGACTAGGTCAGAGAGGGCTCGGTAGCTCGTTCTCTAGACCGGATGGAGTCGAAGAGGGCTCGGTAGCTCGCTCTCCGGACTAGGTCAGAGAGGGCTCGGTGGCTCGTTCTCCGGACCAGGTCAGAGAGGGCTCGGGTGCTCGTTCTCTGGACCGGACGAAGTCGGAGAGGGCTCGGTAGCTCGTTCTCCGGACTAGGTCAGAGAGGGCTCGGGAGCTCGTTCTCTGGATCGGACATGGAAGTCGGAGAGGGCTCGGTAGCTCGCTCTCCAGACTAGGTCAGAGAGGGCTCGGTAGCTCGTTCTCAAGACCAGGAAGGGCTTAGGATTTAGGGATGGGAAGCTCTAAATCCACATGGGCATTAGATCGGTCAGCAGACCGATCTAGTGATACTATGGGTTTTCTGATTGGTCTGGTGACCGATCAGTAACCAAACAGTAGCTCACTGTAAGTAATCTAATCGGTCACCAGACCGATCAGGAAACGATCAGAAGCGAAGAAAATCGGGAGAAGAAAGAGGGGGGATCGGTCTGTGGACCGATCCACCCCAACTCTCTGTGAGAGTTGGCTAATCGGTCTGGGGACCGATCAGCCTAAGGCCTGATCGGTCCCAAGACCGATCAGAACACTCCTGGACCGATCAGGAGTGTGCCTGATCGGTCCAGGCCCTAGCCGTTGCGACACAACGGCTAATTTATGTGTCTTCTTCTTCGCAGGTTATATATCGAGGTCGATGGCCTCTACAGTAACAGTTCTTGCTCTTCCTCCTTACTGCTATTTGAGCTTTGATGAGCTCATACTTCTTGAAGCTTCGAGTGAGCTTCCTTCGGCTGGTTCAGCTGCTGTTGGGCATCCGTGAAGTTGTTGCTTCATCAAGGACTCCCGTCGACGAGAAGGCAAAGTGTTTTTACATTCGTATTGCTTTTTGTTTCTTGCTTTCTTTCTTGTACTCCTATCTTGTTGTTGCAAGAGATTGTGGCGAGGTTTCTCCACCCAGAAGGAGTTCATATTAGCCGGTTATCCGGGGTCTCATCCACCGACGGATTGATAGGCTTCGTCCACCTTACGGACACGCCGAGGAGTAGGAGTATCATCTCCGAACCTCGTTACATCGCTGCGTCTAAGGTTTGATCTTCTCGTTCTCATTTCTATTATTTTATTTCCGCTGCGCTAACCTAATTCGTAGGAAGAAACGTGAAATTAGGTTCGGCTATTCACACCCCCCCTCTCTAGCCGCATCCGAAGGTCCTAACAATAAGGATTGCCATGTTAAACCCTGCAGGTGGACCTAGTCCGGCATGACAATAAAGTTGAGTGGTACTACTCTTAGAGCTAGATATTAATTAAGTGAGTTGTCAGTAACTTACTTAATTAGTGGACATTCGTAATCTTAAACACAGGGAGACTAACACACTCATGATAAGAAGGAGCCCATAATGTAATTTGGGATTGGTGCGGTAGTGCGGTAATAACTCTCTAGTAGAATGAGTTATTATTGATGAACTTGAGTTGTGTGTTCGGGGCGAACACAGGATACTCAAGCTCATCGGAAGGTCAAAACCAATTTCTTCTCTAGGTCCCTGTCGTAGCTTCATTATAGCCTCAAGTCCATCCAAATATAAGGCTCTTCTTGGTGTCCAAGAAGTGGGTCGGTCCAATGCTTGGTGACCAAGCAAGGGCCGGCCACATCCTCTTTATAGGGGTCAGCCCTATTGCTTGGTGACCAAGCATGTAGGGGCCGGCCAAGATTAATTCAAATAGGAGGGGTGTTTTGAATTTTTAAAATCTTCTCTTTCTAGAAAACTATAAGTTTTAAAAGAGAGATTTTAATTTTTTAAAACTTTCCTTATTTGAATTAGGCCACATGTTTTAATAGAGAATTTTAAAAGTTTTAAAACTTTTCTTTTTTAACCATCCTCATGGTTTAAGAAAAAGGGAGATAAGTTTTAAAATTAGAATTTTCTATCATCATGTTAAAAAAGGAAATTTTGTAAGAGAAGTTTTTAAATTTTAAAACATGGTTTTAATTTTTAGAACTTTCCTTTTTTAACTCCTACTTTAGGAAAGAGAGCTTGTAAAATTTTATAAGAGTTTTTCTTGTAAAATTTTATAAAAATAAAATTCTTTTTCCCCTTGATGAGGTGGTCGGCCACCTTGCTTGGTGCCCAAGCAAGTGGCCGGCCATATTAAATTATTTAAAATCATCATAAAATTAAATTTGGTGATTGATTCAATCAAGAGGAAAGAAAAGGAAAAATAAAAAGGAAAAAGGAAAAACTCTTGGATGATTTTATTTTTTGTAAAAAGTTTTTCCTTATTTGTCTTGGGCAAGTAATATAAAAGAAGGGGTGAGGGGGCTTCATGAGACACAACTCTTATTCTTTTGCTTGAAGATCTCTTGGTGGCCGGCCCTCTCCCTTCTCCCTTTCCCTTTGCTCTCTTCTCCTTGGTGGTGGTGGTGGCCGAATCTTTGAGGAAGAGGAAGGACTCTTTTGGGTGGTGTTCATCTTGGAGGATCGTCGCCCACACGACGTCCAAGGCGAGGCGAGGAATACGGCAGAAGATCACGAGATCATTAGTTTACAAAGAGAAGGTATAATTAGTAATTGTTTTCCGTATCATGCTAGTTATTTCTTTTTGTAAGAATTTTAAATACAAGAGGCAATTAGATCTAGTTTTTCGAATTTATTTTTCGAGTTTGTGTTTTTTTCTTTTTCAAATTTGTGATTCAATTGTTCTTTTTGGTTAACCTAGAGTTATTTAAGGAAATAAATATTAGCTTTCCTTAAAAGGCTTTGCCTAGGCGATGGTGGTTGCTCCCATATCCAAGAAGGTCATGTGCTTCGTCATGCAGTCCTGAAAGCCAATTTTAGAAATTAATATTTATGGAATTAATAACTTAGGTAGATTTGAATCAATAGTGTTAAGTTCCGCTTGCGATTCAAATCTAAACCATTAAGAACAGATAAGTTAAATTTGGAATCAATGATGTTAAGTTCCGTCTGCGATTCCTAATTTAACTTCTAAAGAACATAATAGGTTATTTAAGGAAAGGTTCGACACTTGTACAAAAATTTTTGTACAGTGGAACCGGTACGTTTTCCTAGGACTAACCAACACTTCTTTCTCCTGGTGAACATCTTTCTTACCAGGTTCACCAGGTGTTCTTTATTATCTGAGTCTTGGTCAGACTCATCTTCAGGTTTTGGTTTGGTTCTAGATTTTTCTTTTGATGTTTCTGCAATAAAACCAACACCTTTCTCAGGTTTTGCATTAGTCTGTTCGTGCAGTTCTAATTCACAGAAAAGTTCATCTAATTTCAATTTGGATAAATTCCTCAAGATCTTATAGGCATCCACGATGGATGCCCATAGTTTATTTCGAGGAAATACGTTTAGAGCGTACCTTATAAGTGTTGGTTGCTACTCGGAAAACCTATAGGTTCCACTGTACAAAAATTTTGTACAAAGGTCTGAACCTTTTCCTAGCTACCATGTGTTCTTTTAAATTAAATTTTGGATCGCCTGCGGAACTTAACACGTTTGATCCAAAACTTAATCTATTTGTTCTTTTAGGTTTTGACTTGGATCTCCTGCGGAACTTAACACGTTCGACCCAAGTCTCCTTAAGTTATTAATTCCATTAAATATTAATTTTCATAATTGGTTCCCAGTACTGACGTGGCGAGGCACATGGCCTTCTTGGATATGGGAGCAACCACCACCGACTAGACAAAACCTTTTATAGAAATCTAATATTTAATTTCCTAAAATAACTTTAGGTTAACCAAAGAGAACAATCAAATTACAAGGAAAAGAAAAACAAAAGAACACAACATCGAAAACATATTTGAAATTCTAGAACGTAAGCCTCTTGTATTTGGTATTATTTCCATAAATAACTAGCATGATGCGGAAAGAAAAATTACTAGTTATACCTTGTAGAAAAACCTCTTGATCTTCTACCGTATTCCTCTTCTAACCTCGGACGTTGTGTGGGCAACGATCTTCCGAGATGAGAAACCACCAAGCACCTTCTTCTCCTCCTAGCTAGGTTCGGCCAAAACAAGAAAGCTTCACCAAGGAAGAAGAAAAACACCAACCAAGCTCTAAGAGATGCAAGCTTCCTCTCCTCCTTCTTCTTCTTCTCCAAGTAGTATCCGGCCTTCACAAGAGCTCCAAGCAATAGAAAATTTCGGCCACCACAAAGAGGAAGAAGAGAAGAGATGATGGCCGGCCACAACACCAAGGAAAAGAGGGAGAGAAAATAATAGAGGTTGTGTCTCATGAATGCACCCTCACCCCTTCTTTTATATTCCTTGGCCTAGGCAAATTAGGAAATTTAATTACAATAAAATTTCCTCAATTTCCTTGACATGATTTAATTGATAAAAATAAAATAAAATTTCCCAATTAAATCTACATTGGCCGGCCACATCATTGGAGAACAAATTGGACAAGTTTCAATCAACAATTAAAACTTCCTAATTTGTTTTCGGAAATTTTAAAAATAAAATTTCTCTTTAAAAATCTCTTCATGGTTGATAAAAGGAAATTTCTATAATTTTAATTTTATTAACATGTGAATAATTTTAAAGAGAAAATAAAATATCTCACCAATCTACAAATAAGGAAAGAGATCTAATCTCTTTCTTTAATCTTTTGTAGATCTTTTACAAGAGAGATAATTTAATTTTAATTCTCTTTAATAAATTATTTCTTCCACATAATAAAAATTAAAATTAAAATTCCTTTTAATTTATTTTGGCTGGCCCCACTAGCTTGGGTTCAAGGTAGGGCCGGCCACCCAATCTTGTTTCCCAAGCTAGGTCGGCCCTAGCTTGTTTCCCAAGCTAGCTTGGCCGGCCCCTATTAGGTGGGTATAGAAGATGGGTATAGGTTGGTATAGAACTCTACAAATAAGAGGCTACGATAGGGACCGAGAGGAGGAATTGGTTTTGGTCTCCCGATAAAATTAAGCATCTCGTGTTCGCCCCGAACACACAACTTAATTTTATCAATAATAATTCATTCCACTAGAGAACTATTATTGAACTACCGCACCAATCCCAAATTACATTTTTGGGCTCCTTCTTATTATGAGTGTGTTAGTCTCCCTGTGTTTAAGATATCGAATGTCCACTAATTAAGTGAGTTACTGACAACTCATTTAATTAATATCTAAGTCCAAGAGTAGTACCACTCAACCTTATCATCATGTCGGACTAAGTCCACCTGCAGGGTTTAACATGACAATCTTTATGAGCTCCTCTTGAGGACATTATCAACCTAGTATCTCTAGGACACAGTTTCCTTCTATAATCAACAACACACACTATAAGTGATACCATTTCCCAACTTATCGGGTTTATTGATTCATCGAACTAAATCTCACCCATTGATAAATTAAAGAAATAAATATCAAACATATGTGCTTGTTATTATATTAGGATTAAGAGCACACACTTCCATAATAACTGAGGTCTTTGTTCCTTTATAAAGTCAGTATAAAAGAAACGACCTCTAATGGTCCTACTCAATACACTCTGAGTGTACTAGTGTAATTATATAGTCAAGATAAACTAATACCTAATTACACTACGACCTTCTAATGGTTTGTTCCTTTCCATTTTAGTCGTGAGCTACTGTTTATAATTTATAAGGTACTGATAACATCATCTTCTGCATGTGACACCACATACTATGTTATCTACAATATAAATTATATGAACAACTACAAACAAATGTAGACAATTTGACCAAATGTGATTCTTTATTCATAATGAATGTTTACAAAGCTTAGGCTTTCAGTATACACTCCAACAATAAGATCTCGGTTCTCCATCTGGTGGCCAATTGTGTGAAGTTCATTGAGGATGTCCTTTATCCTCACGTGCAGCTGACTGGTAGTCTCACCTTCCTGCATTTTGATATTAAATAATTTATTTAAAAATAGGTCTCTTTTGTTACCTTTGCGTCATTGGTTTCTTTGTGTAGTTTTATGAGTTTGTCCCATAGTTCTTTTATGTTTTCGTGTGGGCCGACGCAGTTTAGTTCCTTTTTCGTTAGTCCGCACTGGATTGTGTTGAGGGTCTTGAAGTTGATCTGGGCCTTCTTCTTCATTTTCGGATTCCAATTTTTCAGGGCCATTAGAATTCTGGTGTTGTGGTCGACTGGTGCCTTGTATCCTTTGGTGACGCTGAACCACTGGTCAAAATTGGTCTTTAGGTGCATTTCCATGCGCATCTTCTAATAGGGGAAGTCATCTCCATTGAAAAGAGGAGGACGAGCAGTGGTGTATCCCTCAAGTTAGGCCATTGAGCACTGAAGATAGAGAACTAGCAAAAAGTACCAAGACTTGGTCTTGGATTAGCAGAGTTTTAAGAAAATAAAATATATCGAGAAACTCGAGTGGTGTTGCACCAATTTTGAGTGAAATCAGAATGAAAAAAATTATTTGAAGAGGTAAACTTTTACCGATTCAAATAGAATGCGAAAAACTGAAATCTAAAAATCAATTCCCCTTGACTTAATTGGTGGTTGCACCAATTCAGAGCAGAACCTGCTCTGATACCACTTGTTAGATCGAGTCGCATATGAGAGGAGGGGGAGGTGAATCACATGATTTTGAAAAACTTTGCTTTCATTTTGAGATTAAAGTAAATGCAGCAGAAGGACACAAAAATCAAAAGCAAGTAAGAAACCAGAAGTAGACACGATCGGTTTATTTGGTTCGGAGCCTTTGGCGACTCTTGCTTCAAGACCCAGGTTTCGCGAACCTATCAATGAGTAATCCACTAAAATATATTTTTTGGTACCTCCGGAAAAGGGAATCGAGTACATAGAAAAGATGGAACAAGTGCAACACCCTACACTTGTCCTTTTGCAAATAATTAAGTATAAATTACAAGTTTGTTACCCAACACCTTCGAAGATTGTCAGCTTAGGCTCGGTGTCGGTCGGCTCCTTGGTAGTAGTCGAGGATAACAACATTGTAGCAGAGTCATCACAGGAAGCTGGAGCAGTTAGAACCTAAAATGGACGCGTAGAAGCTTGTACAGGTGTTGTTGTTAAAAGTCAGGTCGAGAAGCCCTTATAAGGACTGTGGAAGGTGCCTTCAAAGGCCTTAAAGGCGCCTCTAACCCGGCAAATTCGATCCCGAACAACTTGGCCCTTATCCATGATGAGGTCTGATTCTTATCCTGCAGAAGGCACCTTCCATGCACTGAAGGGGCTTTCAATGAACAGTGTCAAGGGCCTTCAATGCTTGAAGGCACCTTCCATCTCTTGGAAGGCACCTCGGGTACTATTCACCTGAGGTTTTTTTTGCTCTTCTTGTCTTGCAAAGTGTGTTAGGCCAATAAATCAAATAATAATTTACAAGATAAGTATTAGCACAATAATACTGAGTAGTAATTAGACTCTGTCTCCCTGAGACTAGGATCTAGTCAAAGTCTCAGTTTAGGAGTCCAAAATGGACTTAAACTGAACTGACACCTACTCTCCCTCAGCTGGGACACATTTTTACTGAGTCACTCTCCTCTAGTGACTTACCTTTACTTACCAACTTGCAGTCGGTTGACTAGACTCTTGACCCACCAGGTCTTCATGCCAGTTGTCAGGTCCGCATACCCAATTGGACTTCTGCCGGCTGTTAGGTCCTGCGGATCCAACCGGACTTTTTACCAGATTTTAAGTCGGCCCGTTGACCTATCTGGACTTCACACCAATTATCCGGTCTCACGGACCTAGCTGGATTTCAACCTGATGTCAGGTCCTCCAAACCCATCAATTTCTGCACACTTGGTAAAGTACTTAGATCACAAATACACCTAACTTAATTCTCTTATCATTCATCAAAATCTGAGTTAGACTGTTAGTGCAAACTGCACCAACACTTTGTATCACTTGAAGCTAATTTTAGGAAATTGTGTAATTGTTTACATATGGTAAGGACTCCTAAGCAACCAGATGCAAAACAATGCAGTTATTATGTGATAAGATTTATGAGATAATTTACAGAAAAAGTTGCAATGATCGAGAGGGATGCATTGCAATCGGTAGTAATATTATCTTCATTACCTTAAATAATTAGAAGTTTAGTTATCATTTTTTTCTAATTTTATTTTGTTCTTTAATATCATATAATTTATATGTGTTTATAATTCAAAAAACGAAATACTCTTAAGAAGAAATTGATGAAGTATGATCTAAAATAGCTGAATGCATACGAAATTATATTTATAAATAAGTATGAACATGAGATCATCATATTGCATTTGAAAGTGATAATATATCGTAAGTTTATAGTTTATTGAACATGCTATTTTTTTCACAGGCTTGAATTCTAGACAGAGTAATAACATTCAAATAGTTTAATGATTTCATATCCATATACTAGTCAAATTGCAATTGGGAGCAACCATGAGTTTGCATGCACATACTAGTCAAATGCCTCATGCGCCTAGCATTGAGGAACATCAAAGCAGCACTGGATTCTACATCTAGGTAATCCAGAAGTCAAAGGGGCTTTGATGGGATCTCTAACTCAGGCATCAGTCCATTTGGTGCACATAACCAAAGCACAAAAGTGCTGGATAACTTGTGTTTTTTTGTACTATAGGACACTTCTTGATGCTATGTATATGTATTTTCCCTTGTTTTTGTTTGTGTGATACACCATGATTTGTCAGTCGGCATGAACTTGAACCAAGCTTTATGAGAAATGATTGTGCTTGTTTATTTCCCTCTGCTTAGAGCACTTCTTGCTTAGAGCTTATTTTTTTACCAAGCCTATTTTTTACCAACATTAATGTTAGTGGCAGGAAATAAATGAACCCAACCTATTTTTTTTTTATCATCTACTTGAGCATACATTTGAACTTTAATAGATGTGTTTTTTTTATTCTCCCTTTTTTTTATGCTATTATTGTTGTTGAATAGGATTAAAATCATGAGATTTTGTTTTCACAGACCGGAAATGATTTCTTATAAGATGCACAAGTGGGGAAATTTGATCCAACAATATAAGATATTTTGGAATTCATGTGTAATTCTCTATTTGCTGTGGATAATATTTAATTTTGTATACTTGGCTCAGAAGTTTATGGAATATGATTATATACTTTTTTTAGTTTTATTGTTGATACATTACGAGTCTATTGATGACACATCATTGTAATTCATGAATATAAATTCTTGATTAATGATATTTTGATGATGTTTGGATTGATTTTATATAAGGTTTGATTGATATATAGTTTAAAGTGTGTTTGTCTAATATTTTTTAATTATTTAAATAATTTTTCTTTTAAGTATAAGACAATAGTTTTGTAAATGTATTATTTAAATAAAATAACGGTTTTAAAATGATATAAAACACAAACAAAGATAATGATTTTAAACTATTGTCAAACTATTGTTTTTCGATTAAAAACACAATAGTTTAAATATGTTGTGAAATTGTTGCCTAATGCACTTAAAGACAACAGTTTAAAATTATTATTAAACTGTTATTGATCGCGCTAAAAAGATAACGATTAAAAATTATTGTCAAACCGTTGTCATTGGCTAAAAGACAACGATTATTAACCGTTATCTTTGAGCGTCCCTTTTAACAGCACGTCTTTTAACAATAATTTTTTAGGTCTACGACAACGGTAAAAAACTGTTGTTAATGAGAGTTTTTCTTGTAATGATTTAACCTAAATATGTTGTAGTAATTATTGAGTAGCTTCTACACATTGTGATAACTCGTTGTAGTAGCTACTAGATAGTATTCGATATATATTTTAGAAAAATGATATGCAAAGAGAAAAAATCTCAGAGATGTTGGTTAGTCCTAGGAAAATCATACTGGTTTCACTGTATAAAAAATTTTGTACAAGTGTCGAACCTTTCCTTAAATAACATATTGTGTTCTTTAGAAGTTAAATTAGGAATCGCAGACGGAACTTAACATCATTGATTCCAAATTTAACTTATCTGTTCTTAATGGTTTAGATTTGAATCGCAAGCAGAACTTAACACTATTGATTCAAATCTACCTATGTTAATAATTTCATAAATATTAATTTCCAAAATTGGCTTCCAGGACTGCATGGCGAGGCACATGACCTTCTTGGATATAGGAGCAACCACCACCGCCTAGGCAAAGCCTTTTAAGAAAAGCTAATTTTTATTTCCTTAAATAACTCTAGGTTAACCAAAAAGAACAATCGAATCACAAATTCGAAAAAGAAGAAAACACAAACTCAAAAAAAAAAAATATTTCAAAAACTCTAGAATCATATGCCTCTTGTGTTTGGTATTTCCATAAATAACTATACAAAGAAAACTAGTATGATGCGGAAAACAATTACTAGTTATACCTTTCTTTGTAAGCAAAATAACCTCTTGATCTTCTATCGTATTCCTCTTCTTATCCCGGACGTTGTGTGGGCAACGATCTACCGAGATGAGAATCCACCTAAGCCACCTTTCTTCTCCAAGAAAGATTCGGCCACCACATAAACACCAAGAGATATGAGGTTTGACCACCACCAACAAGCTCCAAGGGATGCTAGAAACAAAATCTCCTTTCTCTCCTTCTTCTCCTAGCTAGAACCGGCCACCATCAAAAGCTCCAAGAGGGGTTGCCGCCAGCCACAAGAAGAAGAGAAGAGGGAGAAGCTAGGGCCGGCTACCAAGGAGGAAAAGAGATGAGAAGAATAATAGAGTCGTTCACCCACGAAGGCACCTCTACCTCCTCTTTTATAATCCTTGGTCTTGGCAAATAAGAAAATTTAAATAAAAACTTCCTTAATTCTTTTGCCATGAAAAGGAAATTTTATTTAATTAAAAACAATTTTCTTTTTTCAATTACAATGGCCGGCCACCTCTTTCCCCAAAACAAGGAGAGTTTTAATTAAAACAAAAATTAAAACTTTCTAATTTGTTTCCAGAAATTTATAAAAAATTTCTCCAATAATTTTTCCCTTCATAGTGGCTTGTAAAAAGGAAATTTTATAAATTAAAATCTTTCTTTTAAACATGTGGATAAAAAGAAAGTTATCTCTAAAAATTAAAATCTCTTTTAATCTACAAATAATGAAAGATATCAAATCTTTTCTTAATCTTTTGTAGAAACTTATAAAAGAGAATATTTAATTTTTAAACTCTCTTTTAAATCATGAACATGATTAAAAAGGAAAGTTTTCTCAAAATTAAAATCTACCTTTCAATCTACAAATAAGGAAAGATTTCAAATCTTTTCTTAATCTTTTGTAGAAAGCTATAAAAGGAAAGATTAAAATTTTAAACTCTCTTTTAAAACCATGATATCCATATAAGAAAAAAAACCCTTTTTAATATCATGTGGCCGGTCACCTAAGCTTGGGCTCCAAGCTATTGGTCGGCCACCTTAAGGCTCAACCTTTAGACTTGGCCGACCCTAAGCTTGAGCTTTAAGCTTAGCTTGGTCGACCCCTATAGGTTGGGTAAGAAGGTGGGTATGTGGTGGGTATAAATCTCTATATACAAGAGGCTACGATAGGGACCGAGAGGAGGAATTGGTTTTGGTCTCCCGATGAAATTAAGCTTCCCGTGTTCGCCCCGAACACACAACTTAATTCCATCAATAATAATTCATTCCACTAAAGAACTATTATTGAACTACCGCACCAATCCCAAATTACATTTTTGGGCTCCTTCTTATTATGAGTGTGTTAGTCTCCCTGTGTTTAAGATGTCGGATGTCCACTAATTAAGTGAGTTATTGACAACTCATTTAATTAATATCTTAGTCCAAGAGTAGTACCACTCAACCTTATCATCATGTCGGACTAAGTCCACCTACAGGGTTTAACATGACAATCCTTATGAGCTCCTCTTGGGGACATTATCAACCTAGATCACTAGGACACAGTTTCCTTCTATAATCAACAACACACTATAAGTGATATCATTTCCCAACTTATCGGGCTTATTGATTTATCGAACTAAATCTCACTCATTGATAAATTAAAGAAATAAATATCAAATATATGTGCTTGTTATTATATTAGGATTAAGAGCACACACTTACACAATAACTAAGGTCTAGTTCTTTTATCAGGTCAGTATAAAAAGAACTTACCTAAAATGGTCCTACTCAATACACTAAGAGTGTACTAGTGTAATTTATTAGTCAATATAAACTAATACTTAATTACACTACGACTATTCCAATGGTTTGTTCCTTTCCATCTTAGTCGTGAGCTACTGTTTATAATTTATAAGGTGCTGATAACATGATCCTCTGTGTGTGACACCACACACCATGTTATCTACAATATAAATTAATTGAACAACTACATTTATCGTAAATATAGTCATTTGACCAATGTGATTCTTATTTCTAGATAAATGTTTATACCAAAAGCTAGGCTTTTAGTATACAATCTAACAAGAGAAAAACTCAAGGATAAACACATAAAGTGATGAATCCACAAAAAGTGAAAATGGTGGACCATGACTTTATCTGTCTATCCCTGAACTTTTTCTTGAGATTTTTTTCCTCTGCATATCATTGCTCTAAATTTTAAATCTTAAACTCACCCTAAACACATTATAACAATTACTGAGTAGCTTTTATATATTATAGCAACTATCAAATAGCTTCTACACATAGTAGCTACTGGATAATTTATATACGGTATATATCCTAAATTTTAAGCTCAACCTAAATATGTTGTAACAACTACTAACATTTTTATAGCAGCTACTTGATAGCTTCTACACATTATAACAACTATTTGATAGCAGCTATATATGGTAAAAACTACCCAATAATTTTTACAATCAAGTTGAGTTAAAAGATAATTTCGAGATAAAATTAGGAGAGTATGCCCATTTAATTTTTTTTAAGACAAACAAAGACGCTTTCTCTTAATTTGGGATGCTTTTTTCCATTTTTATTTAAAAAAATCACATTCTAACTATTTTTCTCAATTTATTATTTTTCCAATTTTAATAATTTTGACCAAAATTATTTTCTATATGCTGCTCAATATTAATTCAAATTTGAATTAAATAAATTTGACTAATTCCGGTCAAATGATGTCCAGATTCCTCGAATCAAACTTCAACTAAAAGAACCAAAAAATTTATTAAAAAATAAAAGAAGTAAAATCAGAAGTAAAACTTTACACGACCCTGTTCTTCCTCTGTTCATACTTCATTCCACAATCTCTTCGATCGTGCTCAATCTCTGCCTGTAATTCCACCGCCGTTGCCTGCCCTGACTCTGCTTCATCGCCGGCATCTTCTTCTTCTTCTTCTCATAAGGCGAGTTCGATCCGTAATAACGCTCATCGCCGCCATCAAAATCAGGATAAAATCCAAATTCCTTCTCGTTCACGGCTTCATTAAGCGCGACGCGCTGCCCCGCTAACTCCGCCGCCACCGGCATCACCCTCCGAGCGCCCTTGCGTCGCCGTTCGCCGGAGCCGGAAGCATACGCGGAGAGGGCCACGCTCGCCCGCACCGCGAGCGCCGCCATGTCAGAACCAGAGAGCGGGTACTCGAGCTTGGAAAGCGGGAGGAGGAAGTAGAGATGACCCGGCCGGAGCGAGTCGGTGGCGGCCAAAGCTGGGATTTTGGCGTTGCAGTAGAGCTCGTCGGAGCTGCAGATGAAGGAATTCGATATGCGTTGGCCGGATAGGACGTCGCGGACTTTGGTCTCGGCGGGGTACTCCAGCAAGGAGCCGTTGGCTGTGACGACTTTAGCCGTCAGAGAGAATCGCTGGTGCTCGGAACCTCCGTCGGCGGCGTCGGAGGAGAAGGAGGAGGAAAAGCAAGAACCCATGAGTCAGTTGAAATGCAGAAGATTGGGATTGATATTTATAGACGAGAAGGATGAGGTGCGTGAAGTCGTCGTTGTTCGATTTGGGTCAGCAATGACGATAGATTTTGGGGGCTATCTCAGTAGATACGGGAAAGTTTCATTCCGCCCTCTATATTTTGTTTTTTTAACAAAATACCCTTTACATTTTGAATATATTAAAATGGCCCGAAACTTTAACATATATTATTTTGTTGTAATAATATTATTAAAAGTGTTTAATCTTAAAAAATTACTCCTTTATGAGTATACAGGGATGGATCCGATGGATCCAAAAACTAAGAGGTGGACTCCTTTTTTGACGAGTACTAGGGCGATTTTAGATCTTTGAGGGGTATTTTGAAAGATAGGAGAACTTGATGTGACGTGTATATTTTGGACGATGACTTTCGAACTGCAAGCACGAGAGTTATTCAGTTGCTTGTCGCCCAAGCACGATCCGGAAAGTTTTTATTAAATTAAAACGTTGACAGACGAGAAGTCATGGCGAAGCTTCCGTTTTCACGGGAAAGAATAAATTTATTTTTTAAGAGTCAACCAGACAACAAAAATGGTTAAAAGAGCACTAAATTTGTCGGAGCACTTTTTTTTTTTATAAGTTTTTAAATTAAAGATAAAAATTTTAAAAAAAACATCATATTTGTATTTACTTTTTTAAAAAAAAAAATAAATGATCACCCCTCCTATGATTTTATCCTAAAAATATCTATAAATTAAACGTTGTTTTAAAAGCTATTGAATAGCTTCAACAATATATAGAAGTTATTGAATAACTGTTATATGTTATAAAAGTTACATATTGATTTTACACATTTAATCATGATTAAATTATTTTCATTTGAAATATAAAGAGTATTGTGTAAAATTAATTTGACGAATTATGTTCACTTGAAATATAATGAGTGTTGTGTAAAATTAATTTGACGCTAGAAGAGGGATGAATAACGTAACTATTTTTTTTGTCAATTTTTTATAACGGAGTCGTTAGTAGCACTAGAATAAAAATATAGACAGAAAGATAAAGAACATCAAATATTTACTTGGTTCTCAACCCTTATGGTTAATACATCCCAGACTTACACACTCAGTGCGAATCTACTATGTATATCTTCTTTCTGAAACTTTTTTGGAGGCGGAAAAACTTCTTACAGATTTATAAGACAATCACAAATACAAAGTACAAATAGTAATATAAACAATAAGCATGTAAGTAAAAGCAAACTCAAGTTGGTCTGATCTTAAGGCTTGAATGTCACGACACTCCTCATGGCGCTCCTCGGACCACACGAGCAGGATCTTGGATGAACTTTTGAGCACTTAGAACAGAGAAAATCAATGCAATTGTTGTCCGAAGAGCTTGTCTCGACTCTCCTTTTATATAGCTCGATCGTCACTCCTTTGATCTACTGGACCTTTGTTGACTCAGTTCATCTTATTCGAGTTAAGTTTTGGCCTTTTGGTCGATTGGAACACCCTCCGGTCGCCTAGAACTTGGTCAAAACTCAT
This sequence comes from Zingiber officinale, assembly GCF_018446385.1. NCBI lineage: Eukaryota > Viridiplantae > Streptophyta > Magnoliopsida > Zingiberales > Zingiberaceae > Zingiber > Zingiber officinale. Next base: position 14,790,561 of record NC_055996.1, on the reverse strand, counting down.
CCATTGATTGAACTTCTAGAACCCAATAAAGTTCCTTTGGCTCGACCAATAGCTCTAGGGTTGATTGTGTTGGGGATCTTATATGATCGGCTAGAAGGGGGGTTGGATAGACACCCCCCACCCCCCAATGATCGCTTTCTAGGTATTCATTAGTTTGTGCAGCGGAATAATACAAATAACAAATAGAAAGCTAATCTAAAAATAAGAAGGAAATGCAAACCGCTAACACGAAGATTTACGTGGTTCGGAGATAACTTGCTCCTACTCTACAATTGTCCGTAAGGTGGACGATCCTTGTGATCCTTCGGTGGATCAAGCCCCGGAACCCCGACTAGCGCGAACTCCTTCTCGGTGGAGTAAATCTCGTACAACCTTGATCAATACACCGCACTCTAATCACAACTCGAGGTAGACTACTAATAGGGGTTAACCACCTCTATTTCGTCAACCTTGTAACGACCCACCTTCTACTGACTAGGCTGTGAGGCCTATCGCTACATTATGCTGTGCTAAATTACTATTGTGGAAATCTGGATTGATTAAAATTTTACTAAACTGATTACTGTAAAATCTGAACTTAATATTCTAGGTGTACCTAGGAGTTGTACACATGCTAGGGAAGATAATCTATGCCTCTCGGATGCCCTGCTAGCTGTAATCAGGCATTTCAATCGATCCATGAATCGATTGGGCTGTCGGATCGATCCAGTGATCGATCCAGCTTGATACCGGCACGGAGAGAACTCTGGATCGGTCGGCTGACCGATCCATAAGCTATTTTGCTTCTGTATGCGGTTGGATCGGTCTACCGACCGATCCAGGAATACACTGATCGGTCGGTGGACCGATCCAGTGGCTCACTGATCAGTCGGCTGACCGATCAGTGAGCATCTGTACTCTCTGTTCGCGACTGGATCGGTCAGCTGACCGATCCAGTGACACAACCCAATTCTGATCGATCTGTAGATCGATCTGGATTTCTGATTTCGAATCAGAACCCCTGATTTCAGCACTGTTTCGTGCCTCAATCACCCATACAAGTTCTAAAATGTCTGGGAAACATTCGTACATCACATAACTAATGTTCTAAGCATGGTAGAGTGCATAGTTTACTAGTTCATGGCATTTAAACATACTAAAGTGCGAAACATGGTAAAATGCTAAAAAGTTCTAATGATTTAAACAAAACTTGCTAGATCCCTAAGATCTTTTATTCCAAGTTCCATCCACACACATCCTCGTAGCATTGTCCTCCAGCCTCCGCTAGTCCATCTTTCCTTTACCTTTATCTGCAGTATAAGGAAAAGAAAGTATCTATAAGCTTTCGCTTAGTAAGAAACCATCTACCTCACTAAAACATGCATTCGATGCAATATGCTTTTAAAACATGCTGTTTGAAAGTGCACTGATTAGACTGAAACATGGCATGTTATCATACATAGAAATCAAAGCTAGTCATGACATACTATCATCTAAACATGTGCAATAAAAGCTGAACATGAACACCAAAGCATGGCATACGAAGCTAACCATAACTATCATGTGTAACAACAAGGAAAACTGAGCTGAACATGAATTAAACTAGTCTGGAACTGAATTCAAACTCAACTAACATAACTGATCTTTGTGAGTTTTGAAAAGCTATAATATAATAGATTAAAATACATAATCATACTGCTAATGGGCCCGGCAACTGTACATGCTATGCGCGCATCCTCAACTAAACCCGGGGTTGCAAATCCCGAATTTAGCAAGGTTTACTAGGTTATCTAAACCTAGGGACCGACTATGGGAGCCCAGCCCAATGGATATCTAATCCTGTACAGTGTCACTACTGAAAATAAAATACTGAATCATAGCTAATTAATTTACCTTGCTTCTACTAGGTTATCTGAACCTAGAGGCGACTGTGGGTGCCCACCCATTGGACCGTAGTCCCATATATGCTGTGGCAAGGCTAACTAAACTATTTAAATGCTTCTATTGCATTTACTGAGCTATTAAAATGCCTAAGTTACATTTTTCTGTGCTAAATAATTTAATCGAACACTTAGTATGCACTAATTCGCATCCTTGTGCCGAAAGTCTACATATTACTAAACTAAAACATGGAATTCACACGGAAGCTACTTATACTGCAGGTGAGGGGTTTCTTACCTCGTGCGCTAGTTTTCTTACGAATCTAGTCGCTAGTTTTCCGGTGGAGACGATCTTCTCGACGATCTTCTCGCGTCTATGCGTTCTTCTCGCGGAGAGGAGCGTCCTCGTATCCTTTGTGTTGCCGGGAGGTGTTCCTAGAACCCTTGGCTTGGTGCGCCGAGAGAGGGAGGGGAAAAGAGAAGTGGGCGGCGGTGAGGGTTGAGGAGAAGAGATAGGTCACGTTAAAAAAATAAAACTCCTCACTTAATTCCTTATTTATATCAAGGAATTAATTCGCTCAACTCTAACATAAATATAATTGTTTCTCTTTCTCTTTAGCACGGCCCTGCTGGGTTCACTTGGTTACTAGAGTCCGCTATAAGTCGTAGGACCCAATAGGTCTCGGGTTCAATTCCCGCGTAGGCTATTTTCGTTCTCTATTTATTTTTTCTACTTCCGCTAATCTAAAAATTCTATAAAAATATCCTAAAATTCTAGAAAAATCATAGAATATTTCTAAAATAGTTTTGAGAATTTTCGGGCGTTACAATCCCTCATACCTTATAAAAAGTTCATCCTCGAACTTAGAATAATTCTGGGTACTTCTATCTCATGCTGGCTTCTGTCTCCCATGTTGCCTCTTCTGCTGTGTGACTGTGCCAAATGACTTTAACTAATGGTACTTCCTTGTTCCGTAATTTCTTAACTACTCGGTCTATTATCTGAATAGGCCGACTGTCATAGCTGAGGTCTTCGCGGATCTGTACCGACTGGGGCTCAATCACCTGGGTGGCATCTGGGATATGCTTCTTCAGCATAGAGACATGAAATACATTGTGGACAGTTGACATTTCCTGGGGTAGCTCTAGCTCATATGCTACCTTGCCCACTCTTCTGCTGATAAGGTATGGTCCCACATATCTGGGACTTAGCTTGCCCTTCTTTCCAAAACGCATTACTCCCTTCATAGGAGCTACTCTGAGGAACACTAAATCCCCAACTGAGAACTCTAAAGGTCTGCGCCGTGTATCAGCATAGCTTTTCTGGCGGCTCTGAGCTGTCTCTAACCTCTGGCGGATCTGCTGTATAGCTGCTGTGGTATCTGCTACTAGATCAGTCTGAAGTTCTAGTTCTCTACCGCTACCACCGAGATATACACCTCTGCCCATAGAGAGCCTCATAAGGTGTCATACCGATAGTGGCCTGATAGCTGTTGTTGTATGCAAATTCTGCTAAACTCAGATATTTGCACCAACTTCCCTTGAAATCTAGGGCACATGCTCGGAGCATATCCTCGAGTACCTGATTTACTCGCTCCGTCTGTCCATCTGTCTGCGGATGGAAGGCTGTGCTAAACTTTAACTTCGTGCCCAAAGCTGTCTATACACACTCCCAGAAGTGTGAAGTGAACCTGCTGTCTCTGTTTGAAATAATGGTTCGTGGGACTCCATGTAATCTAACTATCTCCTTGAGATACAACTGAGCTAGCTGTTCCATGGAGTAGGATATCCTGATAGCTAAGAAGTGGGCTGATTTAGTCAATCTGTCGACTATTACCCAGATGGTATCAAAACCATTCGTGGTTCTGGGTAATCCCACTATAAAATCCATAGAAATGTCTTCCCACTTCCATTCTGGTATCTGTATGGGCTGCAAAACTCCCCCTGGTCTCTGATGTAGGCAGGTGCTGACATATCGAGCGATATCTCTCTTCATCCTGTGCCACCAAAACGTTTCTACATGTCCTGTACATTTTGGTGGAGCAGGATGCATCGCATAGAGTCTTGTGAGTCTCGCCTAGGATTTTCCTCTGTAGTTCCTCCTAATCCGGAACACATAGTCCATCACCAAAATACAACACCCCGCTATCTGATATTCCGAACTCTCCACCTTCCGATTCCGCTAAACCTTGCTTGATTCTCTGAATTTCGTGATCCTGAGCTATCTGGATGTCACCGAGCAAGGTAGACTCTAATGTCATAGTAGAGAGCTGTCCGACTATGAGCTCGAGACCAAATTTCCTAAGTGAGCGGTGGTATGGTCGCTAGAGATAATAGGGTAGCGCTGGACTTCCTGCCGAGGGCGTCTGCTACCCTATTCATTTTTCCGGGTGGTAGAGGATATCTATGTCGTAGTCTTTGACCGCTTCTAGCCATCTCACTGTCGCGATATTCAGATCCTTCGAGTGAAGAAGTACTTGCTACTGATGATTTGTATACACTCTGACCGAGCTCCATACCAAGAATGTCTCCAAATCTTGAGAGCAAACACCATCGTTGCAAGCTCAAGGTCATGAGTAGGATAGTTCTTCTCATAATCCTTAAGTTGTCTGGAGGCATAAGCGATCACCTTGCCATCTTGCATCAAGATCGCTCCTAGTCCCAACTTCGATGCATCACTATATATGTCAAAGCTATCTGCGTTCTCTGGTAGAGTCGGAATAGGTGCACTGTCAATCTCCTTTTCACCATTGAAATTCTCACCCTCCGCCCACCGAAATTTCTCTTCTTTCGTAAGAGGGTGGGAGGCTATCGAGAAGTCCTCACGAATTTCCTGTAGTAACCTGCTAATCCCAGAAAGCTTCTGATCTCACTGGCGTTCTTGGGTCTTTTCCAGTTGCTCACAGCTTCTATCTTACTGGGGTCTACCATGATACCATCCTTTGAGATGATGTGACACAGGAAGGATACCTGATCTAGCCAAAATTCACATTTGGTGAACTTGGCGTACATCTGATTCTGCTGAAGGGTCTGCAATACTGTTTTCAGGTGCTCTACGTGTTCTTCCTGAGTTCTGGAATAGATAAGGATGTCATCGATGAACACGATAACTAACCTATCTAAATATTCTCTGAATACCCTGTTCATAAGGTCCATGAAAGTAGCTGGAGCATTTGTCACGCCAAAGGGCATGACTACGAACTCGTAATGTCCGTATCTAGTCCTGAATGCTGTCTTGGGTATGTCCCCTTCTTTAACCTTCACCTGATGATAACCTGATCTGAGGTCTATTTTAGAGAACACTGCTGCTCCCTTTAGCTGATCAAACAAGTCATCTATTCTGGGAAGAGGATACCTGTTCTTGATTGTGACTTGGTTCAGTGCTCAGTAGTCCATACATAGGCGCATGCTCCCGTCTTTCTTCTTCACGAACAATACAGGTGCTCCCCATGGTGAGTGACTAGGGTGTATGAAGCCTTTGTCAAGCAGCTCCTGCAATTGCTCATGAAGTTCCTTCAGTTCTGCTGGAGCCATGCGGTAAGGTGCTTTGGAGATAGGATTTGTACCGGGAATGAGCTCTATCTCAAATTCGATCTCCCTGTCTGGTGCTAGGCCTGGTAACTCTTCAGGGAAGACTGCTGGGTAGTCACATACGACTCGGACCTCTGCTAGCTGTTGGTCCTTGTCCTGGCTGGTACTGACTACGTGTGCTAAGAACCCTGTACATCCTGAATCCATCAACCTCTGTGCCTTCATAGCTGAGAGAAACTTCTTGGCCTTTCTCCTGGGTTCTCCGACGAATTCGAACTGTGCTTCCGCTTCAGGTTGGAATATGACTTTCTGTTTACGGCACTCGATGGAGGCACCGTATTTGATCAAGAAGTCCATCCCGAAGATAACGTCGTAGTCGGTCATATTAATCACTATCAGATCGCAAAAGAGCTCTCTGTCTGCTATAGTGACCGGCACTGCTCTGAGCCAGTGCGTAGACGCCATGATTTCTCCTGAGGGTAACGTCGTAAGAATCGCTTAGTACCTCCGAGGTACTGCTAACTTCTCAGCAAATGCCCTGGATATGTATGAATGGGTTGCCCAAGATGTCGAATAAAGCAGTTGTACTTTCTTTGTAAAATACTAACTCGACCTGTGACAATGTGCCGAGGCATTTGCCGATCCTCTCCGTGAGTGAGTAGATCCTCGCATTGGTCGTAGCTGGAGCTTAAGTCTTGGCTGATATGTGGACCATCTAAAGCGGCCCGCATCTGATGTAACTGAGCCTGGCCTCCATACTGGATCGGCTGTGGCTGAGGAAGACTGGTCTTGTTTGGACACCGCTTGGCCATATGCCCTTCCTCTGTCGCATTCAAAGCATCCTCGTGTGCCCTTACGACAAACTCGGATGGAATTTCCCACAAGTAGCACACTTTGAATTGTTGTCTGGCCCTCCTTTTGGGTAACTCCCGGTTTGCGCTTGTGCTGGAGTTCCTTTCAGCTAGAGCCATGGGAGCCGTGGCCTGCTTTACGAGTGCCCCAGCCTCCTTGACTTTTAGCTCGAGAGGACTTGTCACGCTTGATGCTATTCTCGTAATGCTCGGTGATTAGAGCACTGCTCACTAATTCTTCCGTGGTTTGTGGCCTATGAACGCCACCACCCACGCGTTCATTGCTATTTCCGCCCTCAGATTTTGAGCATCAACCGATTCGTTCCTTCTCTGTGCTGACTAATTCTGGGCATAGACGAGCCAACCTGCTGAATTTCTTCACGGCTTCCTCAACTGATAGGTTGCCCCGACGAAACTCGGTGAACTCGTCGTGACGGTTGGTGACCCGCACGTGAAAGAACTCCTCAAAGAATTTCTTCTCGAAGTCAGCCCATGTCATCTGGTTCACCGGGCGCCGCTCGATTCTCTCCCACCACATACGTGCATCTCCGGCCGAAAGAAGGCGCACTTCACCTTCTCATGTTCGGCCAGGAAGCTCCATCGTGCTTTCCAATGTTTTGAACCATGCCCGAGCATCCCATGGTTCATTGCTGAAATTCTCCGGCTTGACTCTCTGCCACTGGATCGGATAGGCTTCTCTCTTTGCCTCGGCTGGTGCCGTAGGCTGGACTGGTGGAACCTCTAAGACCACTGGTGTCGCTAAGTTAGGATCCGGGGTGACAGTGGGAGTGTTCTACTGACTAGCCTTTAAGGTGGCTATTTCCTGTTGTTGTTCAGCTAGCTGCTGCTGTAACTGAGGTCTGGGGGAGGCACTGAACTGCCTGCCTCATGCTGGGGCTCAGTGGCTGGTGCCCTTCTAGCTGGGCGTCCTCGTGCCATTTCTAAAGACATGCAGGACATGCATGACTAACACAAGCATAATAGAGAAACTATTGTTATCATGTTAACTACTATCATAAACAAGCATGCTTTAGTTATCCATAACAGAAAAGCAATAAACATACAAAGTGAGAATTATTCTTACTTGGAAGTTTCAGGTACAATGCTGATGTGTGTGTAGGAAGTATGGAAACTGCTCTGATACCACTATGTAATGACCCGCCTTCTACTGACTAGGCTGTGAGGCCGATCGCTACATTATGCTGTGCTAAATTACTATTGCGGAAATCTGGATTGATTAAAATTTTACTAAACTGATTACTGTAAAATCTGAACTTAATATTCTAGGTGTACCTAGGAGTTGTACACATGCTAGGGAAGATAATCTATGCCTCTCGGATGCCCTGCAATCAGAGCATTTCAATCGATCCATGAATCGATTCTGTGCGCGATTTGATCGATCCAAACGAAATTTCAATCGAGAGAACTGGATCGGTCGGTGACCGATCCATAAGCTATTTTGCTTAAGGGGTGGATCGGTCATCGACCGATCCAGAGTACATCGATCGGTCGATCGGCCGATCGATCCAGGCTCACCGATCGGTCGGTTGACCGATCGTGAGCTCTTCTCGCTCGCCTCGTTACGATCGATCGGCCACCGACCGATGGCACAACCAAATTCTGATCGATCTGTAGATCGATCTGGGTTTCTGATTTCGAATCAGAACCCCTGATTTCAGCACTGTTTCATGCCTCAATCACCCATACAAGTTCTAAAATGACTAGGAAACATTCGTACATCACATAACTAATGTTCTAAGCATGGTAGAGTGCATAGTTTACTAGTTCATGGCATTTAAACATACTAAAGTGCGAAACATGGTAAAATGCTAAAAAGTTCTAATGATTTAAACAAAACTTGCTAGATCCCTAAGATCTTTTATTCCAAGTTCCATCCATACACATCCTCGTAGCATTGTCCTCCAGCCTCCGCTAGTCCATCTTTCCTTTACCTTTATCTGCAGTATAAGGAAAAGAAAGTATCTATAAGCTTTCGCTTAGTAAGAAACCATCTACCTCACTAAAACATGCATTCGATGCAATATGCTTTTAAAACATGCTGTTTGAAAGTGCACTGATTAGACTGAAACATGGCATGTTATCATACATAGAAATCAAAGCTAGTCATGACATACTATCATCTAAACATGTGTAATAAAAGCTGAACATGAACACCAAAGCATGGCATACGAAGCTAACCATAACTATCATGTGTAACAACAAGGAAAACTGAGCTGAACATGAATTAAACTAGTCTGGAACTGAATTCAAACTCAACTAACATAACTGATCTTTGTGAGTTTTGAAAAGCTATAATATAATAGATTAAAATACATATACATAATCATACTGCTAATGGGCCCGGCAACTGTACATGCTATGCGCGCATCCTCAACTAAACCCGGGGTTGCAAATCCCGAATTTAGCAAGGTTTACTAGGTTATCTAAACCTAGGGACCGACTATGGGAGCCCAGCCCAATGGATATCTGTACAGTGCCACTACTGAAAATAAAATACTGAATCATAGCTAATTAATTTACCTTGCTTCTACTAGGTTATCTGAACCTAGAGACTGTTGGTGCCCACCCATTGGACCGTAGTCCCATATATGCCGTGAGGCTAACTAAACTATTTAAATGCTTCTATTGCATCTTGAGCTATTAAAATGCCTAAGTTACATTTTTCTGTGCTAAATAATTTAATCGAACACTTAGTATGCACTAATTCGCATCCTTGTGCCGAAAGTCTACATATTACTAAACTAAAACATGGAATTCACACGGAAGCTACTTATACTGCAGGTGAGGGGTTTCTTACCTCGTGCGCTAGTTTTCTTACGAATCTAGTCGCTAGTTTTCCGGTGGAGACGATCTTCTCGACGATCTTCTCGCGTCTATGCGTTCTTCTCGCGGAGAGGAGCGTCCTCGTATCCTTTGTGTTGCCGGGAGGTGTTCCTAGAACCCTTGGCTTGGTGCGCCGAGAGAGGGAGGGGAAAAGAGAAGTGGGCGGCGGTGAGGGTTGAGGAGAAGAGATAGGTCACGTTAAAAAAAATAAAACTCCTCACTTAATTCCTTATTTATATCAAGGAATTAATTCGCCCAACTCTAACATAAATATAATTGTTTCTCTTTCTCTTTAGCACGGCCCTGCTGGGTTCACTTGGTTACTAGAGTCCGCTATAAGTCGTAGGACCCAATAGGTCTCGGGTTCAATTCCCGCGTAGGCTATTTTCGTTCTCTATTTATTTTTGCTACTTCCGCTAATCTAAAAATTCCATAAAAATATCCTAAAATTCTAGAAAAATCATAGAATATTTCTAAAATAGTTTTGAGAATTTTCGGGCGTTACAAATCTTAACCAAGCTCCAAAGCCTTGGTTATATAGGCCATGGATTGGAAAACCTCTCCTACCAGTCGACTGGTGAAAGTGCCAGTCGATTGCCCTCTGTGGAGATTAGACTGTTACAACCCAATGGCTCGATACCAGTCGACTGGTGAAAGTACCAGTTAACTGCTCCACACTAGCCGAGCAAAAAGAAGCATTCTATTCGCTCTCAGTCGATTGTACCAGTCGACTGCCCAGTCGACTGCCATTTCCATCAGTCGATTGGTATTCCGAGTACAGTTTCTCAACACTCGAACCCTCACCCTTACGACTCCTTGACTCTTCGTTGCAACCTTGACCTCTTGCCTTCAAGCCTACTTCCTTTGGCTCTCATCACTCGGATGCATTCAAGCCCGTAACTCATCCCCAATGTCATCCTTCGCGTATGTCTCGAAGTCACTTCCCTCGGCCCTTGTCCTTGCTACCTTGTCCACGGTCCCTCGGATGCTTCATCCTTCACCGGACCCGAAGCCATCAAGCTGAGTCATATGTTTATCCTGTAAACCTGTATACACACATACACATATCAAATACAAGGATGAACCTAACTTAAACCCTTTGCCCAAACACCAAAACACATGGTCGTACAAATCATTGGGATTGCTCTAACAATCTCCCCCTTTTTAATGTTTATCAATACGTTTAAAGTAGGGAAAACATAATAGCAAATAAACATGCTAAAAACAATGGACTTACGTTGCCAAGGATACACACTTGGACTTACACCGCTGAATAGACTTACGTTACCAAGGCTACACACTTGGACTTACACCGTCGAAGAACTTACGTTGTCAAGACTACACACTTGGACTTACACCGTCGAATGGACTTACATTGTCAAGGCTACACACTTGGACTTACACCGCCGAATGGACAATGCAAACATGCATTGGAACCTATCCCAAGGTTCCCCCTACACCTATATTCCCCATTGAGCTAGGAATTTTACCACATGACTATTTAAGAACCTATCACAAGGCTCCCCTTACACCTATGCTCTCCATTGAGCTAGGAATTTCATACAAAGGTATTTAAGATTTTCTCAACTAAACCTTACTTTTCCTAATATCAAAAAGCTCCAACAATATTCCAATTGTTGAAACTTATCATCCAGATTGACCCTAAACTCATGTATTTATCCCCCTAGGATCTCATACACCTATATGAGCTGACCCGATCAAAATCTAGTGTTGAAAATAATTTCAGACTAGTATCAGTCGACTGCTCCTATTGATTTCAACACATAGAACCATTTTATGTTCGAAATACACTGTTATCAGTCGACTGGTAACTGTACCAGTCAACTGACACCTTGATTTTAGCCAATTTCAACATTTCTGAACCTAATTTCAAAAATATATAAAAAATTTCACAGACATCAATTTTTTTTAAAAATTTTATGGAGAGGTCTGTTTTACCCATGTTTACTTGGAAAAAATACATCTAAAAATGTATCTATCACCAATCCTAAGATTGACATAAAATCCAAAACTAGCTAAATTGTTCAATTAAATCTTGACCTAAAGTGCTAGTTTTGGCTTCCTCTTGATGTATTTGCCCATACTAAATCACAATGTATCCCTAGTATTGGTTTATATGGCATCTATACATCCAAAACCAATTATCATGTAATATGACTCCAATGTCATATTTCCTTGCATGAAACACAACCTATGTATGCCAATTCCCTAGGTTGAGACTTAAATCCGTCTCCAAACCTTTAGCATATTTCATGACACAATCTCGACTCCTAAGTAAAACTCACTTGAGATCCATTTGCCATGGGCTCTAAATTGACTCTTTGAGTTCCCCCTAGAGCTCTTAACCTTGGTCACCTCCCAAGGTGATTCATCCATAATTGCTAGGTCACATCGATGCACCTCTGGTGACACTTGGCCTACAAACCTAACTTTCTTAACCTTGGGCACCTTGTCCTTGGTTAACTTCTCCTTACTTTTAAATGGTCTTCCCTTGCCATTTATTCACTTCTCCTTGCTATAGTCATATGCAACCCTAGCATAAGATTTTCCCTTAGCCTTGAAGACACTAGATCGATATCCTAAACCCGATCTATCATTGTTGGGCCTTTGGCTACCCAACACCATACTTAATCCTCTAGATCCAACCGTGAATCTAGCTAGGGTTTTTTCCAAACTATCAAGCTTTGTCTTCAAAGCTTGATTTTTTCTTTTAGGTTCCTAAACCTAGAATAAACATGTCCACATTGGACATTTTTAGACCTACCCATTTTTCTAGGCATATCTCTTCCCTTCTTGGGATTTTTTACCTAGATTCTCCTTAAGTTTATCATTAATTGGTCTCCTAGGATTATGATTGATATTTATCCTATTCTTATCATGATATTTAAAATCAAAATTTTGCATGGGTAAATAATGAAAATTATTCCTAGCATGCATGAGAACATAAGAATTTAAATCTGAATTACACTTTAAATTAGGGTATACCTCCCTTACCCTTGAAGCTCCCCCTTGACTTTTACTTCTCTTCTTGTCCCATTTCTTCAATTGCACTACTAGCTTCTTGATCTCTCCCTTCTTGAGGCATTTGGTGTGGTAGTGGTCCTTCTCCCCACACGTGAAGCATACGATGCGCATTCTCCTCCTTTGGGCTTCTTCATTCCTACAACCCTTGTTAGTATTTAAATTAATTTGAATGAGTTTAGGATTTACTTTTTTCTTACCCAATGGACATCTACTCTTGCAGTGTCCCTTCTCATTGCAACTGAAGCAAATGATGTTGTCCTTTGACTTCACTTCGGTGGAAATGCTAGCAAGGTTGACTACTTCTAAGACCTCTTCTTCATCCTCTTCACTTGTGTTGGATTCTTCTTCAACCTTTGAGGATGTTTCATCATCCACACTTGTGGATGACATTTCCTCATCCTTCTCCTCCTCCTTGGAAGTTGAGCACTCATCACCTTCTAGTTGCTCCTCCTCTTGTTCTTGTGTAGGGATAGGTTCTTCCCAAGGAACCTTCTTTATCTCGCTCCACAAATCGTGGGTGTTCTCGTATTCACCTACACAGCTCATTACATCATTAGGTAAAATATCAATCAAAATAGATATTACTTTATCATTTGTCTTTGATCGTGAAGTTTGCTCCTCTGTCCAATGACATGGTCGGAGTTTCTTCCCTTTCTTGTCTCTTGGGACTTTGAATGACTCCTTGACCACCATCATGGTGTCCCAATCCGTATTGAAGAAGATCTCCATCTTCATCATCTAATACGTGATGTCCCATAAGCCTCCTCCTTCAAACTTTGGAGGTGCTATCAAGTTGGTCATCTTCTTGCTTCCTCGGTGATTAGTTCGAAGGAGAGCGTCCTGGCTCTGATACCACTTGTTAGGGATCTTGTATAGCCGGCTAGAAGGGGGGTTGGATAGACGACCCTCCTAAATGATCGCTTCCTAGGTTTTCGTTAGTTTGCGCAACGGAATAATACCAATAACAAATATAAAGCTAATCTAAAAACAAGAAGGAAATGCAAATCGCTAACACGACGATTTACGTAGTTTAGAGATAACTTGCTCCTACTCTACGACTATCCGTAAGGTGGACGATCCATATGATCCTTCTATGGATCAAGCCCCCGAACTCCTGCTAGCGTGAACTCCTTCTCGGTGGAGTAAACCTAGTACAACCTTAATCAATACACCGCACTCCGATCACAACTTAAGGTAGACTACTAATAGCGGTTAACCATCTCTATTTCATCAGCCTTAACCAAGCTCCAAAGCCTTGGTTATATAGGACATGGGTTGGAAAACTCTGCCTACCAGTCAATTGGTGAAAGTGTCAGTTGACTGTCCTCTGTGGAGATTCGACCGATACAACCCAACAGCTCGATACTAGTCGATTGGTGAAAGTACCAGTCAATTGCTCCACACTGACCGAGCCAACAGAAGTATTCTGTTCGCTCCTAGTCGACTACCTAGTCGATTGTACCAGTCGATTGCTATTTCCATCAGTCGACTGGTATCCCGAGTACATTCTCTTAACACTCAAACCCTCACCCTTACGACTCACTTGACTCTCCGTTGCAGCCTTGACCTCTTACCTTCAAGCCTACTTCCTTTAGCTCTCGTCCCTGGATGCATTCAAGCCCGTGGCTCGTCCCTAATGCTATCATTTATGTATGCCTCAAAGTTGCTTCCCTCGGCCCTTATCCTTGCTACCTTGTCCACGATCCCTCGGATGCTCCATCCTTCACCGGATTCGAAGCCATCAAGCTGAGTCATATGTATATCCTGCAAATCTGCACACTCGCATACACATATCAAATACAATGGTGAACCTAACTTAAACATTTTTGCCCAAATGTCAAAACACATGGTCGAACGAACCATTGGGATTGGTCCAACAGACTAGACCTCAAGTCGTCGGAAGATTCTCGCGTTGCATGGAAACTTCTCCGATCGCCTAGAACCTTCGGGTTACCTGAAATCTCTAGGGCATGCTTAGTAGAGTGGAATAGGGTGGGAATGAAATATGCATTCCCAACCCATTCCAATTCTAATGCTTGATGTTTCCACAAAAATGGGAATCCTCATTATGTTGATTCCTAATTTAATGGGAATAATGATTTCCTTGGAGATATGAAGCAATCATTGTTCCATCACATCCTCTATGTTACTTTTTTTTTATATATATTTGTCAAAATTATCCCTATATTCTTTTTTAACATGATAAAAATGAATTATGTTAGTTATTTGATATGTAGTTTGAATTATTTTGACTATTTTCGAGTTGAATATTTATTTAAACACATTTGAGAATATATTTAGTCAATTGTTATAAAAAAATAATAATAAAATTAGAATAAAGTAAACAAATTTCTTGTGTAATTGTTATTTTTATTTGTTTTATTTAAAGGGTAATTTTATCAACACAAATAATATCATTCTATTCCTATTGCTTATTTTAGAGTTACCAATCATAAGAGTATAGAATCAAATGAATAATAAGCATTACATTCCCAACTCGATACCAAGCATTGGAATGGAATATCTATTTCATTCCATTCTCACATTCATTCCAATCCAATGATGATTTTATTCCTACCATATTCCATTTAAGTCTACCAAGCATGCCCTTAAGGTTTACTGGAGTAGTTTGCCTTTCTAAACTTGGTCAAGTTCTCTTAAATAAATTATGATCTCCCGAGTCTTCATCCAGATGCATCTTCCTATAACACAAACATGCAAAAAATACATAAAACGTGCAAAACCTAGAACTTGATTTACCTAACGTACTAGGTTCATTTGCTTGGAGTTCACTCCTCTAACATTTCTTTTTTTGCCAAGTGTTCAGCTCCCAGCTGATTCACCTTGGACATAATCTAGTTCCCAACTAGATTTGTCTAGTTCTCAACTAGGTTTTCCATAATCTAGCCTCACTAGTAGGAACAGAGTTAGAATATTGATTCAGTGTAGACAACCAATAATCAAAGATAATTATATATATAATCATAAAACACTTAAAAATAATTACCTTACAATTATTTCGGTTGATTCTTTATATTTTGAAACCTTTATATAATAGCTTCATTATCAACGGTTAGAAATTTATCTTTTTCTACATAAACAATAAGACTATCATTCATTCAATTATCACTCATTTGATCATGCAACGTAACTTTCACAATTCTCATGACAGAAAACACTCTCTTTACGATCACAATTGCAATAAGCAGAATTAATATCAATGTCAAAAGCTTATAACCAACAAGAACACTAAACTTTTCTTTGATATGACTAATTTCTCTGAAATATCACCAAGTCCTTTCAATTCTTGAAATATTTTGTTAGAGCCCCTAGGGCGTAGCGCAGATAGTGGACGCATGACATCTCTAGTGTAATTACCAGGGGTCGATTCTCAAGAACTGACAACTTAGAATTTATCTCACCATACGCCTACGACCTATGTACCTACATTTACCTTCCTTCATATCCGTGGGGCCAATACTAGGGGGACCGCTAAAGTAGCGGATCTACCTTTTTTTTGAAATGTTTTGTTAGGACGCATATCACATATATAAGTTTCAAGTTGATCATCAAGTACGAGGAGATCATCTTAAGAAATCTTGTGAATAAAACTCAGTTAGTTGTATCAATTTTTTCTTGTCAAAAGCTAAAAAAGTTTTTTACAGACACAAACAAGCTACACAAAGAAGTAACTTTATACCTGCCTTTTCATTTAACTCTTAAAGTTACATATCAATAACACTATAGAATAAATCAACATGATAGTGATGCAAATTTGTCACTTTTGGTGGATTATGATGGGGATGACCACATGGTACCCAACGTGTGATCATATCATCCATTTTGAGAACATGAATGCAATAGTATTGATAAAAATAGTGAACTTTTTCTAAAAATGAATCTCAATCATCATTTCTCATTATTTGGAGTCGGTGTTTGCACACTTATACCAAATCTATTGTATTCACAATATCCTGATCTTTTTTTTTTTTTTTGCAATGTACAATTCACTGGAAATCTCGAAGACATACTTCTTCATGTGTAGATTGAATGCAAAATCAAATGAAAGGATTGATTCCAATAAATTAAATGCCTTGATTTTTTGTTTAATAGAATTGGAATTATCTTCTGAAATCATTTCAAGCATATCACTGGCAGCGGAGGACATAGAAATCAAGTTGATTAAAGAATTATAATGTGACTCCCAACATGTATCCCCAGCACATTGAAGGGTAGTTTTTTTTTATTAAGTCACCAACCACTTGAAATTTCATCCCTCTCCAATGCCTCAACAATAACATTTGAATGTTTCTCCTTAAGAAGATCGGACCATTTGCAAGATGATCTAACAACATTTACCACATCACCACCACCAACAACAACAACAACAACTAAGCTTTTTCCCACTAGGTGGGGTCGGTTGTATGAATTTTTTTACACCATTGAGCTCTATCTCCTACTATATCATCATCTATATTTAAATAAATTTTATTTTATTGTTGCTAACCAAGTCTTTTTTGGTCTTCCTCTTTCTCATTTGATATGCATGTTTATCATAGTTTCACATCGCCTAATTAGAGCATTTATTGGTCGTCTAAGTACATGTCCGTATCATCTTAAATGTGTCTCTCAGAGTTTTTTCTTAATAGATGCAACTCCGACTTTCTCTCTAATGCTCTCATTTCTTATTTTTCCATCCTCGTATGTCCACACAACCACCTTAACATCCTCATCGCTGCAACTCTCATCTTCTGCTCATGTGCTCAAGTCATAGCCCAAGATTCAGCTCCATATAACATAGCAGGTCTAACTGCAGTTTTATAAAACTTACCTTTAAGTTTAAAAGATACTTTACGGTCATATAAAACACTCGACGCTCTCCTCCATTTCACCCACCCTTCTTGTATTCTATGTAAGATATCTCTCTCAATCCCTCCATCGTTTTTCAAAAATGATCCTAAATATTTAAATCTCTCGGTTCCGAGCAACTCATCCTCTCCTATCTTAACAATTGTCTCATTATTTCTAATATTGCTAAACTTAAATTTTACAGAAGTCTTTAATCTACTAACTTAAAACCTTTTTCTTCTAGTGTTTCTCACCAAGATTCTAGTTTAGTATTTACTCCTTTACATGTTTCATCTATCAAAATAATATCATCTGCAAACAACATGCACTACGGTACTGTGTCTTGAATGTGCGCAGTGAGTTTGTCCATAATTAGTGTAAAAAGATAGGGGCTTAGAGCTGATCCTTGATATAACCCTATCTTTATTGGAAATACTTCAGTTACTCCACCTGAAGTCTTTACTCTGGTCATTACATCCTCGTACATATCCTTAATTAGTTCAATATATGTTACACTAACATCTCTCTTTTCTAGAATTCTCCATATAATTTCTCTTGGGACTCTATCATAAGCTTTTTTAAGTCAATGAATACCATATGTAGATCTTATTTTTGCTCCCGATATTTTTCAATTAATTGTCTATGAAGATGTATAACATCTATTGTCGACCTTCCTTAATCTTTTTTCTAAGGCATGAACCCAAATTGATTTTCGGTCACTATGGTCTCCTTCCTTAATCTTTTTCTATTACTTTTCCCCAAAGTTTCATAGTATGACTCATTAGTTTAATACCCCTATAGTTTGCAGAATTTTATACATCTCCCTTGTTCTTATATAAGGAAACTAGAGTACTTATCCTCCATTGATCAAGCATTTTTTTCGTTTTCAATATCATGTTAAATAATTTTATAATTCATTCAATACCTTGTTTCCCTAGGCACTTCCATACCTCTATGGGAATATCATCTGGTCCAACGGCTTTTCCATTGTGCATCTTATTTAAAGTTTATTTTATTTCTGAAGTTTGAATTCTATGATAAAAATTAAAATTTCTATGCTCATTTGACCTATTTAAATTACCTAAGTTAAGTTCGTCACCTAAACCTTCATTAAAAAGTTGATGAAAATACTTCTTCCACCACTCTTTTATTTCTCCATCATTTACTAATACCCTATTACATTCATTTTTAATATATTTTATTTGGCTAAGATCTCTTGTTTTCCTTTCTCTAACTTTAGCTATTATATAAATATCTCTTTCCCCTTCTTTTGTATCCAATTTTTGATATAATCATTCAAAAGTTTTATTTTTTTACTTCACTCACTACTTTCTTAGCTTTCTTCTTGGCTATTGTATATTTTTTTTAAAGTTTTTCTTATTCTTACAAATATATAATTTCTTATAGGCTATTTGTTTTTCCTTCACTTTCTCTTGTACTTTCTCATTCCACCACCAAGATTCCTTACTTAGTAGTGCATGTCCCTTTGACTCACCGAGTACACTCTTAGCTACTATTTTTAACTTTGATACCATCTTATCCCATGTTGTATTAGTCATCTTATATTTCACCTAATGCTTGTACTTTTACCTTCTCCTTAAATATATTTTGCTTCCCATCCTTTAACTTCCACCACTTAAATCTAGGAATCGTATATATTTTCTTTCTATTGACACTATGTTTGAGGTGTATATCCAACACTACTAACCTATGTTGAGTAGTTAAGCTTTCTCCAGGGATGACTTTGCAAACAAATCTTTCTATCATTCTTCCTAACCATAATAAGAAAGTCAATTTACGATTTATTATTCCCATCTTTGAATATGACTAAGTATTCTTCTCTTTTCTTAAAAAACGTATTACCTAATATAAGGTCATACTTTATCACAAAATCTAATATAGTTTTCCCTTCCTCACTTCTCGTTCCAAACCCATAACTCCCATGCACCATTTCATATTCCTCATTTTTCATTCCAACATGCCCATTTAGATCACCTCCTATTAAAATCATTTCATTTGGTAGAATATTTTATAATATTTTATCTAAGTCCTCCCAAAACCTTGATTTGATAGCTTTATCTAATTCTACTTGTGGTGCATATACGTTAATTATGTTCATAGTTTCTTTCCCACTATTATCTTAAGGGTTATAATTCTATTCTCTTTTCTAACTACTCTTACAACTTCATCCTTTAAAAAACTATCTACAATAATACCCACTCCATTTCTTGCTTTACTCTTTCCGGTGTACCATAACTTAAAACTCAAGTTCTTTATCATCTTTGCCTTCTCACTTATCCATTTTGTCTCTTGTACACACAAAATACTAATTCTTCTCTTAATCATCATATCTACTACCTCCATTAATTTATCAGTGAGAGTTTCTATATTCTATGTTCTAAATCTCAGATTATTAGTTTTCCTATCATATTTGTTCTTATCCAACCTATGGTGTGAGAACTCTTGTCTATTTAATACTACACTCAAGTTCTCATGGAGATGTAGTAGTCATTGCTGAGATATTATAGTCGGACCCTGTAATGCTAACTCTTGTATATTTAGCACTACACCCGAGTTCTGGAGATGTAACGGTTCTTGCCGAACGTTACAGTCGGACCCTGCAATACGTTCCTTCCGGGGAACAACCTAGCATTAGCACAATAATTTAATGGATCCATTCATTGAATATTTACCATAGTTTTGACGCTGGCTGGAAACCTAACGCAACCCTCCTCCTTTATCCGAGCTTGGGACCAGCCATGACCGGTCGTCATGGGCGCAGTTACCACATCACCAACAACATGAAAGAAATTAGAATTTGGATGATTTTTCTTGGACATGGCTATAAGAGCTAGTTGAAACTGATGGACAAAACAATGTATGTAAAATGCACATGAGTTCTTCTTTAAAATATGCCTTTAGACCATTAAATTTATCATGCATATTACTTGCTCTATCACAACCCTATCCTTTAAACTTAGAAATGTTCAAATTAAATTTAGAGAATATCTTATCAATGGTAACTTTAAGTGACAGTGTTGTAGTACTGGTAACATGCTCAATTCCGATAAAACACTTATTTACATGCCCATTACTATCCACATAACACAAAACAACTGATATTTGTTCCTTTGTTAACACATTACAAGATTCATCAACTAAAATAGATAAAAATTAATCACCAATATCTCTAATAATAATATTAATTGTTTCAGTTGTACAAACATTTACTATATCCTTTTGAATATTAGGTGATGTTAACTTACAATTTTTAGGAGTCTTTGTTAATATCACATCATTAATCTCTTTATTATGAGCATATAAATAGGGTTATAAATGAACCAAGCGTTCATGAACAAGCTTGGTGTTCGGCTTGGTAAGAGATTGTTTATGTTCATTCATTCAATATACACAAGATTAATTAAACAAATAAGCTTGAATAACTCGTTAAAATAAACAAACAAGCTTGAACACATATATATTTAGCTCATTAACATTTGTGAACAATGTTCACGAACCATATTCATTAATAAAACTCTTATCAATAAGTTAAATAAACAATAAAATAAAATAAACAAATAAGTTTGAATTATCAAGCTCAATAACCAATCAAATAACTAAAAATTTCAAACAATCAAACAAGCTTGAATTGAGAGTTCGATAACATCTAAATGAACCAAGCATGAACCAAGCTAAAGCCAAGCTTGAATTGAGAGTTCGATAACATCTACACGAACCAAGCTCAAGTCAAGTTTCAAGCAAGCTCAAGATTATAAAAAATAAACCAAGGCAAGCTTAAACAATCATTTCAAAGGCTTGGTTCATTTTAAGCTCGACTCGACTTAGCTCGATTACCTTATCAAACAAGCTTGAACACCCTAAAGCTTGACTTGGCTCGGCTCATTTATAACTCTACATATAAAAACTCTAATTGAATAAGAAAGTTTCTTGGATTAAGATAACCTCCAATTTCATCATAACCCTGAAATGAATTCCCTTTTTGGAACAAAAATCTAATATAATCACTTGAAGCATTGAGACAAATACGATAATTATCTACATTTGTTTTGACTGTTTATGCAAAATTGATTGAATGTGCTTATCTTGATTCATCAAAGCTTCACAAATATTCATTTGAGTTTTATGATGTTCACTGTCATACTAGCCAACATGAATATTTAACCTATCTTTACTCTTTCAATTTGTAGTCACTAACAAAAGTTTCTCCTCCAGCTTGTTTTTCCTTAGTTGTCTTGAAGAGATACCCATACAAACAATATATACCATCTTGTTCTATATTATATTCCAACCAATCACCAAATTCCTCAAATCAGGAAGGATTGAACTGTCTAAATTAACTTAATTACTCTAAATTTTTAATTTGTGAATTCATATCTTGAAGCTTGATATGAACTCTTTTGCAAATATTTCCTTCGAACTTGATCTCTAATGTTAGCATTATAATCATAAATTGGAGTTCTTAGTCTGAGATTTGTCGGTAGTTGTGAAAAATCAAATTCTTTAATTCTAACCTCTTCAAATTTTTGTTCTTCTAGCTCTGAATGTTTTCTTTTAGAAAATATATGCATTGTAGATTAAATGATTTCCTAATGAAAATAAACAAAAAAAAAAATCATGAAACATAAACTAGATTAAATAAGAACATGATGAGTCAAACATAAGAACTAATGATAATGATAAATGTAAATATATAATTGCAAAAAAAAAAAAAAGCAGTGGAAGACTACAACTTGGAAGCAGCATTATCACCGACTGCTTCCCTCAACAGCAAGGCGACCGAACAAGGTAGCAGCCGCTACCCCCAACAGCAACATGGTTGCACAAGGCATCGCTGCCCCACCAAGCAGCGATGCAGCTGTGCAACTGTCCTGCCTCACGAGCGACAACGTCGCTACCTAACGAGGCAACGACCGCTTCGCTTGCATCGAGTAGCAGCATCGCTGCCTATGGGACAACCTAGTAGCAATCGCTTTGCCAATGCTAACCAGCGTCACCATTTGAACAAGAAAAATATAGTTTATCGACTTAGGGTTACCTTTGGCTTTGAGTTTTTAGCTTGCTGTGAAGTGCGGAGTAGTTAGTAGGGGGCTTGCACGCTCTTGTTGTGGTCTTGTGAAGTGTTGTGTGGAGAGTTTTGCGAAGTGTCAACAAGTACAGAGAGGCCGAGAGGGAGAGTGGGAGACGAAGGGTGTATTTTTTTTGCCAAAAGGGAGAGTGGGAGACAAAGGGTGCATTTTTTTTTCTTTTAACAGGTTGTTTTTTTTTTTTGTTTGGGCTTAAAAACTATATTAATGAAATTTGTTGTTTGGGCCCAATGTGGGCAGCTGCCCACACTAGGCCTATACAAGCTCCACTGCTCGTAAGGACTTCCATTGCTTAGTTTCCAAATAAATCTTCTATTATCTAGCTCTACTAGGACTTTCATGTCCTTGTTCCCAACTAGGTCTTCCATCGCCTAGCCTCGTCAGAACTTTTACTGTCTGGTTCTTAACCATGTCTTCCGTTTTCCTAATCTCACTAGGACTTTAACCAGTTGCCAAGTATTTGATCCTACTTGGACTTCTCACTCATTTCCAAGCTTCAAGTCCACTTTGACTTGCTTGGACTCTACACTCAACTCGATTAACAATGATCAAGTTATTTGATCACCCTTAACTAAAATCCCTTAAACATATTAGTCAAACCAAACGATTAATCCTAGAGGCGATTGCCCCAGCATCATAGAGTCTACATGTTTATTTTGTTTATTGCAATGTTATTTTAACTATATTATCATTCAGAGAAGTAAAATTAAAATGATATAAAGTATCGTTGTAGAAGCTATAGCAATTAGCTTCTACAATTATAAAAGCTAACAACTAACTTCTACACAGTTGATCATGATTAAATAATATTTATTTAAAATATAATGAGTGTCATAAAGTCTTCATCATTTATTTTACTAGTTAAAATATTGTTAGAACTAAATTATAACTCGGAGCAGCAAAATCAAAATATAGAAAGTTACTGTTATAGAACCTAACAACTATAGAAACTAATTGTTAATTTCTACGTGATCAAAAAATAATGAGATAATCTAAAAAATATTTTAGATAGTTGGTGTTAAATGAGTCATCCATTAATTTTAATTGAAAATGGAATATCTATTTGACGATAATAGACGTCCTTTTGATTTTTACCATTTAATTAATATCAAAATACTTTTAAATAAGTTAAAATAATTTTAGCAGAATTATAGCAAGTTTAACACATTTTTATTGATGTTAAATAATTTTAACTAAAAATTTTTAAAATGATTTGACTCTGATAAAAACATAACATGGTGTTTTTCAAATAAAATAAAATAAAGTATTATTTTTTTTTATCAAAGTTCTTCTTCGAAACCGTGTCAACAGACCGTCCGCGTTTTCTTTCCGTCCAAGAAAGTCCAGTGGCCGTTACTGGCACGTTAACGGGGTCTTTCACGTTTAGGTTGGGGTTTGGTAGAATCCCGGCTTTTGCTGACGTGTTCCACCACGTCATCATCGTCACTCATAGGTAAGCAATGAGTCAAAACCTTTGGCTTTCTCTTTACCTTGACAAATCTATACTTGAGATTATGTTGATTTTCCACAGCCGTTGGATTCTTTTTTCATGGCTGCCTTATTCTCCACACTCGCCAGGATATTAGATTATGATGAGGATGGTAGTAGAAGTGCCACGTATACCTGGAAAGTCAATGGTTATAATGAAAGTCAAAGTCAAAGTCAAGATATATCAAGAAGATTAAGTCCACTTGGTCTATTCGAAACGAGAGGTTTAACCAATTGTCTCAGCCCTACCAACTACCAAGACGAAAGGTTCCTATGAGATAAGAAAGATCTTTACCAAAAAGAGAAGCTTTATTAGTCACCTCAGTTTCACCAATCAGACATTTTATTCCTCCTCGCTCGGTCCCATTGATCGAATGCTCTTGCTATTCTCTGCTCAACCCCGCCGATCGGATGCTCCTGTTCCTCCCTACTCTGCCCGGCCAATCAAACATTCCTGCTCACCCCCTGCTTGCTCTGTCGATTAGACGTTCTTGATCATCCTCCCGCTCGACCCTGCCTATTGGATGCTCTTGTTACTCCTTGCTTGGCCCCGCCAATCAGACATCGTACTTATTCTCGCCCAGCCCCTTCGATCCAACGCGCTTCCACTTAACATGCCAAGTCCTTTGGCTCAACTATTTCAATAGCATAGCACGTGGACTGACGTAGCACGTGGACTAGCGTAGCATATGGGTTGGTGCAATACTTGAGCTGTCAGAATAAATTGAGTAGTATAATTGATATAGCGTGATCTCACGTGATCTACTACTATACTAAATGTAGACAATATGACCTTTTTGATATGATGACACTTTTTGTGCTAAGACATGACATCCCATTAATAAGGAAATATACATGTATCATTTCTTTTGTGATATATAAAAGGAGTCCGCTATCACGGACAAAGATACAAGAACATAGTTGTTCAAATACTATTAACATATTCCTTTTAATTTTTGTTCTTTTTTCCTATCTCTTCTTAAAGATAAATTTGAACATCAGAGTAGCTGAGTCAGAGTACCCCTAACCTCCATTCTAACTCTCTCTCTCACTTCACATACAATAATCTAGCCCGTTAGCCCTTCCTCAGCCCTTCCTCGATACTCGACGACTTCATCCATGGAAGACAGCGTACAGTTCATCATTTGATGATCTCCGGTAGAAGCAGATTATCATACTCTATATTTTTCTATTATTTTGTTAAAAAAATTATATAACTTCTTGAGCTAGTGTTTAAGATCATTAAAGCTCTTATTAGTATTTTTTTTATTGGTCAATTATTTACATGTTTATATTAATATAATATTAATATCTATTATTCTAGTTGTGGTATGGGTTAAACTCGGATCTATGTAAAATTTCAAAAGTATTATATATATTTTTTAACATAATCATAACATAGTGAGATTTAATAAAATTAATGTTTAAATATCTTATAGACTTTAATCTATGATTTTACATTATACAAACTCAAGCCTTTCATGCCAAAATATTTCATTAATATTTCGTTTTGGTCTTTATCACATCACATGTTGGAAAACATTTGATATATGATCTACTATTTTTAAGGATTTTATAAAAGACAAACAAAAATATTTTTTTTTAAAAAAAGAAAAATCAGAAATAAAGCTTTACAGGATCTGCTCTTCCTCTGTTCATTCCACAATCTCTTCGATCGTGCTCAGCCTCTCCCTGTAATTCAACCGCCGTTGCCTGAACTTACTCTGCTTCGTCGCCGGCATCTTCTTCTCCTGCTTCTCATAAGGCGAATTCGAGCCGTAATAACGCTCGTCGCCGCTATCGAAATCAGTATAAAATCCAAATTCCTTCTCGTTCACGGCTTCATTAAGCGCGGCTCGCTGCCCTGCTAATTCCGCCGCCACCGGCATCACCCTCCGAGCGACCTTGCGGCGCCGTTCGCCGGAGCCGGAAGCATACGCCGAGAGCGCCACGCTCGCCCGCACCGCGAACGCCGCCATGTCAGAACCAGAGAGCGGGTACTCGAGCTTGGAAAGCGGGAGGAGGAAGTAGAGATGGCCCGGCCGGAGCGGGTCGGCGGCGGCCAAAGCTGGGATTTTGGCGTTGCAGTAGAGCTCGTCGGAGCTGCAGATGAAGGAATTCGATATGCGTTGGACGGATAGGGCGTCGCGGACCTTGGTCTCGGCGGGGTACTCCAGCAAGGAGCCGTCGGCTGTGACGACTTTAGCCGTCAGAGAATATCGATGGGGCTCGGAACCTCCGTCCGCGGAGGAGGAGGAGAAGCAGGAGCCCATGAGTCAGTTGAAATGGAGGAGATTCGAGATTGGGATTAACATTTATAGACGAAGGAGAAGAGAAGGATGAGGTGGATGAAGTCGTCATTGTTGGAGTTGGGTCATCAATGACGATAGATTCTGAGGGACTCTCACTGGATATGGCAAAGTTTCATTCCACCCCTGTAGGTCGTCGTTTGCAAAATGCCTTTTAAAGTTTGAAGATGACGAAATAACCCTATGGTTTAAAAAACAACATCAGTATGTGGATGATTGACATCAGATTGAAGTATTATTTATTCCTCACTATTTCAAAAACTAATAGTTATATATAATTTATCTCTTCTATATCAGTCATTATTTCAAAAACTAATAATTATATATAATTTATCTCTTCTATATTAGTTCTGAGATAGATTGATAGAAGTATTAAAGACGAATATAGTCATCTTTTATTACTATGATTGAAGTATTATGTCCCATCGGAATAGTACGATGATTAAAACGTAAGATATTGTCACATGGAATTTTGAGTCTCCGAATATACCTTCCCTATATTGGAGTGTCAATATTTTATATCCGTTTAAAATTAATTTCAAAATGTATTGGAAAACAACATAAATATATAATTGACGACTGATAAAATAGTATTATGGAAAAATAATAATCCTATATTAATATTGATCTTCTGATCTGTAACTCATACATTCCTAAGAGAAAAAATATTCTTGCCCAAACTGTTCTAAGTTCTAACTATTCTGATAACACTATAATTAATTACTTGAAAACATTAATTAATTGGTGATTTTTTACGTCCCGGGATTATGGTACCATGCATGGTAAAATATCTAGGTTATTATTTAGCTACCCACGATTCCCCTAGCTATAGCACGATCTCCAACTATGATATATTTACAAGGATTTTTTTTCTCTAAATGGGGCGCGTAACAAAAATGATGCTGGTTTCTGCGCTGCACGCCGTGCGCGCTTCTCGATTTATCCTGTTGACCGATGAAAAAAATCAGTGGGACTAGGCCGATCACTCTCGGGACTAGTTAATGAGATTAATTGAATTCATCATTTTTATTAAATATAAATTTTATTTTAAATTTTAAATTTTAAATTTTATATTTTATAAAAAAATCTTTTAAGATAAGGTATCCTTAGGGGTGTAAATGAGCCAAGCCGCTCATGAGCTATTCGAAGCTTAATTCGATAAAAGCTCGTTTAATGAATCTCGTTAAGATAAATAAACTAAGCTCAAGCTTCATAATATTCGGCTCGTTAGCTCATGAACATGTTCGTTAAGCTCATAAATCAATTTTTAAATAAAAAAAATAGTTTTAATATTGAATTTATAGATTTTACACTCTACTTATGAAAAATATAGATAAATATATTAAATTTATTTATTAGAATAAAATTATAAATTTTAGCAAGAATATTATAATTTTTTAAAAATATATAATTTAGTTTTTAATGAATATTTAAATTTATAATTTATATTTATTAAGCTCGTTTAGGTTCGATAAAAGCTCGAATAAGTTCGTGGGCCATAAATATATTCGTTAAATAAAGCTCGAACTCGGCTCGATTATAAACGACTCAAACTCAAACATCCAAAAATTCGGCTCAGCTCGGCTCAATTACACCTCTAGGTATCCTATCTAATTCTTAAATTTAGATTTTATAAATAATACTTTTTAAATTTATTGAATGAATAATGATATATTGTATAGTAAAAATAAATACTAAATTTAATAAAATATTTTTTTCTATTCTAAATTCTAAATTTTAGATAGGAAATCCCAAGTGGATGTTGATTGTGCCAACCCCAGAGCGCGTAACACATATAGTGAACGCATGATATCTCTGACGTAATGATCAGGAATCGATTCTCTAGAACTGACGATCTAAAATTTATCCCACCATATACTTGATATCTATATATCTATATGTACCTCTCTCTATATCCACTAGACTCATACTAAGAAAGCTACTGGATCTCTATTTTTAACATTATAACATAATAATTTAGTCATTAAAAATCGAAAATGAAAAGAATGGCAAATTCTGGGAAGTTGTTGAGTGATTTTAGAACTTTGAGGGGCATTTTGAAAAATAAGACGAATTGATGTGACGTGCATATTTTGGATGATGCCTTCGGAACTGGAGGCATGAGATGAGAGAGTTACTTAATTGCTCAGTTAATCTGATGATCAATTTAGCTCAGCTCTAATATTTTTTAATTACGTTCTTTTTAAAGAAAAATTTTTATAAACACATTATCGCTCAGAATTCGTAAATATTTAGATAATAATCCACATGCCTACCTATTTAGTTGCTTCTGACTTCGTCGAGGAAAAAAAAATTCTCTTTTATATTGATGAATTATAATTTTTTAATTTATCTTTCTATATAAATAATTATAGGACCGATCGTATAAAATTCGGCGACGGATTCCACCACCTGCTAGTGGCTTCTAGCCTCAGAGCGGATAAATTTTATTAAATTAAAACTCCAAACAATTCAAAACGTTGACTGGTCGACACGCAGTCATCGCGCAGCTTCACAAAAATAAATTCATTTATTAAATTAAATTAAGAGTCAATTAGACGATATAAATGATTAAAAGAGCACGAGGGACTAATAAAATAAATAAAAAATTTTAATTAAATTTATTCTAAAAAATATATATTTAAAAAAAATTCGGAGCATTGTTTTTTTTTGTTTCTACGATAATATAAGAAGCGTACCATTAAAATTCTTCTTTATTTTTTTTTAAAAAATATTATATCTTTCAACTTATTAGGGATGGCAATGGTCAAATTTGAGTCCGATTCGATATTCTTCAATTTTTTTTTATCGATCGGGTATATGATATCCAATAGATATATTTATATTTATTAAATGATCGAATATTTTCTATACATATTGATCCTGTCTAAAGGTTATGAGATGGTGCGCTGAGTCTGATGGATGGTGGTCGAAGAATAATGAGCTTTTTGAAATTTAAAAGAGCTCCTCAATCATCCTGCTCACAATCAGACGAGTTAACAAAGCGTTAGTGACCTAAGACCGGTATAGGAATCCCTGATTAGGCCTTCTGATGCTTAAGTCAGTCTCCTCTCTTGAAAGTGGAAGAAGAACAGTAGAGCAAGTGCCAGAAAGTAGGACTTCATATGCAAATGTTTGCGTTTGCCTACCTCACCAGCAGAGAGGATTTCTCTTTTTATACCACCTCATAAAACCTCTGTGATCGTGAGGTGGTCCCCAGTTTATTAGAGTTTATTAAGTGATGAAAGAAAGTACAATCTGAGTGTTTCATGATAGTTCCGAAGAATCTTTTTTCTACCTACAGATGTACCTCTTTTGTCGTTTATGCTCCGCACCATTACTAAAGTTGTCGAAGGAGACTGCTGTTATAACTGAGTGGGAAACCAATTAATTTTCACAGGATATTTCAAGGGAATATTCTCCGACAATTATGACAGGTTGTCAAAATGTTGTCTGCTGTTTGCCTGCTAAATGTATCTCGATCAGTCATTGAGCCGCGACCAGATATTTAGAATGTCTTCTACTGAAGGTATCTTGGCCAGTCATTAAGCTAGTCATATATAAGTTATATGATAGACAACCTGTTACAAATATACTTAGAGCTTCATATGAAACTATCTTGCATTTACACATGGACAACTTGAAATCCGATTAACATATGAAAATTACTGACACTAAGAACATTAATCTTAGTTGGGCACACATGGAGAATTTTATGTTCGATCGGCCTTCGCCCAACTGATCTTGTGTTAAAAGTTTTATATAAGGCTAAGTGCTTTTATGCTCGCTCGAGCTTTGTTCGGTCGAGCGTACAAAGAGAGCCTTACGTTCGATCGGCCTTCGCCCGGCCAATCATATGTTCAGAATTATATATAAGGCTAAGTGCCTTTATTCTCGTCGGGGCTTTGCTTTGTCGAGTGCACATAGAGAGCCTTACGTTCAATCGGTCTTCGCCCGACCGATTGTATGTTAAGAGTTATATATAAGGCTAAGTGCATTTATGCTCGTCTGGGCTTTGCCTAGTCGAGCACACATAGAGAGCCTTACGTTCGATCTGCCTTCGCCCGG
This sequence comes from Zingiber officinale, assembly GCF_018446385.1. Classification (NCBI taxonomy): domain Eukaryota; kingdom Viridiplantae; phylum Streptophyta; class Magnoliopsida; order Zingiberales; family Zingiberaceae; genus Zingiber; species Zingiber officinale. The sequence goes on along the minus strand of NC_055996.1, from coordinate 14,760,613 downwards.
TCAATCGTATGTTAAGAGTTATATATAATGCTAAGTGTCTTTATGCTCGTTGGGGCTTTGCCCAGTCGAGTGCACATAGAGAGCCTTACGTTCGATCGGTCTTTGCCCGACCGATCGTATGTTAAGAGTTATACATAAGGCTAAGTAAGTGCCTTTATGCTTGCTGGGGCTTTTCCCGGTCGAGCGCACATAGAGAGTTTTACGTTTAATCGGCCTTCACTCAACTAATCGTATGCTAAGAGTTATATATAAGGCTAAGTGTCTTTATGCTCACCCGGGCTTGCTCGGTTGAGCACACATAGAGAGCCTTTCGTTCGATTGGCCTTCACCCGACCAATCGTATGTTAAGAGTTATATATAAAGCTAACTGCCTTTATGCTCGCCCGAGCTTTGCCCAGTTGAGCACACATAGAGAGTCTTACGTCCGATCGGCCTTCGCCCGACCGATCGCATGTTAAGAATACATAAAGCCTGAACAACCTTTCGTCTGGTCGAACTCTTCTAATCCGACTGACCATTAATTGCCCAAGCGCCATATTTCTCATTTTCATCATAAAACCTTAGAGTTCTTATATTCTACCAAGCTTGCGACCGATCGACCCTATACGAGTGTTCTGCTTTGGAGTTACGCAGACAAGATTTAAGGACTCTGAGGCCAGGCGATTAATAGAACCAAATAACAAATACCACTCTATCTCCACTTTGACCACCACCTTATCTTGACTTTGATATCCACATCATATCCTGAACCCACTCATCATAACTCATATCACTAGCCTCCCCTTCAAGTCTAGTTGAAGGAGGTGCAACTGACTGACTGGACTCAAGTTCTGCTCTCGTTTACTCCTCTGTGATTATAAATGCTGCTTCTTTTCTAAGACCATTTATTTTTTGTTGACCCCCTAATCCTGAGAGAAAGATGTTTTAACTTCCCAGAAGATCAAATGCTATTAACATCCAAATTCCTCTTTTTAAAAAGGAGAGCATAACGTTAACCACTATATATTTCCTTCGACTTTCCTTAACCAAAATTCTCCGTTACAAATGGCCTCTAACTTTGTAGCTGATGCACTCCAACAGCTTTGTCAACAAGTGGACCAACTGCATCTACTGCTTGCTTAAAAAGAGATGGCCCTGGAAGAAGCGCTAGAGACTAAAGATTTACAGTGTACATTGGGGAAGGACATAGAAGAACTTTTGCTCTCCGCAAAGTCTCAGGCCTGTGCCGAGATAGCTTTAAAGGAGAAAACCTATGCAAACTTTGAAAGTTAGCACCAGGCTATGCTTTTATTGAAGGATAAACATGCCTATTCCATGGCCCTTGCGTTTGAAGAGGTGAAGGCCAAGGATGAGGTGATTGTGCAACAACAACAAAACTTACAATTAACTAAGGAGGAATTGAAATAAGCTCATGCTATAATTGAAAAAGAATGAGAAAAGACAAGACAGACAGTGTTAGTATTTATCCCTAAGAGTTAATTATGAGATGATTAGACTTTTTGGGTTACTCATTGAGTTAGACTCAAATGAATTCACTCATTGAATTGAGTCTAATTCGAATTAGACGCATTGGATTAATGAGTTAAACTCATTGGGTTATTGAATTAATGGTTAATCCAATATAATAATGCAACCCATTAAGAGGAATTCAAAGAAACAAAAAACCCTTGGTATTCATTGGATGAATATAAATAGGGTTTTTGATTAGATTTTTCATTAGAGATAAAAAGGTGTGACTCTTGAGCTTCTTCTTCTTCTTTCTCCTTCTTCTTCATGATCGGCTGAACCTCCATGTGTGCCTAGCACTATAGTGGTGGTTCTTCTCCAAATCGTGAGTTCTTGAGATAATGGAATGTATTCGTGTGGATACCATAGAGGTGTGAATACTTGATTGTGCTGAGATCTGCATCCAAAGAAAAGTTACTGTCGGCATTCCGAAGGGCACACAACAAAGGTATAAATCTCATTAAATTAGTATAAGTGTTTTTCTCCTTCGCACGAATCTTCTGGAGAGGATCTAGTTTATTTTTCACTGCGCTTTCTACGTGTTTAGCGCGTTAGATCCCAACAGACATAGCATCTATGCTCTAAATGTCGTGCTAGTGGCGAGCACTAAAAGGGAAGTTCAACCATCTTAGCAACTTTTATATCTTTAATAATCATGAGTGTAAGAGAATTTGGAGGGATAATTAAATGTATTTCTGTAGGTTAATCTTATCACATATTAATGAAGTTCAAAACTGGCCAAATTCTAGTTCTTATTCTTGCTCGCTTGTTTTTCCTTAAAGCCCTCTTACAGTTCGTGTTTTTGTTCGTGCCTCACACACTTAGTAATTTATTCGAAAATGGTTTATGCTTTGCTAATTCTAGTACCAAGGATGTACGAAAAGGTGATTTTGGATACCCAATGCTTCGCCTATCACATCCCTTATAAAGTCTTATCCATGGGTGCATGTTGTTGCGGTTGCAAGGTTGTAAACATAGTCCCATATTGGAAACATATGGGAAAGATCATGGGTTTATAAGAGAAAAATATCTCCATTGGCATGAGGCCTTTTGAGTATAGCCCAAGAGCAAAACCATGAGGGCTTAGGCCCAAAGTGGACAATATCATGTTATTGTGGAGATATCTAAATTCTTTTCGATCCTACAATTAGTATCAGAGCCCGAACTGCCAGAAGGTTTAACCGCCGACTGTGCACAAGAGCTATGGTCTGATTGAGCCATGTGGGTACAATATTGACCTCGAACAAAGAAAGTGGGGGCTCCTATGTTCGGATCAAGAGGACCAGACACCAGGCAGGAAGTCCTAGTTGCGACTAGGCAAGGAAGTCCTAGTAGGTCGGGTGGACCGAGGGGCAGGAAGACCTGGTGGGTCGAGGATCAGACGTGGGATGCCTATGGTCCTTTGTTTGAGGGGGGATTGTTGCGGTTGCAAGGTTGCAAACACATATTGGAAACACATGGGAAAGATCATGGGTTTATAAGAGAAAAATATCTCCATTGGCATGAGGCCTTTTGGGTAGAGCCCAAGAGCAAAACCATGAGGGCTTAGGCCCAAAGTGGACAATATCATGTTATTGTGGAGATATCTAAATTCTTTTCGATCCTACACATGCCACGTAATTCTTCGCGACGCCTGCTGACATCCCTCTCCTCGTGAAGTACAATGGCATGCTCGTTTAACTTTGCAAATTAACGATCCTCCTTATATGCGCCATTTCAATCTAACGATGGTGCATGAACTGCTTCCTATAAAACCCTAGACCACACTGACTTTTCACATATTGCTTCCCCTCTTCTTTGCTCTATTCCTCCCAATGATCTTCCTTCTTTTGCATTTCTTGTTTCTCAAACTTCAGAACACTCAGTAAGTGGTCCACCTTTAGGCTAGGTTTCCTTTTATTATGGACTAGGATTCCTTTGCTCCCTAGTATTTCTCTATTCCTTCCAGTTTCGATGCTTTTGATCAAGGACATCTTTATTCCAAATATGGAATACCTCATGGGTATCAAATTCATCTTCTTTCCCACGGATAGTGCCAAACTTGATCCTGTCTAAAGGCTATGAGATGACGCGCTGGCTCCGATGGATGGTTGGTCGAAGAATAATGAGCTTCTCGAGATCTGAAAGAATAACTCCTCAACGATCCTATGTACAATCAGATGAGCCAACAAAGTATTAGTGACCTAAGACTGGGGTGAGAATTCCTTGCTAGGCCCTTCAGCGCTCAAGTCAGTCTCCTCTCTTGAAAGTGGAAGAAGAACAGTAGAGCAAGTGCTAAAAAGTAAGACTTCAGATGCAAATGTTTATGTTTGCCTACCTTGCTAGCGAAGAGGATTCTTCTTTTTATACCACCTCATATAACCTCTGCGATCATGACTCGGTTTGTTAGAGTTCGTTAAGTGATGGAAGAAAGTACAACCTGAGTGTTTCATGATAATTCTGAAGAATCTTTTTTCTACTCACAGATGTACCTCTTTTGTCATTTATGCTCTGCACCATTACTGAAGTTGTTGAAGGAGAACACTGTTATAACCGACTCATTAGTGGAAAACCAATTAGTTTTTACAGAAGATTTCAAGGGAATATTCCTCGATAATTATGACAGGCTGCCAAAATATTGTTTGTTGTTTGCCTGCTGAATATATCTCGACCAGTCATTGAGCCGACCAGATATTTAGAATGTCTTCTACTGAAGGTATCTCGGCCAGTCATTAAGCTGGTCGTATATAAATTATATGATAGACAACTTGATGCGAATATATTTAGAGCTCTATATGAAACTATCTTACATTTACACCTAGACAACTTGAAATCTGATTAACACATGAAAGTTAATGACACTGAGAACATTATGTTGGTCCCTTTGTAGAGGCCGGCAAGAGGGGAGGGGTGAATTACCCTGAAAAATAAATTCGACCTTTCTCAGATTTTCAACTAAATAAATAGCACTTGTAATTAAAACAGAAAGAGACGAAAAAAAAGACACAAAAGAATTACTTGGTTTGCAATCAGAGGATTGCTAATTCAAGGAAAGTATGTCGCACTATCTGACGATCTCCTTCGGGTAGAGCAGCCTCTTTACAACGTTGACAGTACAAAAGAAAATGTAGAACTGAAAGAACTGGATTACAAGTGAGTTATACTAACTGTGAAAATCAGTGCTATATTTATAGCACTGTTCAGGGTCCCCCGAAGGGTTCCGGACGCCCTGGGGGGGGATAAAACTTTATCCCCTTCGCATGGATCGTTATTTGACCGTGATCTGGATAAAAGATTGGTCCAGGCGCTCGGAAGGGTTCTGGGTGATGTGCGTAAATATTATGATCATTTATGTATGTTTTAATGCATATTCACTTACTTTACACGTGTATATTCTTTGCATGATCATCTCTTTTATCATGTACTCATCATATATACTCTTTTGTTCGGATATTTGCTCTTTGTTTAATTTTGTGTTGACAGAGACAACTTTCGGAGCAAAAATAGCGATTGTCGACGCATCGGAACGAGCCAGAGAATACGACCGTGCAACCTCACACGTCCATGTGGCCAAATATGAGAGGAGAAGTGCACGGCCGTGCAACCCTTGCATGGTCATGCGACCAACCCAGAGGCAGATCAGAGCATGGTCGTGCATACTTGCACGACCGTGTCCCCCATGACTGAAGCCAAGCAAGGAACAGGCGTGCAACCCTGCACGATCGTGCCCAGGAACCGAGCCCGAAGCTCACACGGTCGTGCCAATTGGCACGGCTGTGCAATGCGGCCAGAGAAAAGAAAGGGCACGGTCGTGCCATCCTTACACGGTCGTGCCGCTGCAGCCGTGCCCTAGCGTATAAAAGGGTTTTAACCCTTTTCCTCAAGGAGGGAGAGCCGGGAAGCGAGCCATTAGAGAGAGAATCGACTTGGTGCCATTCCACGCCGTCCAACACCTCCGTCCAACGATCCTTCATCACCATATCAACTCTAGAAGCAAAGGATTGGATCCGAAGATCACTCGTCATCGTTGGATAAGCGTCTTTTCTCTTTCTCTCTTCTTGTTTGAGAATTGTATGCTTAACATTATGTCTTCGGGGTTTTATCCGACGTCTATGGAGTACATTCCTTGTTTTAGGATGAGGGAGTAGTTGTGGATTGGTTTGATGTAAACTCATACTTTTGCCTCTATTTCATTGGATGATTTCACTTACTTTGTTTCGATCACTTGATCTCTATATCGTGTTAATTGATTATGTAGGAATTGCTTATCTCGTAGAGAGAATTGTTGGAGCAATCCCAATGGTCCGTGAGACCATGTGTTTTGGTGTTTGGGCAAAGGGTTTAAGTTAGGTTCACCCTTGTTATTTGATATGTGTACTTGAGTTGTACAGGACTGCAGGATACACATGAGACTCAGGTTGACGACTTCGGATCCGGTGAAGGATGACATTGGGGACTAGTCGCGGGCTTGTATGCATCTGAGGGACCGTGGACAAGGCAGCAAGGACAAGGGCCGAGGGAAGCGACTTCGAGGCATACGCGAAGGATGACATTAGGGACGAGCTGCGGGCTTGCATGCATTCGAGGGACGAGAGCCAAAGAGGAAGTAGGCTTGAAGGCAAAAGGTCAAGGCTGCGAAGGAAGCGTCAAATGAGTCGTAAGGGTGATGGTCCGAGTGCTGTGAGAGAATATACTCGGTACCAGTCGATTGCATGTTTCATTAGTCGACTGGTTCAGTCGACTGGGCAGTCCACTGGGAGTGAATAGAATGCTTCTGTTCGCTCAACCAGTGTGGAGCATTTGATTACTAATTTTAGCAGTCGACTGGTATCGAGCCGTTGGGATGTAACGGTCGAATTTCCATAGAGGGCAGTCGATTGGTAGGCGGGGTTTTCAACCCGCGGCCTATATAACCAAAGTTTGAAAGCTTTGTTAGAGTTGACGAAATAGAGGTGGTTAATCTCTATTAGTAGTCTACCTGTGCCCTAGCTTGTAAAGAGTCCTTGGTGAGGGTTGTGGTGAGGTTTCTCCATCCACAAGGAGCTACGTGAGTTAGCCGGAGGTCTTCCGGGTCCACCGACGGATAGGGATCGCCCACCTCAAGGACACGCCGTGGAGTAGGAGCTTTATCTCCGAACCACGTAAATGATCGTGTAGCTTGGTTTGCATTCTTTCTTGTCTTTAGTTTAATTTCCTTTAGCTTGTTTGTTTTGTATATTCCGCTACACATACTAACAAGTGTAGGAAGATCAATCGATTTGGGGGCGCCGTCTATCCAACCCCCCTTCAAGTCGGCCATCCGATCACCAACAAGTGGTATCAGAGCGAAGGCCGCAACTTCACCGGACTAATCACCAAGAAGAGCAAATACAAGAAGATGACCAGCTTGATTGAACCTCCAAAGTTTGAAGGAGGAAGCCTTGGGGACATCACTTATTGGATGATGAAGATGGAGATCTTCTTCGACACAGATTGGAACACCATGATGATGGTAAATGAACCGTTCGAAGTCCTGAAGGATAAGAAAGGGAAGAAACTCCGACCGTGATATTGGACGGAAGAGTAAACCTCACGGTCAAAGGCAAATTCAAAGGTAATATCGATTTTAATTGATATTTTGCCTAATAACTTGATGAGTCGTGTAGTTGACTATGAGAACGCCCACGATTTGTGGAGCAAGATAAAGAAGGTTCCATGGGAAGAACCTTTGTCTACACAAGAGGAGGAAAAATCCGAAGAAACGGATGAAGAAGCTCAAGTAGAGAAGAACCAATCGGATGTGGAGACTAATTCAACATCAAAAGAAGAAGAGGAAGTAAGTTTGGTTACATTTGAGGAAAAGGATGAAGAAAGACCATCCACAAGTGTGGATGAGGAAGATATATCATCTACATCCTCAAAGGTTGAAGAAGAATCTAAGACAAGTGAAGAAGAAATCTTGGAAGAAGTCAACCTAGTGAGCACCTCCACCGGAGCAAAGTCAAAAAATCACATTGTGTGCTTCGGATGCAATGAAAGGGGACACTACAAAAGTAGATATCCAATGGGTAAGAAGGTAACTCCTAAACCCACTCAAATTATTTTAGATACTAATTTGGGTTGTAGGAATGATGGTGCCAAGAAGAAGAAGGAGAAGAAGCACATTAGATGCTTCACTTGTGGTGAAATATGGCACTACCACACTAAATGCCCAAGGAAGAGAGAGATAAAAAAGTTGGGGCATTTAAGGATTTGGGAAAAGAAGTGGAGGAAGAATAAAAGCTCATGTCAAGGGGAAGCTCCAAAGGTAAAAGGTAAGGTAAACCCTAATTTAAATTTGAAGTCAAATTTAAATTCCTCCATGCATGTTAGGAAAAATAATGTTAATCATTATATGCTCATGCAAAATTTTGGTTTCAAATATCATGATAGGAATAGGGTAATTATAGATCAAAACCCTAGGAGACCCATTCATGAAAAATTTAGAAATGGTAGACCTAAGGAGACCCAAGACATTAATCCCAAGAAGGGGAGACATATGCCTAGAAAGGGTAGGTTTAGGAATGTTCAATTTAGACAAATTAACTCTAGGGTTAGGAACCTATAAAAGGAGAATCAAGCCTTAAGGGGAAATCTTGATAAGTTAGAACAATTCCTTAAGAGATTCAATGTTGGATCTAAGGAATTAAATATGGTGTTGGGTAGCCAAAGACCCAACCATGATAAATCGGGCTTGGGATACCGATCTAGTCCTTCCAAAGCTAAGGGAAAGTCTTATGCTAGGGTTGCATATGACTATAGCAAGGAGAAGCCAATAAATGGCAAGGGAAAGTCATTTAAAGGTAAAGAAAAATTAACCAAGGACAAAATGTCCAAGGTTAAGAAAGTTAGGTTTGTAGGCCAAGTGTCACCGTAGGTGTACCGATGTGGCCTAGCCATTATGGATGAGTCACCTAGGGAGGTGGCTAAGGTTAAGAGCTCTAGGGGGAGCTCTAAGAGTCAAGTTGAGACCCATGGAAAATGGATCTCAAGTGGATACTATTTGGGAGTCTAGATTGGGTCATGAAATGTGCCAAGTGGTTTGGAGACGGACTTGAGTCTCAAACCTAGGGTTTTGGCACAATTGAGTTGAGTTTCATGCTTAAAAATATGACATTGGGGTTATATAGCATGATAATTGGTTTTGGATGTATAAATCTCATATAAGCCAATGCTAGGGATGCGTTGTGGGTTAGTATGGGTAAATACATCAAGAGGAAGACAAAACTAGGACTTTAGGTCAAGGTTCAATTGAATCATTTAGCTAGTTTTGAATTTTGTGTCAATCTTGGGATTGGTAATAAATACATTTTTGAATGTATTTTTCCCAAGTAGACATGGGTAAAACATACCACTCCACAAAATTTGAGGATTTTTGAAGGTATGTAGATTTAATGGTGCATTTTTGAAAGTGGGTCAAAAATACTTAAAAGGACCGAAACGGTGTGCCAGTCGACTGGTACAGTTATCAGTTGACTGGTAACAGTGAAAATTGAGCACAGAATGGTTCTGTGTGCTGTTTCGATGAGACCAGTCGACTAGGGCAGTCGACTGATACCAGGCTGATTCTGTTTTCAACCTTGGTTTGTGACCGAGTCAGCTCATATATGTGTATGAGATTCATGGGAGATGAATACACGAGTTTAGGGTCAATTTGGATGACAAGTTTTCAACAATTGAGATATTGTTGAAAACCTTTTGGATGTTAGGCAAAGGGAGAGAAGTAAAGTTTAGTTGGAGAAACCTTAGTGCTTTTGCGTAGAGGGAGCCTTGTAGGTTCTTAAATAGCCCTGTGGTAAAATTCCTAGCTCAATGAGGAGTTTAGGTGTAGGGGGAGCCTTGTGATAGCTTTAAATGCATGTTGCATTGGTTTTGATTCGGCGTTGTAAGTCCAAGTGTGTAGCCTTGGTATCGTAAGTCCATTCGGCGTTGTAAGTCTAAGTGTTACAGCCTTGGCATCGTAAGTCCATTCGGCAGTGTAAGTCCAAGTGTGTAGCCTTGGCAACGTAAGTCCATTTGCTTTAGCATGTTTATTTGCAATTATGTTTTCCCTAACTTAAACGTATTGTCAAATATCAAAAAGGGGGAGATTTTTGGAGCAATCCCAATGGTCCGTGGGACCATGTATTTTGGTGTTTGGGCAAAGGGTTTAAGTTAGGTTCATCCTTGTTATTTGATATGTGTACTTGAGTTGTGCAAGACTGCAGGATACACATGAGACTCAGGTTGACGGCTTCAGGTCCGGTGAAAGATGGCATTGGGGACGAGCCGCGGGCTTGTATGCATCTGAGGGACCATGGTCAAGGCAGCAAGGACAAGGGCCGAGGGAAGCGACTTCGAGGCATACACGAAGGATGACATTTGGGATGAGCCGCGGGCTTGCATGCATCCGAGGGACGAGAGCCAAAGAGGAAGTAGGCTTGAAGGCAAAAGGTCAAGGCTGCGAAGGAAGCGTCAAATGAGTCGTAAGGGTGAGGGTCTGAGTGCTGTGAGAGAATGTACTCGGTACCAGTCGACTGCATGTTTCATCAGTCGACTGGTTCAGTCAACTGGGCAGTTGACTGGGAGTGAACAGAATACTTCTGTTCGCTCAACCAGTGTGAAACAGTCGACTGGTACGCAGTGGCTGGGGGGCGCTCATGAAAAAAAGTTTGGATGAAGCACAAGAAATAATCCATATGGTGGTATCAAATCTCAGCGAGTGGTCGGGACAAGATGTGCTAAACTTATCTCTACACCCGATCGAAGCAGGAGAGGATATGGGAGTGCCGATGGATGAAAACAAGTTAAGTCACACAAGGAATGAGGTTTAGGAAGAATTAAAGGAATCCATCAGTGTGCGGTGCAGGGATGTACAAAAAATGTTTCCTTGGTGTGGAGAGGTCTTATTAAAATTGTCAGGAGGGTTGATATCTACCTCAGCATCATTTATGGAGGAGGACTTGGATGATGATGATGATATTGAGAGAATGACTCAAGAAATTGAGAGGGTGCTAGAAGAAGTCGTGGTAAATGAGGAAATACGACTATTATAACAAGAACCAGCCAAGTTATGATTATGGTTTTGAGATGAAAGCTCTGAGTATGGAGAAGGTAGATATGCTATGAAATTATGGTTTTGAGTCTCTTACAACAAGTTATGATTGCTTACCAAGTTGCATGAACATTGGTACTAATATCAGTCAAAATCTATTGATGAATATAAAAAGCTCCGATCGGACCCATTCAAATTCCTATAGATTTCTGAAGTGACTAGAGTTTATATGTGCCCAAAAATATTAGCTTGAAATAATTAATAGCTGTGATCAGAAATTTTTAAACTTTGACTTTAAAACAATTGACATATGCTTATAACTTATTGTAGGAATGTCAGAATCAGACATGGATATTATAAATACCTTCATTGCATTATTCTCTTTTATTATATGCCAATTTTTTTTAAAAATCCAAATCTCTTGGGTTTCAGTTAAAATCCATTGATAGACCTAGACAACTCCGATTAAATTCATTCCAATTCCTATAGATTTCTACAGTGCTCTAGAGTCTAAATGCCCTTATTAAATTTTTTAAAAAATATATAGTTTAACACACTAACACTGTTGTGGTGCTGGTCTTTAAAAACTAGCACCAATGTGGTGTTTGTCTCTTAAAACTAGCACCAACGTGGTGCTAGTCTTTAGAAATTAGTATCACCGTGGTACTGGTGTAGGGTTTAAGTTGTGGTGTTAATATATGATTTTTATAAATTAGCACCCTAGTGATTGTTGTATGTATGTAAATGAGAGAGAAATATTTAATATAATTTAAGAGGAAAAAGAAAGGTGGAGAGTTGTATGTAAATGAGCCCGAAAAGAGATAAAAAAAAAATTTAAGTTGTCAAAGGGGTAAAATGGAAAACATATGTACCCTTGGACAATCATAATATTAGGTGTGCTTTTTGGACAATCCCAAATATTGGGTAAGCATTTTAAAAAATTATGGATGATTTATAAAGGACACCGTGACGAAAAAGGTTTAATAGTATTGAAGGTTTAATACTATTGAAAATTATCAGTAATTTTTTTTTATAAAATCTTAAATATTTAAATAAAAAACATAAATTTTAAATTAATATTATTTTTAAAAAAATATTGGTCAAAATCAAATTTAAAAAATCAAATAAAAGGGATTTAAAAAATAAAAAGGGTTAAGTATTTTATAAAGGACATTGGGCAACTACAAAGGTACAATAAAATTTTTGTATTAATATCCAGATTCCTCAAATCAAAGTAACCATAAACTTCAACTAAATGAACAAAAAATTTTATAATAAAAAAAATCAGAAATAAAATTTTACACGATCTGTTCTTCCTCTGTTCATTCCACAATCTCTTCGATCGTGCTCAGCCTCTGCCTGTAATTCAACCGCCGTTGCCTGACCTGACTCTGCTTCATCGCCGGCATCTTCTCCTCCTTCTTCTCATAAGGCGAATTCGATCCGTAATAACGCTCGTCGCCGCCATCAAAATCAGTATAAAATCCAAATTCCTTCTCGTTCACAGCTTCCTTAAGTGCGGCTCGCCGCCCCGCTAACTCCGCCGCCACCGGCATCACCCTCGAGCTCCCTTGCGTCTCCGTTCACCGGAGCCGGAAGCATACGCCGAGAGCGCCACGCTCGCCCGCACCGCGAGCGCCGCCATGTCAGAACCAGAGAGCGGGTACTCGAGCTTGGAAAGCGGGAGGAGGAAGTAGAGATGGCCCGGCCGGAGCGGGTCGGCGGCGGTCAAAGCTGGGATTTTGGCGTTGCAGTAGAGCTCGTCGGAGCTGCAGATGAAGGAATTCGATATGCGTTGGACGGATAGGGCGTCGCGGACCTTGGTCTCGGCGGGGTACTCCAGCAAGAAGCCGTCGGCTGTGATGACTTTAGCCGTCAGAGGGTATCGATGGTCCTCGGAACCTCCGTCGGCGGTGGCGGCGGAGGAGGAGGAGGAGGAGGAGAAGCAGGATCCCATGAGTCAAGTTGAAATGGAGGAGATCCGAGATTGGGATTGACATTTATAGACGAAGGATGAGGTGTATGAAGTCGTCAGTGTTGGAATTGGGTCATCAATGACGATAGATTTTGAGGGTCTCTCACTAGATATGGGAAACTTTCATCCCACCCCCTATAGTTCGTCGTCGTTTACATAATGCCTTTAAATGTTGAAGATGCTGAAATGGCTAGATATTAGGGATAATAATTTTATCCGAATTCGATGGAAGATCTGACATTTGACCCCGAATAGAAGAGGGTATAGATTAACTATCAATATCTGATACCTGATACGAATACCCGATTAAATAATATATATACATATATTAAATAAAATTTTCTTTTTTTTAAAATTAACTTACTATTTTTGTTATATTAAGAGGAGATTATATAGATATTTAATCTATTTTTTAATTATATATATATATATCTATTTAATATGTTATTAATTTTAATATATTTTTGTTGAATAATAATAGTTGGATAGAAAGAAGAAAAATTATAATATAGAAGATATTTGATCATTAATAAGTATGAATATAACTATTAGAGATCTTATACCCAATGACTATAGAGAAGAAGGATATAAAATCTGACTCAAATTCAATCCTGATCTATTATTATCCCTACTTAAAAAATAAGACCAAAATATAATTGGACCATAAAGATAATATCACTCATTCAACTAGTTCAGTATTGCTGATTCCGAGACAAGACCAAAAGATAGTATCACTCATTCAACGAATTTAGTATGGCTGGTAGTCTTTTGTACGGAAAATATTAGATATAGTATGGAAAATGTTAGATATCGTATGCATTTTACATCTATTAAAAATTTGATCCTAAAATATATTAAATAAATATTCATTGGGACAACATCAACTTATAACTGACAATAGATAAAATAGTACTATGGAAAAAATAATCCTATATTAATATTGATGGCGTAACTATGCATTCCAAAGAAAAAAAATAGTTTTACCACCCAACATTACTGTTCGAACGGTATTATCCTAGATAACACTATAATTAATTACACTAAACCTCCCCTAACTATTTTGATTTTGCCATTTATATGAGGAAGCTTCCGAATGTTTGATGCTTAAACATTATAACATGACAATTTAGTCATTAAAAATTGAAAATGAGAAGAATGGCAAATTATGGGGAGTGGTTGAGTGATTTTAGAAGTTTGAGGGGATTTTGAAAAATAATAGGACTTGATGTGACATTGTGACGTGTATATTTTTGGATGACTTACTTATTTTAGTTCATTCTTTAAAAATAATAATAATAATAATAATAATAATAAAAATAATAATAATAATTGATTTAGATCCATAAAATTTTTTTTCGATCATCAAAGTAAATTAGGAGACATATACGATGATCAATTTAAAAGTTCAATATCTATTAATTACACCTCATTTGAAGAAATTTTTTTTATAACTATATTATAGTTAGAGATCAAATTGTGAATATTTTTATGACAATTCTAATATTCTAAAAAAATATAATAATTTTGAAAATTATTTTAATATTATAATATTAAAATAAATAAAAAAAAACATATGATGATATTTATATTTGAATGACAACTTAAATAGTACTGCTGCATCATGTCCCGGGATATTATTTTTATTTTTACTTTAATTCCTTCTCGGCCAAGCACAAGGCGGATAGTTTTTATTAAATTAAAAATCCAAAACAAATCAAAACGTTGACTGGTCCACACGAAGTCATCACGCCGCTTCTTTTTTCACGGGAAAGAATAAATTCATTTTTTAACAGTCAATTAGACGACATAAATGATTAACACAGCACGAGGGACTCATAAAATAAAATTAAAATTTTTAATTAGATTTACTCTAAAAAATAATATATATATATTTTTTTAAAAAATTCGGAGCATTGTTTTTTGTTTAAAAATTTTTATAAGTCTTTCATCTAGATTCTAAGTGTTCTTGTAATAAATAATTTTGAAGAAAACACAATAAAATTTAGGGCAATACTAAATGGTCAAAATTTGACCAGTTAGAATTCATGCATGTATGCATGCAGGGGCGAAGCAAGGATATTAATTTAGTGTAGGCGGGGTCACTCATGCTACTTGACAAGGCAATAATGTGATAGTCTCATGAGCGACTGCTGCCCCACCCAGCAACGATGCAGGGTGTATCTAACCATTGTACGACCAATATCACAAGCCTAACCCATGGTGTTTGAGTAAGCTCCGAGCTTGAGACTATCTATGGCAGTTTCTAACTTGTCTTCCAGTTTTAAAAACTTTTTTGGTTCATTTATAATATGAGCTATGGATCTACCATTTTAGTTTTTTTTTTAAATCTTTTTTGGCTTTCCCTTCACAACGTGTAATGTTGTAATTTATTGTTCAGTGTGGATAATTTTTAATGGGAGCTTAGCTTTCCCTTCACAACGTGTAATGTTGTGTTATGTGGTCCAGTGTGGGCAACTGCCCACACTGGGCCTACGTTGGCTCCGCCCCTGTATGCATGTACAAAGGTATTTTAGTAATATCATATGCATATATTAATTACATGCATGTATATACATGTATTATGATTGGACGATAGAGAATTCTAGCTGACCAATTCTAGCCAATAAAATTTACTCTAAAATTCATAGTACTCGGAGAAGCAAAAGTCGCTGGCCAGAAAATATCATTGGAAAGAAGTCACTGTATCCGACGACAATCACCACAAAGAAGAAGTTATTATCCTAAAGAAGATCACCACGTTAGAACATTCTTCAATTTCTATAAATCAAATCTCACTTAATGGATGTTCTCCTTTGCCGATTGCTTCGATTGGCTCCAACTAACTCTCTTGTCCTTCCCTTCCAATCACTTGGACGCATATTTACATAAGAAGATTAAGTCTAATTGCACTTAAAGGAGGAAGAGGAAGAGGAACGGGCGTCCTCTCCTCTTTTCAATATGTGGATTCAGGTGTCACATTTAATATTTTCCACTTGTCCAAATTAATCCATAAAAAGACATCTAATCACAAAAACTGTATAAGTTACATACACTATATTATAAGCAAGTCACAAAGACTAGAGAAAAACACTAATTAGTCACAAAAAATCGAGTAAGAATATTCAATCCATATTTTAGGGAAAATAGTTTGTGCGACATCAAAGACACTGAGCAATTATTACTAAAAAAATTGTTACACCTTACATAGCTGCTCTATAGAACAAATTAGATTAGGAAAAATAGTTTGCCCCCAGGGCGTAACACAGATGGTGGACGTATGACATCTCTGGCATAATGGCCAGGGGATAATTCTCAGGAATTGATGACCTGAGGTTTACCCCACCATGTGCCTATGGCCTGTGTATTTGCATTTATCTCCCTCCATATACATGGGGCCGACACTAGGGGGTCGCTAAGGTAGCGGATCTATCTTTTTTTTTTCTATAAAATAATTCAGAAACATCAATAATTTACATTTACCCCAGATTAAATCATTTATATCATTATGAACATCTTTAATCCATCATAATGACTATTATGTCGAGACCATATTCAACATTTCCAATTCAATATAATCATTCACAATTACATTTTATATACTGAATAAAAATGTAACTAGTGCCAGTGAATAAATGTCAAAGATGTAAACCAATCTTAATTTTCCTTTTTAGCTAGAATCTATTCATTTTAATCAATTGCATTCCTAGTTATACTCTATAGACTAAATCATCCATAGCCAATAGAAAACATGCTAAAACAACAGTCACTGATCTGAACTTCAAGTAGATAGCTAAATAGTTACTTAGGATAAGATTGAGATTAACTTATAATCTCAAGCATCTCATATAGTAGAGAAGCAGAGATCTATTCTTCTACTACCCTTAATGTCGTCATAACACGTGGTATGAATCACATGTTATTCTCTTTACTAAAACGAGAGCATGTTTTTCTCTAAATTGAACATCGTATAAATTTTGATCTAAACATACCTAATGTCTAATCCTGAATTCAACATATGAATTCCAATATGGTTTTAAGCAAATTTAGTAAATGGTGGGTACATTTACTCTGATCACTATATAAATAATCTCATTTTGACACAATTATCAAGAATACCTTAACTTATGGACATGTCTCTATTCACAACTACATAAGTTGTCCTATAAATAACGGTCTTATCTCTATTTATACTTAACAAATAGGGATGATTGTCCATATGAGCATTATACAAATATAACAAAGATTTATACAGTGACTAGATCATGACATTTTCATATATCTAATTATCTTTACAATATGTTACATTCTTCGAAGTCCCAAAGACTTCACATGTCGTTGAAATGATTCTTTAGTTTTAGGCTTAGTAAAAGGATCTACAAGCATATAATGTGTAGGGATGTACTCAAGAACTATCTTTTTTTTTTCAACAATATCCCTTAAAAAATTATACTTAATTTCTATATGCTTGTCTTTGTTGTGATATTTGGGATCTTTTGAAAAAGCTATAGTAGCTTAACTATCATAGTACACTGTAACATGACTCCCACTGTCCTCAGCAATCTTCAGATGCTTAAAGAACCTTCTCAACCAAATAGCTTCTTACACAGCCGTTGCACAAGCCACATACTCAGCTTTCATTATCGACAACGCTACACAAGTATGTTTCTTGCTATTCCATGAGATGACGCCACTATTAAGCAAGAAGGTATAGCCAAATGTAGATTTTCTGTCATTAAAGTTCCTCGCCTAATTTGCATCTGTATAGCAACTCAAGGTCATATTTGATCCTTGGAAATAGAGACAATAATTCACTGTTCCTTTGAGATATCTAAATATCCTCTTCACCGCTTTCTAGTATCTCGATCCTGTGTTTGAATGGAAACGACTAACTAAGCCAACATCATAGCTTATATCAGGATGAGTACACAACATAGTGTACATTAAACTACCAATAGCATATACATATGAAAATTTTCCATTTTGGCTATTTCTTCAGGAGTCTTAGGATACATATTTTTTCTCAGAACAGTACCTCTCACTGCAGGTGTTTGTTCAATATTACAATCTGACATATTAAAGTGTGGTAGCATCTTAATGATATAAGCCTCTTGAGACAAACTCAAAAGTTTTTTCATTCGATCTTTAATTATCTTTACTCCTAAGATGTACTCAACTTCTCTCATGTTAGAACCCGGGGTAGTTTTTTGTGGTCAACCAAATTCAGTTAGGTCATGCTCTATTTGATCCTTGTGTCTAAGTGTGTAGGAGCTTAGGAACACAAGAAGTTGAGCAAAAATGCAGCTAGCAAGAAGGATGATACGAGGGAGAGTCGACGAGCTCTGTGCATTCGAGAGACTAGGTGTTGTGGAAGAGTACACCGGTGGACGAGAAGAACATGCATGACATTCAAGGGGCGAGAAGCCGGGGAGGAAACTTACTCGAGGAGAAGGTCGGAAGATGGGTACAGGTGAGCCCAATTCTGGATGGATGAAATCACCTAGATGATCAGAGCAGTAAAAGAGCAAAGGGTGTGCTGTAAGAGCTGCTAGAGGTGCCTTCAACAGAGTTGAAGGTACCCCCATGCTTCTTTGTGGAAGGCGCCTTCCATGGCTAGAAAGCACCTTCGATGAATAATACGAAGGCGCCTTCCAGCCTTTGAAGGTGCCTTCTGATAGTTATTAGCCACGAATAAGCTTTATCCTCAGCAAATAAAGTTTATTTGATGGAAGACGTCTTGAACCTCTTTGGAGGCGCCATCAAGCTATGGATAGGATTTTTTTAAGAGCTATAAAAAGGCCATGGAGCTAGGAAATATTCAATAATTTTGGTATTCGTTTCCTAGCAACTTTCTGAGCGTTCAAAGTGTATAAAAGGCTTCTCCGCCTTTAATGAAGGAGATTTACTAGTGCTTTTTTCAACACCTTGGATTAACAACCATCTAGGTTGTAACCAAGTAAACCTTTGTCCTTTCACCTATTCTTTATTTTATTGGTTGTTCAATTATTGTTATTATAATTGTTATCATGCTGCTAATCTATGTTGAAAGATAAAGAAAGGTTTTTCCATTTTTAATTTATAGGTAATTCACCCCTCTCCTCTTGTCGGCCACATGGGGGGGGGGGGGGGGGTATATAATAATAAGATGACAACCATTCCTTTTTTCCTTTCTTAGGTAAATACAATGATCCTCATTGATCATTTCGAAATCATAAGACAAAATGACTTCATTAAATCTTATGTTTCATTGTCTTGACGCTTGCTTTAGTCTATATCTTAAGTCTACATAATATATTCTTTTGGCCTTCAGTAATATAACATTCTGGTTGTGCCATATAGATTTTCTCGTCAAGATTACCATTAAGGAAAGCCATTTTTACATCCATCTGATGTAATTCCATGTCAAATTGTGCTATTATAGTTATGATGACACGTATTGACACAAACTTCACAACTGGGGAGAATGTCTTTTCAAAATTAATACCCTCCATTTGGATATATCGTTTTGCAACTAAATAAGCTTTGTATCGATTAATCGATCCATCAGCTTTCCTCTTAATTTTGAAAATTCACTTATTCCCAATAGCCCTTCGACCCGAAGGAATACCGACTAAATCCTAAACTTGATTATTTTTCATTGACTCCATTTCCTCATTCATTGTAATTTTCCATTCTTTTCTAACTAAGCATCTCAAAGCTTCCTCAACTGTTCAAGGTTCCTCATCTTCAACTGGGAGAATTATCAATATCTCATTCCAAATATCAAACATTCTCCGAGGAATAATCTAACGACTACTTCTTCGTAGGTTAGATTGTTGAGAAACTAACTCATTTAGTGGTAAATCACTTCCACTCAGTTAACTAGATTTAGACATCTCTCGTGATACCTGATTTGTTAATAAAGGAACATTATTCTCCTCCTCTATCGCAAATAGAGGAATTATCTTATTAACTTCACCTCATGTTGGGAACTCAGTTTCGAGAAAAGTAGCATATCTTGATTCTATTTCAGAGATGATTCCATCTTGTCGTTCACTAATGAAGACATAACCCTTAGAAGTCTTAAAATATCTTATAAAGATACACTTCTTACCTTTGGATCCTAATTTTCATATTCATGAGTATTATTATGAACATAGGTAGCTGACCCCCAAGGTATCAGATTATTCAAATTTAATTTTTTGCCCGTCCAACGTTTATATAAGGTAAATGGAACTGACTTTGAAGACACTTTGTTAAGTATATAGGCTGCAACTAATAATGCATCTCCCCAATAGTAGATCGGCAAATTAGCCCGCGCCATCATAGATCTAACCATTTCAAGAAGAATCCTATTTCTTCTTTCAGCTACCCCATTTTACTATAGAGTTCTATGGATAGTTAGCTGTATAATAATCCCTTTATCATTACACATTATCTTGAATTGATCAAAGAAAGATTCACCTCTACCGTCAGTGTGCAAGGTTTTAACTTTACGTTTCAATTGATTCTCAATTTCATTCAAGTAATGATTGAAGTAATCTAATGCTTTAGATTTGTGAGAAATCAAATGCACATGACCAAAACGTGTGAAGTCATCAATAAATGTAATGAAATTCAAACTCTCATTTTAGCCTTTACATTTATTGGATCACAAATATCCAAATGAATTAATTACAATGATGATTCATCCCTAATAGCCTTGTCAAATGATTTTTTAGTTGCTTTTCTAGCAAGATAATGCTCACATATAGATAAGTTAATCTTAGCATGAGCACCTAATAGGCCCTATATAGCTAATCTATTCATTTGTTCTTATCCTCTATGTCCCTGTCTAGCATGCTAAACTTCATCATTAATATTAGCATCACTAGTAAGAGCAATGTTTGAATAATAACCATCATTTCCATAATTATTATTTGATTCTACATCAAGAATCATGAAACTATTTGTTATATAACCTGTTGGTCTTTTACGACCGGCAAGAGGGGGTGAATTGCCCTACACAAAATAAAATAAGAAAGACCTTTCTCAACTAGATCGAGCTTTATCAATTACACACTTAAATAAAATATAAAGCAATAAAACAAATACGAGACAAATGAATTTTTTACTTGGTTGACAATTAGAGGATTGTTACTCCAAGGAATGTAAGCTCACTATCAAGATCTCCTTCTCGAACAGAACGTCGGAGGCGGAGAAGCCTCATACACGGAAATTAAGCTCGTAAACTAAAAACATAACTAGAATTAAAGTACAGAGTGTGTTATTTTGAAAGGAGAAGACCAAGACTTTATTTATAGCCCACTGGTCAAAACTGACCGTTGCTAATGTGGCATGGTCCAGGTGCTTGGAAGAGCTTCGGGTGCTTAGGTGTGGATAAAAATTTATCCATGTCGCAATGGCTACGCAAAGGTTGAAAGATAAAATCTTATCTGGTTCGGGTACCTGGAACAGCTCCGGACGCCTAAACCGCCTTCGAGCAAGGGCACCTTGACGAGGTGCCTCAGCTGGACCAGATTGGTCCGAGCGCCCGGAGTACCTCTGGACGTCTAGAACAGAAAGTCAACTCTATGTTGACTTTATGTCCGGGTCTTCCGCTCTGGCTCGGCTCGCTTGGGTGATTTCGACCATCCGGAGTAGGGCTTACCCAAATCCATTTTCCAGCCTTCTCGAGCAAAATTCCGCTTCGGCTTCTCGTTCCTCAGAAACGTCATGCGCTTCTTTCTCGTTCACCACGTACTCTTTCGCAGCGCCTCATCCCTCGAACGCACTAAGCCTGTCGATTATCTCCCGTGCTGTCCTTCTTGCTAGCTGTGTCTTTTGCTCTACTTTTTGTGCTCCTAAGTTTCTGCACACTTAGACATAATGCATCAAAAGATAACAGGACCTAACTTGACTCAGTTGATTATATCAAAACTACCACAGGGTATTTACATAACCATTCCCAATTAACACAGAGTTAATGTAAAATTCTACACAATGACTATAAAAGTTTATACAATAACCTAAATTAAGAAGACAAGCAATGGAAACTAGATTCCATCGAATCTCAGGAGTGTAGAGGATATCATGAAGAAACAAGGTACGCCCACCACATAGATTTAGTTTGCAAGTGCCAACATTTTTTACTTCAATCCTTGTATTGTTTCCCACATATATTTATTTGTTGTCAACTGGTACCCGACGGTACTCCACATATATAGTTCGATCATGTGCTATATGGTTTGTCTCTCCTGAATCTATAATCCACAAAGAATAAGAATTAGCTAACAATGCTAAACTTGCAACATAATGCTCATGGAAATAAGATGAAGATGGATTACCTTTTTTGACTCAGTGCAATCACGAGCCAAAATGCCCCTTTTTGCCACAGTTATAGCAAGCCAGCTTGCTCTTAGGTTTTTGTCTATATTTCTTTCCTTTTTTCTTAATTTGGTTTTGCCTAGCAACAACACTAGCTTCTTTTCCTTTTCCCTTTCCTTTCTTAAACCATCTTTTCTTATTCTTGGAACTAAAACCTTCAGCTACAAAAGCTTGGCCAGAAATCCTTGCAGATTCTATTCTCTCCGCCTCCAGTTCAACATGCTGTGAGACATTAGTAAAAGTCTTGATGCTTTCACTCTGAATCAGATTCTGTTTCATCATTTCCCAAGAATAAGGAAGGGAGCGGATGACTTTCTGAACCTGTTGTTTATTGGTCAACTCATGACGGCAGCGTTTAAGTCCCGAATCATATTTGTCATTTTCCTTAGATGTTGGGCCATGGTAATATTCGAGCACTTTTTATAGCTGTTAAGCTTAATTGTCAGCCAATGAAGCTTACATAGACTTATTCCCCTGTACTTCTCTCTAAGGGCTACCTAGATAGCATGAGCTTATGGTAATGACTCATACTCAAATACCAGGTCATGCACCATTGAACTAATCAATATTCCCTAGCAGTGGAGTCCTTACTTTTCCATGCCTTATAGGCATCCAGGTCACGTCTATTATGTGTTGTTGAACCATCAACCGGTTCTTCCATGAACTAATTTACAGTCTCTAGTGTTGGATCGATGAGTTTCGCTAGAGGGGGGGGGGGGTGAATAGCGAATTAAAAAATTTCGTAGAGTAAGCACGCAGCAGAAAAAGAATAAATGAAAAAGAAAAAGCAACGCTAACACAAGTTGATTTACTTGGTTCGGAGCCTTTGACGACTCCTACTCCAAGGTCCGCACTCATCGAGTGCTTTCGTTGGGAAATCACTAATAATTCGAAAGAATGTTACAAAATGAAGTACAGGAATTATTATAAATGAAAAACTGACAATAATTAAAAAGACAAAAAAATAAAAATTATCGGAGAGTCTTCGCAGCGTTGCAGGAACACAGAAGAGCAGTTTGTTCGTTGTTGTTGTGACTCCAGCTTCTACCCTCCTTATATAGGAGGTTCGGGGAGCCTCGATCCTTTCGGGTGCCCTGAATATAACGTAGCCGAGCTAACTAGGGATCTCCACGAAGTGAAGTGACGTTTGGGGATAAAATTCACCTCCGGGCGCTCGGATCCCTTTCGGGCGCCCAGACCCTTGTTTTCCAGCGATTTCCTTTCTGCAAGAAAACGTTAGTCCGAGGTAAATATATATCCTTCAAAATAGAGTGTTAGCACAGTTTATCATCAAATAAAATATTAATTAGATTTCGTCTCCTCGAGATCGGAATGTAGTCATGATCTCGACTTAGATATCCGAAATGGATCTAAGTCGGATCGACGCCAATGTTCCCTTCCCGAGAACGCGTCCTCACAGTCACTCTCCTCCAGTGACTTACCCGCACTTACTTGCCAAATGTTCGGTCAGTCCTTCGACCCGTCTGAGCTTCGTGCCAGCTATCCGGTCAGCCCGCCAACTTAACTGGACTTCGTGTCAAATGTCCGGTCAACCCATCGACCCGTTTGGACTTTGTGCCAACTATCAGGTCGACCCGTCGACCTAGCTGGGATTCAACCCAGACATCAGGTCAGCCCGTCGACCTGTCTGGGCTTCTCCTACACACTTGGTCAGAGTGTTAGATAACAACGAAACTAACTTAACATATTTTGTCATTCATCAAAACTTGAGTTAGACTGTTAGTGCTAACCACACCAACAATCTCCCTTTTTTGATGCAATGACAACCTGGTTAAGTTAGTGAAAAATATGCAAGAAAACAAGCATAAGGTTGTTAAGTTAGCTTTTAAATTTTGTTATTTTTGTTGGTTGTTTAACTAACTTAAACCACCTAACCCTCCCCCTTTGGCATTCATCAAAAAATAACATAGAACAAATTATAATTAAAAATGCATGGAAATTTAGCAAAAGTCTAGAAATGTAAGTCAGATTATTTTGGGGGACTTTAAGCTAGAAGATGTGTTTTTCAAAAAAAAAATATAGTTAACTTTAAAAAGATGACTTGAAAATAGTTAACATAATTTTCAAATACACCAATTTTTAAAAAGAGATAATAGAGATAAGTCCAATTTTCAAATTAAAACTAAATCCAATTAAGTGAATTTTGTTTTCAAACCTAAGTTTGTAACTTCCAATTTTAAAATAAATCTCCAAAGATATATTTTTAAATCCAAGTAGAATATAATTTTCAAAATGAGGAGTCCAATTTATAAGCCTGAATAAAGTTTATTTTTCTAAACCAACTCTTTAAAACTAAGTTTGGAAGGTCTAAATTTCAAAACTAAGTTTAGAAAGTATAATTTTCAAAATTAAATTTAAAAAGTTTAAAATTTGAAAATAAAATAATTTTCAAACCTAAGTTTAAACAAGTAACTTAAGTAAGTTTAACTTTCAAAACTAAGTTTGAAAAAAAAATCCAAAATTTTTTTTAAAACACTTAGTTAGTGTTAAATTGATTTAAAAAGATATATTCTTCATAAATTAATTTTAAAATAGATATAAAGACAATTAATCCTCCCCCTGAACCTGACATTACAAAATGTGTCTAACCAGTTAGCTACTTACTGACTATTAGAGGATAGCAGCTTTCACTTGATTAGTCAAGTTAAGTCTAATTGTAATCAGTTAGTGTTTGACTAAACTGAATGACTTAACCTGATTAATGTCTATTTGGTATTTAACGCTCAGACTTATATCGATGCACTGAAATAAGCATCTTAAGTCCAGACAATTTGCCTATGCATCTCACCCCTTTCTATGTTCGACAATCACAAACAAGGAAATTCTAGGGTGTTGGTGAGATGCTCAAGTACTAGCCCTAGGGGTACATGCTTTCTAGGGAATTATTCTAGTCTAAGGCTAACATTGATTTAAAATTCTAGAAATGGAAGATTTAAAAAAAAAGGTTTTATCCTAGAATTTGAAAATATTATTTTTGAAAACAGTTTTTTACAATTTTAGTATCCTAGTCTATCAAACACATCCCTAATTTTCTGCGTAGATTACTAAACTCACTTTCAAGGTGAGGTTTGGTAAATATGTCAGCTAAATTAGATTTGGACCCAATGTATTTGAGTTCAATACCTCCTTTAGTGACATGATCCCTGATAAAGTGGTGCCTAATTTCAATGTGTTTAGTTCTGGAATGATGCACAGTATTTTTTGTTAAATTAATTGAGCTAATATTGTTAATTAATACTTTTACATTTGTAATGTTTAAGTTAAAAGTGTGCATCATCCATAATAGTTGGGCAACACATTCTCCTATGGCTATATATTCTGACTCAGTTGTAGACAGAGCAACACAGTGTTGCTTTCTACTAAACCAGCTGATAAGTGATAAACCTAATAGTTGACATCCACCACTTGTGCTCTTGCGGTCTAATTTGCATCCAGCATAATCTGAGTCAGAGTGCCCTATGAATTCAAAATTATTAGTTCTAGGATACCAAATTCCTACATTTGTTGTTCCTTTAAGGTATCTAAAGATTCTTTTGACTTGAGTCAAATGAGATTCTTTAGCACATGTTTGGTATCTAGCACACATACTCACTGCAAATAAAATATCGGGTCGACTTGCAGTTAAGTACAGTAGGCTACCTGTGTCACTCCTATAGTATTTTAGGTCAATTGGTTTTCCATTTGGGTCGTCATCTAGAATAATGTTAACTACTATGGGTGTTTTTATTTCTTTGGTATTTTTCATTCCAAATTTTTTAAGCAATTCTTTGGTATATTTTTGTTGATAAATATAATTTCTCTCATTTGTTTGTTTGATTTGCAATCCTAAAAAGTAAGTTAATTTTCCTACCAGACTCATTCCAAATTTTTGTTCCATTAAATTTGTGAATTCTTCTAAAAATTCTGAATTAGTTGACCCAAAAATTATATTATCTACATAGATTTGAGCTATAAATATGCCCTCTTATATTAATTTAACCAATAGGGTTGGGTCAATTTGACCATGGTTAAACCCTTTGGATATTAGGTAAGATGTTAACCTTTCATACCAAGCCCTGGGTGCTTGCTTAAGTCCGTATAAGACTTTATTTAATTTAAAGACATAGTCAGGGTGCTCTAGACATTCAAACCCAGGTGGTTGGCCTACATAGACTTCCTCTTTGATCAAGCCATTTAGAAATGCAGATTTGACGTCCATTTGATACAGTCTGAACCCTTTATGGGATGCATAACTGAGTAACATTCTAATGGACTCTAATCTAGCTACTGGGACATAAGTTTCGTCATAGTCAAGTCCTTCAACTTGACTAAACCCCTTAGCGACTAGCCTACTTTATTCCTGGTAATTTCCCCAGTTTCGCTTAATTTATTTCTAAATACTCATTTTGTTTCTATTATTTTCTTATTTTTGGGCAGTGGTACTAAGTCTCACACTTCATTATGTTCAAATTGAGTTAATTCTTCTTGTATAGCTATGACCCAGTCTGGGTCAAGTAATGATTTAGCTATAGTTTTAGGTTCAATTTTTGAAATCAGAGAAATTTGGCTTAGGTTTCTAAAAAATGACCAAGTCTGAACCCTCAAGTCTGGATAACCAATTATCTTATCAATTGGATGATTAGGGTTGACTCTTATGGTTCTAGGAGGTTGATTCTCTAGTGCTATTTCTTCTTCTTCATGACCATTGGTTCCTTCTTGATTATTATTTTCTTGAATGAATTCGATTGGTTGAAGTTGGGGTTATTCTAGGTTTTGTTTGGATTCCTCAAATTTTACATTAGTGGTTTCTTCAATTCTTAATGTAACCTTATTATATATTCTGTATCCCCTACTGTTCAGGGAGTATCCTACAAAGATTCCATCTTCCACTTTAGAGGTGAATTTTCCTAAGTGTTCTCTTGTGTTTAAAATAAAGGTTGGACACCCAAATACTTTAAAATATTTTATATTGGGTTGCTTATTATAATATATTTTGAAAAAGGTTTTGTTGTGTGTTTTATTTAGTGTTGTTCTATTTTGCACATAGTAGGCTGTACTGACAACTTCTGCCCAAAAGTACTTGGGTAAATTATATTCATTCAACATAGTTCTAGAGGCTTCAAGTAAAATTCTATTTTTTCTTTATACTATTCCATTTTGTTGGGGTGTTTTAGGACACGAGAATTCATGATGATATCCATTTTCAAGATAAAATTTATTAAAGTTATGATTTTTAAATTCTCCCCCATTGTCACTCCTAATTCTTTTAATTTTAAGGTCTTTTTCATTTTCAACTTGTTTGCAAAAGTTTGTAAAGATTTCAAAAGTTTCATCCTTATTTTTTAAGAATTTTACCCAAGTGAACCTAGAATAGTCGTCTATTATTACTAGGCAATATAAACTGTCATTTATTGATTTGACCCCATGAGAGTCAAATAAGTCTAGGTGTAGAAGTTCTAGAATTGAATTAGTTTGAGTTTGATTAGTTGGTTTGTGAGTAGACTTTGTTTGTTTACCTTGTTGACAAGCATTACATATTGTTGAGTCTAAGTTCGGTAATTTTGGTAAACCTCTAACTAATCCATTTAATTTACTTATATTTCTGAAATTAGTGTGTGACATTCTTCTATGCCATAACCAAGTTTCTTCTTTTTGTGTTAAATAACACTTAACTAAAGAAGTGGTTAAGTTAATAGCATAGATGTTATCTTTTCTAAACCCTTTTAGACTTATCGTAGGATTATCTAGGTGTTTGATTAAGTATTCTGAAGATAGAACCTAACTTTATACCGAGTGTCACACAATTGACTGATACTTAGGAGATTATACTTGAAATTTTCAACAAGTAAAATATTTATAATAATGAAGTCAATTTTAAGCTCAATATTACCTATACCAATTACCTTGAGTTTGTCATTGTTTCCAAAGGCAACTGTTCCTAAACTTTTATAGGTAAGTTGAGTAAATTTGGTGTGATCTCCAGTCATATGTTTGGAGTAACCATTGTTCAAGATCCACTTATTCCTACAATAGGTAGGAATTGAGGGTTAGTCTATGTTTTGATTCTAATTTTGATTAGGTAAGAATAATAGTAAAATAATCATTTTCATTATTATTATTATTATTTATGTAATTTTTGAAATGATTTTTAAAGTTTTTTTTAAATGAATTTTTATTTAATTTTAATTTTAATTTAATTTTAATTTTAATTTTAATTTAATTTATTTTAATTTTAATTTAATTTAATTTTAGTTTAGTTTAATTTAATTTAATTTAATTTTAATTTAATTTAATTTTAATTTAATTTAATTTAATTTAATTTTAATTTTATGTTTAGTCCTTAGTCATCTCACCCGATCTAAATTTTCAATCAGGAAATTCTATAATTTTATGAGATGAGTTAGGTTCAGTTTTAGGGTTTGGTTTAACTATGTGTTAGATTCAGATTTAGCTTTGGGCTCAGCAAATAGGCATTCTTGGGATAAACTTCTGGGCTATGGTGAGTCACTTGGACATCATTAGAGTAACCATGTCTTCGAGGTTTTCCAAATAGTCCTATCCACTGAACTTAATACAAAACCTTTGTCTAACTGATTAGGATCCATAAATGACAGCTTCGGTTAGTTCCACTTAGCCAAATGCACCAGGTAGAAGCCATATCTTCCTAGACATGCATAGACTAAGTTTCCCTAACGTACTATCATCCAAAATTTCACCAGTACCATAGGTCAAGTTAAACTTGGTCCTTTTCTAACTAGTCCTAATTACCCTGCCGGGTAGGTTAGTTTCGGTTACCTTGTCGGGTAGGTTAGTTTCGGAGATGCCAGCTATTCTGGAGCCTCCCCCTGAATTATTGGCCTTTATTTTTGAATTTTAGTTTTTTGTTTATGTCTGTTCTTTTTATAGTTATAATTGACTTGATGATATTCTAAGTTTTGGTGGGGTTTAAAATATTTAGATTTTGAATTTGTTGGTTAGGTTTGTATTTTGGTTTTTGATTTGATTTATTTGATTTTACATAATATATTTTTTCTTTGGGTATGTAGTATTGGTTAAGTCCTACTTGCGTGGTTAAGCACGCTTTCGGAACCCAAGTTTTCCTTGATTGTTTGTGTTGGGTTATTAACGATTTAAATGTTTTATTTGAACTTGACTTGTAGCCAAGTCCGGTTTTGTTGTAGATTGCTTTTTGATTATTTAAAATTAGATCTAAATTCTTATATTTTATTGTAAATTTTTCTAAGAGATCTTTTAATTTATTAATTTCTATTTTTAGTGATAAATTTTCCTCCTCAATTGTAAGGTCTTGAGTTGGATTTGGATTTTTGATTTGTTCCTTGAGATTTTGATTCTCGTCAAGGAGCAATTTGTTTTCTTTTTCTAATATAATTAATTTACTATTTAGACATGCAATAATTTTAAAGAATTTTCTATTCAAATTAAAGTTTACCTCGTCGGGACCTTCAGAAATGAGTATGGACTCGTGGCTCGATTCGGGTTCGGACCAGTCTTCCGATTCGTCCTCCGACTCTGCTTCGACGACCATCAACGTGAGGTGGTTCTGGTGCTTCTGATTTTCGGCCTCCGATTCGTCTGAGGAAGAGTCGTCCCAAGTTTCTTTGAGAGCCTTCTTTTTGGATGTCTTTGTCTTGTCGCTCTTCAGTTTCGGGCACTTGTTCTTGTAGTGGCCCTTCTTGTTGCATTCGAAGCGGGTTATGTTCCTCAGTTCGTTTGGGGAGTTGATCTTTTGCAGGTCCTTCTTGCTGAAGTTTTTCTTTCTCCTGGTGAACATTTTCCTTACCAGGTTCACCAAATATTCTTCATCTTCAGAGTCCTGGTCAGACTCCTCCTCAACCTTAGGCTTGTTTTTCGTCCTTTCCTAGGAGGAACCTGCAAACAAAGCTACACTTTTCTCGGTCCCGGCGTTAGTTTGCTTGTGCAATTCTAATTCGCAAAACAGTTTGTCTAATTTTAATTTTGATAAATTTTTTGAAATCTTGTAGGCATCCACGATGGATGCCCACGAGGTGTTACGTGGAAAGACATTTAACGCATACCTTATTAAATAACGGTTCTCCATTTGATGGCCTATTGCGTGGAGTCCATTGAGGATGTCTTTGATCCTTGCGTGAAGCTGACTCGCCGTTTCTCCTTCCTGCATTTTAATATTAAATGACTTATTTAAGAGGAGGTCACGTTTTGTTACCTTAGTGTCGCTAGTTCCTTCATTAAGTTCGATCAGCTTGTCCCATAATTCTTTCGCGTTCTGATGCGGTCCTACCCCGTTCAGTTCTTCCTTCGTCAATCCACATTGTAGTGTATTTAGGGCCTTGAAGTCTGTAGAGGCCTTCTTTCTCATGTCCGAAGTCCACTGTTCCAAATCCAGTGGATTTCCGGAGTTGTTGACTGGCACCTTGTAGCCTCTGGTGACGCTAAACCATTGGTCGAAATTCATCTTTAGGTAAACCTCCATCCACTTCTTCCAGTACGAAAAATCATCCCCATTGAATAGGGGAGGACGCACTGTACTGAAGCCTTCAAGTTGAGACATAATCAATCTGCACACAAGTAAACAAAATAGACAAGAAGTCCCAAGACTTGGTTTTGGATTAGTAGTGCGGGATAAAAAAAAATAATTTAAAAACTGAATTAGTGTTGCACCAATTCAAATTGTTTGCAACGAAAGAAAAGTTTCCAAAAAGGTAATAGTACAAGTTTGAAAAATTATGAAAAACTGAAAAATGAAGAAAGAAAAAAACTAGTTTCACCCCCTGTCTGATTGGTGGTTGAACCAAATCAGAGCGGTACCAGCTCTGATACCACTTGTTGAATCGATGAGTTTTGCTAGAGGGGGAGGGGTGAATAGCGAATTAAAAAATTGCGTAGAGTAAGCACGCAGTGGAAAAAGAATAAACGTAAAAGAAAGAGAAACACTAACACAAGTTGATTTACTTGGTTCGGAGCCTTCAGCGACTTCTACTCCAAGGCCCGCACTCGTCGAGTGCTTTCGTTAGGTAATTACTAATAATTCGAAAGGATGTTACAAAATGAAGTACAAGAATTATTATAAATGAAAAATAGACAATAATTAAAAAGATAAAAAAAATAAAACTTGTCGGAGAGTCTTCGCAGCGTTGCAGGAACACAGAAGAGTAGTTTATTCGTTGTTGTTGTGATTCCAGCCTCTACCCTCCTTATATAGGAGGTTCGGGGCGCCTAGATCCTTTTGGGCTCCCTGAATATGATGTAGCCGAGCCAACCAGGGATCTCTACGCGACGAAGTGACGTTTGGCGATAAAATTCACCTCCGGGCGCCCAGATCCCTTCAGGCGCCCGGACCTCCGGGCGCTCGGACCCTTGTTTTCCAGCGGTTTCCTTCCTGCAAGAAAATGTTAGTCCGAGGCAAATATATATCCTGTAAAATAGAGTGTTAGCACAGTTTATTATCAAATAAAATATTAATTAGATTCCGTCTCCTCGAGACCGGAATCTAGTCACGATCTCGACTTAGATATCCGAAATGGATCTAAGTCGGATCGACGCCTAATGTTCCCTTCTCGGGAACGCGTCCTCACAGTCACTTCCCTCCAGTGACTTACCCTCACTTACTTGCCAGACGTCCGGTCAGCCCTTCGACCCGTCTGGGCTTTGTGCCAGCTATCCGATCAGCTCGTCGACCTAGCTGGACTTTGTACCAGACATCTGGTCAACCCATCGACCCGTTGAGACTTCGTGTCAGCTATCCGGTCGGCCCATTGAGCTAGCTGGGCTTCGTGCCAAACATCAGGTCAGCCCGTCGACCTGTCTGAGCTTCTCCTGCACACTCAGTCAGAGTGTTAGATAACAACGAAACTAACTTAACCTATTTTTTCATTCATCAAAACTTAAGTTAGACCGTTAGTGCTAACCGCACCAACATCTAGAACTTCTTGTTCCTCAAGAACATATTGTACCTTGAGATGCCAGATTTTGTAGTTATCCTCATATAATTTCTTTCCCTTATTGAGTTAGCTATGTTCTTAGTTGCCATAATCTATAATAAATAAACACATTATTTATTATTTTAGTGTAATTTATATGCATGTAATTAATTATTGACTCAATGTAAATTAGAGTTTGTTTACAAAATCAAGTGGTAATTATGTTTCCACTCATCATTTGTATGTTCCAATGCAATCAACACTAATTAGTTATATTACACACATCCCATCAAATGAACTAATCATTAAATGAACTCATCATACAATGAATGTATCATTAAATGAACTAATCATTATGTTAAGACTGTTAACACATAACATTCTTTTTCTAACTTTATTAACACATAACATAACTTTTCATTAAAATATCACTATTTGTACATAACAACAGTTTCTATTACATAGTTTTATTAATATGAGTTTAATATTGTCCACACATAGTGATAGTGATAACAACCGAACTCTACTTTGCAAGATAAGCTAGCACCACTCCCACTAGGAAAAAAAATACTAGTACAGTGGGCAATGTTATCCCGTTCATCTCGGACTCGATGAAGGCAGGATCAACCTTAGAATCATCCTTTAGATTCATTTATGAATCTTCCACACACTCTTCCAGATCATCCTCTGATTATTCAGGATCTTCATCCTTAGATTCTTCAAAATCCATTTTTAGATCCTCCTTAGATTATGTGAAATCCATTTCTAGATTATCTTCAAATTCTGTGTGATCTGTTTCTACTAAATCTGGATCCTCTTCTGATTCTGCGGAATCCATTTCTTCAAGATCTGGATCCTCTTCTGATTCTTTAGGATCCCATGCCAAATGAAGTAAAGCTCTACACATCTCTGAATATGAGATGCATCCTTCAGAACGATCCATTAGTTGGTCTGCTATATCACGAAGATGTCCCGACAGTGATTGAATCAGAGCCCATCTTTTGTGTTCGTCCAAGATTGGAAACTCTTCTCGTTCGAGTTTCTAGAATATACGATTAAGCTGACCAATAAGCCATCCGACTCCGTTAACCGGGTCATAGTCAAGCGAGCTTGATTGTAACGACCACCCTTCTTACTACTACTCTCTAAGGGCGACCGTTACCTAACTATTATTCTACTTACTAATGTCACTTATGCTATTATTAGCGACACTTAGATTTATCACGGCCCAGAGGAATTCCTACCGAAAAATTTCGACAGAATCTCCTCTGTATCGGTGACCAAATCCATAATACAAACAATATATATGCAGCCACAGGCGGCTGGAACACATTTTTCACAACCACACAGTAATAAAATCACACTATAATCAACGAAAACTAGTCTAGCAATAAGAACTAAACATAACTCCAAGAGCAGGACATGATAAGCTACAAATACGAATCAAACTCAATCACAATCTCACAAAACTTCATAATAGTATTTAAGAAGAGAACTAAAACATAAACTCTAAACAGATAGGTCCTGAAGATTTGCTAGCAAACTCTGGATCTCTCCATAGTCCAGTCATCACACACCTTCATCACCACCACCACCCTGTCGCCTCCCTTTCATATCTTAGCTTTTCCTTTATTTGCAGTAGGAGGAAAAATAAAACTATAAGCGAAACGCTTAGTAAGTACTAATCTATCTCACAAAAACTCGAAGTGCATAAAAAAATGCAACAATACTAAAACTGAAATGCTAAAAGCAAAGCTGCATGTACTCATGGTATACAGAAATAAAACTGAATACTAAACATGCTCACTAACTGATAGGAAAATAATGAAACTACTGCTGTAAGCTCAAAATTAAAGAAACTAATTTCTATTGATTCTAAGCATAATACTTGTTTCATTTTCTTATAGCTTTATACTTGAAATTAATCTTTTAATTTCTTTTACTTTTACTTTTCTTTCTTCTTCTTTTCTTTGGGCCCAGGCTTAGTACCATCTTATGTGCGCTCCCTAATAGAGACTGCTGTAGTCCCACAGGGTAAAGACCTCGGTCTTACCAGGGCCGAGACCTCGGAAACGGTCACCTGGATTTGTTTAACGACAACCTCGGAAGTCGGGTACTAGCCTCTTACTTTAATTTACTTGTTATCTCTTTTTAACTAGACCTTGGTCTTTTTCTTACTTATAGCTGCTCATTATAGCAAGGAAAGTCCAAACTAAATGCTATGTGCATACATGTATATGCTAAAATCTGTTCATGCATATCTTAAAGCATAGGGAAACAAAAATCAGCATACTACTATGTGTTATAATCTGTTCATGCACATCTTATAGCAAAGGGAAACAAAAATCAGCATGCTACTATATGCTAAAAATCTGTTCATATGAATACTAAAAATCTGCACATGTGAATAACAAAAATCTGCACACGTGAATCATTAAAAATCTGCGAATGAAATAGAATTAAAAACTAATACTGCTCATGCTATTCTAATACTGACTACTTTAAATAAAGGCTGCCCTTCTAACTAAATAAAGGTTGTTCTTGCCCTTTGAGTTGCAAGGAAAATGCTAAACCATTCTAACTAATTAAAGGGCTGTTCTTGCCTTTTTAAGTAGCAAGGACAATGCTACACCTATTTTAACTAAATAAAGGGTTGTTCTTGCCTTCATGAAACTCAGAACTAAACTTGGGTATAAATAACATACCAGAAGCTATGGTGGACTTTAAGTGATGCATACCAGAAGCAATAAGATGAATCATGTTTAGGAATATGATGGACTTAAAGCCATGCATACCAGAAGCAATACTAGAAGCAATTACCAGAAGGAATAAATTCCTATTAAAATAAAACATATGTCATGCTTAAAGAATTCTGCACTTAATGAACAACAAACAACAGTGCTAAATGTATTGTTCCC
The DNA here is from genome assembly GCF_018446385.1 of Zingiber officinale. Classification (NCBI taxonomy): domain Eukaryota; kingdom Viridiplantae; phylum Streptophyta; class Magnoliopsida; order Zingiberales; family Zingiberaceae; genus Zingiber; species Zingiber officinale. The sequence goes on along the minus strand of NC_055996.1, from coordinate 14,725,921 downwards.
TTCTAACTATCTACTGCAATTACCAAAAACAGACCCAATCCGTAAGCTCCAAATGGCCTGGTTTATGCCTGCAGAAATGCAAAAGGCATGGGGTTGTTCTAAGCTCCAAATGAAGCTGTTTGTTGTTCCCATAAAAAATCTGCATTTACTAAGGTAAAAACACATCTAATTCTGCGCCCATTTCATGGCACAAACCCAAATCCGAACAGCAAGCTTAAGGATTTGTTTATGCCCATCTTTCCTAACATCTAACTGGTTGGCACAGCAAGATTACAAACCCAGATTACTCCACAATGAGGTGATCTCTTATTCAACCTAGAATATTCAGAATTTATAGTCATGACAGCAACTAACACCATACAATCCGAAATCTCTAATCATGCTTCATTAGATTGGCAAGAAAACAATCAAAACCTTGGATCTATTCTAGAATCCCTAACATCAGAATTCACTACAGGTACAATTCTGAAAACACAATGGAAGCAAATTTTTCCCGGAATGATGGCACGACAGAAAAACTTGAACACATCCATGTTCCTTCTTTGAGGGTCACGGCAGATTCAAAACAAGGAGAAACAAAACCGAAAACAACTCCTACCACAGGTGAGTAGTACTTACCCTTGATTGCTTGGACTTACAACCGAGAGGGAGGGGCGGCTAGGATTTGGCGAGACTCGAAATCGCAGCTCTTCTTCATGCCCACGGGTCCTCCTCGATGAGAGAGTCTCAATTAACAAGATCCGCTGGAAGGAAGCCTTCGCCGGCCACCGGAGGGAGGAACCCTAGCTCCGTCGTCTCCTTCGCCCAAGCACAACGCCGTCGCATGCGAGAGAGAAGAAAGGGAATAGGTTTCGGGTTCGGGAAACACTTAAGCTCTCTTTTTAAAACTAGGGTTTCCTATTACTAACTATACCTTAAATATCTATCTCTACTTATTTGGTTAACAAAACCCGCGTAGCTCAGCTGGTTGGCTGTGCCCGGTTAGGTCGGGTTCGACCCGAGGTCATGGGTTCGAGTCTCATCTTCAACATGGACTTTTAGAACTTGCAATAGGGAAAATTGGGTCGTTACATTGATCTCCTCCCAAAGCTCATGTTGTCGTTCATAGCGACTAATCATCATGTATACTGTCCATGGTATCTGGAATTGAAAATAATAATGTTGGTACAAAATCGACAAACCAGTAACAAAATCGTCAAATTCAATTTTCACATATGTATGAAACAATATACATGCATAATACAAAAGAAAATAAGAAAAACAAAATTTCTTATATTTGGGGTGTTCCAATTGACTAACACACTGACTGGTTGATCGAGCAATTAGATCCTAAATCCCTTGTCCTTATTGGAACTAATCCAATTAGGATGTTCAGTTATCTTTTTTTATTTAATCTAAACCCATTTAATTAATCCATCCTAATTAATCTAGTTAAACTAGCCAATAATTTGAACTAGATTTAGATCTACTTGGTTATAGTGTCTAGTTCAAATAAATTAGACGGTTCATATTGAGCCATTAGGTAGTCATGAAAATCTAAATACAAGCATAATTAATTAAAAAATTAAAAACATAAAGTTTTAATTTTCAATTAATTTTATAAAAAAAACTTTCTGTTTCATTTTTTTCCGCATGACATAACTTTTATGTTTTTATTTTATTTTAAACTTTTTCTCAAATACTATTTTAACGGATGAATAGAAATAGATACTATTCATCTTCTCTCTTTATTAGGACAAATACCTCACTCTGCTAGTAATTGCCGGCATTATTAAGCAATCATCGACACTTGTTGGTCATGTACACAAGTCACCAGCCACCTAAAGTGGTCGCTAGTGCTCGTGTCAGTCCCGGCAATGGAGAAGACATGAAATAGTTGCTTTTTTTTCGACATGACAATGTAGCCTCGCCCGCGATCACCAGAGGGATTTTCTTCTCTCTCGAGCACTATTTGACTCTGATACCATTGCTACTTGTAATAAATAATTTCGTACAAAACGAAATAAAACTCATAGTGCTCGGAGAAGAAGAAGTCGCTGGCTAGAGAATATCATCTGGAAGAATCGTTGTGTCCTGATGACGATCACCATGAAGAATAAGCTACTGTCCCGGAAAAGATCACCATGTTAGAACCTTATCCTATTTCCACAAATCAAATCCCACTCAATGGATGCCCTCCTCTGCCAATTGCTTTGATTGGCTCCAACTCTCTTGCTTTCCCTTCCGATCACTTGGACGTACATTTATATAAGAAGATCAAGTCTCTTCCTCTTCCTTTAACTGATGCTCTAATTACACTTAAAGGAGGAAGAGGAACGGGCGCCCTCTCCTCTTTTCAACGTGTGCATTCAAGTGCCATGTCTAACATTAAATTCTTCAAAATTCTTAATTGTTAGTATTTTTTTAATGGTTACTACGTGAAGTATTTATGTATGTACGTTTTTATTCTTAGAATCAGGTCAATTTTTAACTTAAGATTATTAAAAGTATTATATTTATAACATAGTCATTGATGTGGGGGTATAATGGCCTATATGTAGCATTGCTAGATTGGATTTAAATCAAGCTGGTTGGTCAAAAGTGAAGAAGAAGCATTGTACGTCAAAAAGAAGAGGAGGTCAACTCTGATCAAGACAGACTTGACGTAGGACATACTCCTTCAGCTTAGCCACTCCCAACTCTCCCAGTTCGATCACGCCCGACCCTTTCATCTCAGCCACTCCTAACTCCTCTAGCACAATCGCGCCCAACCCCCTCAGCTTAGCCACTCCCGACTTCCTAACTCAGTTGCACCGATCCCCTTAGCTCAACCACTCTCGACTTCTCTAGCTTGGTTGTGCGTCGACACCCTCAACTTAGCCACTCCCGACTCCCTAACTTAGTCTGGCTCGACCTCCTTAGGTTAGCCACTTCCGACTCTCCCAGCTCAGTTGTGTTCGACTCCCTCGCTAGGCCACTCTCGACTCCCCTAGCTCGGTTGCGTCCGACCCCTCAGCTCAGTCACTCCCGACCCCCCAAGCTCGGTCGTGCTCAACCCCCTAGCGCGGTCGTGCTCAACCCCCTTAGCTCAGTCACTCCTAACTCCTCCATCCCGGTTGCGCTTGACCCCCTCAGCTCAACCACTCTTGACTCCTCCAGCTTAGTCCTGCCCAACTCTTTCAATTTAACCACTCCTAACTTCTTCAACTTAGCTACTTCTGACTCCACCAGTTCAGCCTTTGCCAAATACCTCTGGATGTAAGTGAGGAACATGGATGATGAGATAAGCAGAGAATGTGGAGCATTCGGGTGGTATGCACAAGGAAGTGTTACATGCAGCTCCATGATTGTAACATGGGTTCATGTCTCCTAGGGGAAGGTATAAAAGGAAGCTTGTTATGGTGGGTTTATGTCTCTTAGGGGAAGGTATAAAACGAATCTTGTTATGGTGGGTACAAGTACACGTACATTACACATCTAAAGCCCTTACTTTTTAAAGTTTTTCTCCATCTAGTCCTGTTCTAACTTTAGCATTGGAATGGTCGCGCCATGATCCACTTGCCCATATTCTAATCTTTTGTCGAGTTTTACAGAGATCTTTAGAGCCTTCTTCATCACTGGATCGTTAGGAATTCTTTCCACAACAGTTGCTCTCTGGTGATCACCCGATAATAATCTCAGATAGGAATAAATTTGAGCCATATGTGGGAATCTCTTGAGATGAGATATTGAGATGGTAGACACCAGGAGAACTACCGAAAACCACAACTTAACAAGCGATATAGGTTATGGTGAGACTATCACCATGCCCAGGGAAGATTTCAAGTGAATAGTCGACAAAGCAATGCAAGAAATACTATAGAGGCGCCCTTTGGTGAATCTGACTCCCAAAGGAGTACCCTTCACCTCAACTAAGGTGCCTCCTCTCCCCAGCCGAGTGCCACTAGAATTGGTTGGCTCTCCCCCCACTACATTTGCAAATCATCGAACCAAGATAGTGATCCCACTCGAGGAACACTCGCATGGATCAATGGCAAGATAGATGCCTCCATGAAACCTAAACAAATGTAAAGGACCCTCACACGTTGAAGAGATAAATTCTCAGGACACTCCTTTCTTGAGTAGTGTCCTAGAAGATGAATTGCCTTGTCACTTTTGATCACCTCAGCTCGAAAAGTATATTAGATCAATCGATCCTAAGGACCATATGAATTGATTTGAAAATGTTTCTTTGTTGCATCATTACACCAACGACGTTAAGTGCAGAGTATTTTTAACCACCCTCTCTTACATGACTCAACGATGGTACAGTCGACTCTCGCCCTCCTTCATCTGATCTTTAGAGGATTTCAAGATCATCTTCCTGCATCAGTAACAAGCAGTACCATAAAACTCCCCTCAATCTTTTCACCTTGAAGCAGAAGACCTGAGAAGCCTTGAGGGAATATATTCAATGGTTCAACCAAACCAACCTTAGATGTGTCTTCTACCACCTCGGAGGTGTTGGTGAGCATCTTCTCTCAAGGATTGTCAGAAGGGGATTTCTTCTGATCTCTAGTGACAAATCCCTCCACGAATTTTGACCACCTCTTGGGGTGAACCGAGAAGTATATTAATATAGAAGAAGTCCAATTCGCAAGGAGGAAAGACGTCGGTGTCCCAGCACCTGAACCAACTCGATCTGAGCACAATGCTCCCCCACCTCTTCAAAATACGGAATCACACCTGGGTGACCAGTTTGTGTTGGCCTAAATGAGGGAGAGAGTAGTACAAATAGTGGAAGTAGTCTCAACCTCAACTGTCAAGCTGAGTTGACCACTCCCCTAGAAGTCGGGTCATTTACACCTACCACTGATCGAATGGGCACTTCACCCATGAATGTCAGCAGTACGCCAGAGAACTCCAACATATTATCGATTCTCACTTGCATGATAAAATATTGGCTTCGTCACCTGCTCGACGATCTCGAGCTAAATACGCCAGAAATGACAACTATAATTGACGGATAGGTTGCCGAACAAACACTCCATCTAGGAGATCTCAAGAGCTGACCTGATGTTGTTAAGATACCCGCCCTGAAGTAACTAAGGAGGGTTCCCTAGTAGAGGTACCATCAACATGATCTTAGGAGGTACGACATATGGAGACTCAACCGAGCTAGTGAGACTCATAGTCGATGGCTCAAAAGAAAAACACCAGAAGAAGGCCCACCCAATCAGTTTTGGCTCTTAAGACTTGGAAGGGGTAGTCACCCCTCACGAGGATGCACTGGTGGTATGAGCCATCATAGCTAATTATGATGTGGCTAAAGTCTTCATCGACATTAAGAGCTCAGTCAATGTGCTCTTCAAAAAGACATTTGACCAAATACATATTGAGAAGCAAGAGCTACAACTCATATCCACCGCGCTATTCGAGTTTACAGGGCATGATATAGAGCGTCTTAGACAAATCAATCTCCTCTTAACCTTAAGAGAAAAACCCCGACGATAGACTCAAACTGTTGTTTTCACTGTGGTAAACATCCCTTCTGCCTACAACGTCATCTTGGGGCAACTTAGCATGAGTTCATTCTGAGTTGTGGTATCCACCTACTACAAAAAGGTGAAGTTCCTGGGTGGACAATTGTAACACCCCAAATTTCATGATTTGGAGTCCTAAAAGACCTTATTAAAATCTAGAAATATTTTAGAAAAATTCTAGAGATTTTTAGGAATTTATAAAATATTTTTATGCAATTTTTGGAGGTCGTTTGGTATTTTTACTAAACGAAAGAAGTTTCGACAAAAAATGTCAAAGCTGAGGCTTGAACCGGCAACCCCTGACCCGAGCAAAACTCAACTAACCAACTGGGCTAGCAGTTATTACTTGATTAAATAAGGGTCGAATTGTATTTAAGTAATAAATAGTTAATAGCAGAATAAAAGGAGAATAAAAAGCTTGGCTAGGGATTTGAACCTGCGGCCTTTGGCTCGGTCAAAACTCGGCTGACCAAGTGATCCAGCTGTCAGTTCTGTTTAGAAAAGGTAGGAAATTTTATTTAAGGAAGTTAATAGAATTCGGGAATTTAAAAAGGAACTTAGGGCTTTCCCAGGACCGGAAACCAAATTTACCCTCGATCTCTTCCTCTCTCGCGCGACAAAGGCAGCCCGGGCGGAAACAAGCCGCAACTAGGGCATCCCTCCAGCGGCCGGCGAGGGGCGAACTCCGGGAGTTCTTCGTCGATCCGAGGTCGCTCGTCAAGAAGGAAGTCGTGAGCGAGGAAGAGGCCCCGATTTCAAGTTCACCCGAACCCTAGAAGCACTAGAAGGTTCCTCCTTCGGCTGTGAGTCAAGGAAACGAAGGTAAGTGCTCTCACCTGCAGTAGGAGTAGTTCCGGACCTTTGCTCTTCTTGATTTTCGAAGTATGTTTGTTAGGAGGATGGTTTGTGCTTGCTGCCGAGAGTTTTGATGTATTCTTGAGTTATGTTCTTAAATTCGTTATGCATGTATTGGGACAGATTTTGGAGGTTTTCGATTGCTGCACTTATTGCTCATGATATGATGCTTGCTTCTTGTTGTTGTATTTGTATTTATGGCTTATGGATTATGTTGTAAAGAATTGTGGATTGTTAGGGAATTAGTTTTCTTCTTGGCTTTGGAATTATTACAGCTTGGTATAGATTCAATTACTGTGGTTTGGCCACTGAATTGCTATGAACATGGATTCTTACTAGTTGCTGTTAGATGATTTAGGATTGCTGCAGATTTCAAGTTCTGTCGTGATTCTTAGAGAGGGAAAAGAAGTTGTAAGGATTAAGTATATTGATGTTCAGAATTAGGAATAAGTTGTAAATCAATTTTCATTGATGTGGAGGTTTATGTTAGTGGATTGTTATGTAATTCTTAGTAGTGCATATTTGTGTTAAAGAATTTAGGATGCTAGAAGGTTTCTGTTACTTCGTAAATGTATGGGCTGTGAACAAGTTACATAGTTGAACTATGCGTTGAGTATGAACAAGTTTAGTTGTGGAATGATTAAGTTGGATCTTTAGTAACATTTCAGATTTAGATTTCCGTGTTATATTGTCATGAACCTCAATTTTAGATTTTTCCTTGCTGTAATAGAAAAGGTCAAGCCTGTTTTCCAGAAGGTACTGATTTAAGTAAAGGGACTTTTCATATATTAGATAAAGCAAAATGGATAAGATTCAGTGAAGAAATTGTGGTTGATCAGGACAGAGGTGAGTCTCACAGATGGAGGTACAATTTTTATAAGAAACCCAAATTTCTATCATGTTATTGGTTACAGACAGGGCTTCCCATTAGGCCAGCTAAAGATAACTTAGAGAAATTGTTATTTCCAGAGGGGATTCAGGAGACAAAAGAAGACTATGAGATTTACATGTTGATCAATGTAGATTCTATAAAGTATTAATAAGCAGAATTTTAGTAGCATAGTATGCAGATCTTAGATAAGCTTACTATGCAGATTTTGATTAAGCTTGTATGCAGAATTTCGATTGAGTTAGTATGCAGATTTTGTTGAGCTTAGTATGCAGATTTTAGATAAGCTTAGTATGCAGATTTTTGATAAGCTTAATATGCAGATTTTAGTTAAGCTTAATATGCAGATTTATGTTTAAACTTGTATGCAGATTTCGTTTAAGCATTTCAGTGTTAGAATTTGGTTAAACATTTCAGTTTTGTAAGAAGCATTCTTTTATAAGAAAAGTATAAGAAAGATAAAGAAAAGAAAGAAAAGGCCGAGGCCTTAAGTAAATCCCAAAGTCAAGACTTTAGGGATTTTGGCACACAAGGTGCTTAAAGAAAATGTCGAGGCATTATATATTATATAGAAATATTAAAAGATAACAAGTATTTTACTTTTATCAGTGGCACTGTACTGGACTCTCTGTCCTTGGGTTGGGCTCCCATAGTCGTCCCTAGGTTCAGATAACCTAATAGTAACGGCACGACCGACGGTCGACGACCCGAGGGTCGCCAAATGGGTCACCAAATGGGCCGCCGAATGGGTCGGATCGTTACAAAAGTAAAAGCACAGTTGCCGGGCCCAAGAGAAGTTGATTATTATTTTGAAGTATTATAAGTATAGATTTTTGAACAAGTAAACGAGTTTTACATAAACATAAAGTATTAAAGATTAAGTTAGAACAAATGAAATAAGTTTCATATGATTCTAAAAATCAGTAAGTTTAGTTCTTTATTCTACCATGTTTATCTAGTGGATGAGTAGTTTTCATGTTTACCTATTAGATGAGTAGCATGATTAGCTATTAGAATTACATGAGTAGATTCCTTAGCTTTTCTTCGCTATTAGTTTGACATGAGCAGTTATGTTTATGCTTTATTTCTTTTTAGAGCATATAGTTTTTAGTTCTTTTCGTATACATGCACATTCGTGATTTTGTGAGTTAGATAGCGCTTACTAAGCAAATTTTGCTTATAGACTACACTTCCTCTTACTGCAGATACAGGAAATGAAAAGATATAGAAAGGAAGGCGACAAGGAGGTGTTCGAAGGATGTGTGATGCCAGGACTATGGAAGCCTTGGGACTAGAAAAGAAGTTTTAAATTTTAGTTTCCGCATTTTAGTTATTGTAAACATTTGAGTTGTATTTTAAGTTCATGTCATTTGAGATTATTCTATTTAGATTGCATGTAGGATGAGTTCAGTTTAGTAAGTAGATATTTGTGTGTTTGATACTTATTTAACTGCGTGGTTGTGGCTGAGTATATATTGCATGTATTGTTGAATATGGTCACTGGTACAGGGGAGACTCTGTCGAAATTTTTCGGTAGGGTTTCCATGTGATTTTTAATCATACCGGTTAAATACAGTTAGTAGTTAAGTAACGGTCATCCTTAGAGAGTAGTAGTAGTAAGAAGGGTGGTCGTTACAACAATAAAATGGCTATGTCAAAGGAGATCAAACAGCTGCTACGAAGTGCTATGTCAAGGTGATGCGATCTGACTTGCTCAAGACTTGGAGAGTCCGAGGAATTGAAGTTCAGATTGTCTAAGGCATACCCACCTCTTGGATGATCGAGGGACTTGGAGAAGTATCAATAGTACCTAAGCAGCCAAATTGGTCACTCGGATTATGATAGATCTCTCCTCCCATGAGTTAAAGCAAAAGGTAATTGCTTACCTTTATTGCAACCAAGACTTCTTCGTCTGGTTAGTCAAGCAAATCATTTGCATATATCTTACAGTAATGAAGCATTGACTCAACATCGAACTAGAAGCTAAGCCGGTCCGGGAAAAGAAATAACACTTCGGGCATGAGCAAGATAAGGTAATATGAGTTGAGATTACCAAGTTAATGAAAGCTGACCACATTTGGCAAGTTCAATTCCAAACCTGGCTAGCAAATGTAGTATTGGTGCCTAAACCCGAAGATAAGTGGAGGGTCTACGTGGATTTCCAAGATCTTAATAAAGCCTACCTGAAGGATTACTATCCCCTCTCCCGAATCTATCAACTGACGAACTCAATCTCGGACTACGAACTCATATATATGATAGATGCATATCATGGATACCATCATATCTCCTAGCATTGGAAGACCAAGAAAAGATCAATTTCATCACCTTATATGTAACCTTTTACTACATGGTTATACCCTACAAGCTAAAAAATGCATGCAGGTGCGATATATCAATGGTTGATGGACCAATTCTTCTAGCACCAAGTTGGAAGGAACATAGAGGTCTACGTTGATGACAACCTGATCAAGACCACCAGGGTTGAGAACTTGATCAATGACATTGAGGAAACTTATGGCACATTAAGGAGATATCACCTCAAACTGAATCTGAACAAGCGCTTGTTTGGCATCAAGCGCGTGCATTTCCTCGAATATATTGTGACTAAACGAGGAATCAAAGCTAATACAGAGAAATTCGAAGCATTATAGAGCATGCCTCCTCCTTGATTTATCTCTAGGTCGGCCAAGTCATGACACTCTCATGATTTATCTCTAGGTCAGCCGATAGAAGCTTACCATTCTTCAAGGTGCTCTGGAAGTTGGCTCAGTTTGCATGAGACAAGAAATGTGAGAAAGTTTTCATAGAGCTCAAGAATACCTGATAAGTCTGCCTCTTCTCTCTGAGCCTACATGGAGGAGTAGCTTTGGTTATACCTAGCAACGATTGAAGGAGCAGTTAGCTCAGTTCTCCACTCGGGGAATGTCTTAGCCTCTAGTTATACTTGATAGAGAGGACAAACCAACGCTCAGCCTTCAGTGCAAAGACGATAATGCCTCTGGTCATCTGAGGGAGCCCTACGGGGGATCACTTTCGTGTGAAATCGAGGAGTTAGGGCCTGAAGGCAATGGTGATACACTTCATTTTTTGGTCTGTAGCAAGGAACTTAACTTTGTTGCCTAGGAACTTAGCTCCGTCTGCTGGGACCTTGACTTGTCAGGCTGGGAGCTCATCTCGGCAAGCGGGGACCTCAGCTCAATGGTTCACGAGGTCGAGAACTTAGCAGTTTACAAACTTGTTTCTACTAAGGACTCTAGAAGTTGATGCCTTTTCTTCTGCCAGAGTTACTCCCCCGAGTTTCCCAACAAGATGGACACTGCCCTCATTAAAGGATGGAGTGGTGGCATATCATTTGTATTAGCTGTCGCACTAGTAGATGAGCCCGTAGGAGGACTGGTGCTCCTGTTCAGCCCAAACTCGGTCAACTTTAAAAACCTATCACATGAGTCCTTCAACATGGTCTTGATTGCATAGAAAGGAAATCATTCACTCAGCCATCACATAAGTAGAGGAAAGCTAAACGCTTACCTAAAGGACGTTGGAGCTCAGTGTCAATTAGGCTCAGCCTGAAGCGTAATAGACATCCCTCCTCGAGCAGTAGGTTGATGTCGAAGCGAAGGTTTACCAGCTAGTATGTTGTCTCCAAGTAAGTGAGATCCAGCTTAAATTGGCCCAAGAAGGATGGCCACAAGGATAGCTCTATTTGCCAGGATGTGGCTAGGAGAAGAGATTAGGAGGTCAAACCGACATATAATGAGATTTTTATCCCTTATGCGAGGTCAGGTATTTCCTTAAGAATCCACAGGAATACCTCACTTTGAAGTAGAAGACTCTGACCTCTACCTTCTTAGGATAGAAGAAGTAATGGAAGACTGATTAAGAGGTACCTTGTATAATTGAAAGATTATGACTACCCCACAGAGAAGTCGAAAGGAGTTGGAACTAATTATCACAGAGGCATACAAAAGTACTCAGATATTTCAAAAAAGAAAATCGAAATGGGGAATCAGAGACCCCCTAACATTTGACCCCTGAAGAAGGTGGTACAACCAATAGGTCGATGGGCATATCAGTCAGAGGGACTTAGTGTTATATGGTAGTAGTAAGTAGGTATTTCAAACTACAATCACAGTTGTTCCAGGTTGACACTTGTACAGGTTGACGCAATGGACTCATACCAAAAGGAGGAAGGTGTCTCATCAAACATTCTAGGTCTTTCTAAGGTTCAGAAAAAGGGAAATACAAAAACTACGAGAGGTGAAAAGAACAAAGGTTGCAGAACTTACAAGGTGGAGATTGTTGGATTTCAGAGGTTGTAGCAAAGAAAGCTTGAAGAGGACAGAAGCACCAAATGAGATGATGCTCTTCTTCCCTATCCCTAATATAGTCACGTTCTCTCAATTTTAGCCATCCAATGTCGAATGCGAAAAGGAAAACTAATCTACTCCGTCATTGGATTAGGCACCTGGATCCACAGAATCTCAACCGTCATCTTGAGCCGATCTCCTGGGATGGCATGGACACATGTTGTCCCTAGACCCTGACAACATTTACTATTAGATAAGAAATTCCAATCATAACCCTGATATGTGATCTCGCGTATCACTTGCTTTAATGGTGCCTAACTCATGGATTATTGAGGCTCCAAACGTTAAGGCGGTGAGGCTATTCGGCCATGTCATCCCTAATCCCAAGTAGATAGTTGTACCAAGACCAGTTCAGCCCAATCAGTCTAACTTGAACCTCCTTCAACTAGATTTGAAAGGGTGACTTGTGATGTGACAGATAAAGTGGCCTACACATGGCACCGCTAGAGTTATCAGAAGTCAAGCTGGTTGGTCAAAGTTCAAGTAGAGTTGTAAGTCAAAGGGAAAAGGAGGTCAACTCTGGTTAAGATAGACTTGAGGCATGACAGACTCCTTTAACTCAGCCACTCTCAACTCCCCTAGTTAGGTCACGCCTACACCAACACCACAACTTAAACCCTATACTAGCTAGCACCACATTGGTACTGGTTTTTAAAAACCAACATCACGTCGACGTTAGTTTTTAAAGACCAGCACCACAATAGTGTTAGTTTGTTAAATTATATATTTTTAAAATAATAATAATAATAAATAAGGGTATATTTGGACTCTAGAGTATTGTAAAAAATCTGTAGGATTGGAATGGATCCAATCGGAGTTGTCTAGGTTCATCAATAGATTTTGACCGAAAACCATTAATGAACCTAGGGGATTATATTTTTGAAAAGTTGACATGTAATGGAAGAGAGTAATGTAGTGAAAGTATTTATGATGTCTATGTCTGGTTGTGACATCCCTACGATAAATTATGGGTATATATAAATTGCCTTAAAGTCATAAACTTTGAAAACTTTCTAAAAACTGTTATTAATGTTGGTGCGGGAAGCATTAGACAATCGAATCTATATTTTGATAATGGCAAAGGGTTCAAAGTTAAGGTTACTTGTTGTCTAACAAGTTTGAATGAGCTTGCAGGAAAGTCCTAAGTGTTCTTAGGCAAAAGTCCTAGCTGTAGTTAGACAAGTGGGAAATCCTAGGAGGTGGTAACCCTAGGTCCTAGGAGGTGGTAACCCTAAGTGAAAAGTCTTGGCGGGTCGAGCACTTTGGATGAAACCCTAGAGTTGGGGACTCTAGGTGAAAATCCTGGTGGTTGTGAACCAGGTGGAAGATTGGACGGGTCGGGGATCGGACGTGCAACGAAAAAGTCCTGAAGACTCGGACGTTGAGTAAAAATCCAGTTGGTTTGGAGGACTAATATGGTAAATAGATAAACTCTCCTGAGAGGAGTAGGTGAGGGCGGGGAACAGTAGGTGTCGGTTCGACCTAGAGTTTCAGCGAAACTCGAAGTCAGAACTGGACAGTCCGGTGACTGTCAAATAATTATATTATTTCATATTTTATTATGCTAACTTTGTTTTGCAAGGTATACTTTGTTTATAGACTAATATTCCTTGTAGGAAAAGAGTTGCATAAGGGAAATGCTCGGATGAACAGTGTCCGAGGCCCCTCCGGGGCCGTTAGAGGCGCCTCGAGTGCTTTAGGCGAAGGCTCTGTGCAGCAAGGTGCGAAGGCACCTTCAAGGAGCTTGAAGGTGCCTTGGATGCTGGATGGAAGGCGCCTTCCATGGAGCTTAAAGGCGCCTTCGGATGGATAAACAGCGCAGGCCACAGAAGCTATCGTCTCCAACGCGGAAGAGATAAGAATCCTTGCTGGACGCACCTTCCATGGAGGCTTAAGGCGCCTTCAGCAGGATATTTAAGGTAGTCTTGAGCAGGTGCTGAATAACACTTGATCTTCGCAATCTTTCTACTGCTCACTGCTCAAAAGATGATCCGACGAAGTTGTAACGCAACTCCGATAACCAGAAACCCAAAATTCCTTATTTGTAGTTGTCGGTATACTTTCGATTATTGTACTTTAATTATTGTACTTGTAATTTTCAGATTGATAATGAATTGTCCAAAGTAAACACTCAACGAGGGTGGACCTTGGAGTAGGAGTCGTCACAGGCTCCGAACTAAGTAAAAGAAAAGTGTTAGCGCTTGATTTGCTTCTGCGTTATTTCTTATTTCCATTGCATTACTCTGTGTTTTCGGCAAAACGTGAAAAACCACGAGTGTTATTTACCCACCCTCCCCTCTAGTACTTTTCGATCCTACAATTAGTATCAGAGTTAGGCCGCTCTGAATTGGTGAAAAACGCCTTTCATTTTTTCCTTTCAAAATTATTTTTGAAAAATTTGTTTTCATTTTTTCACTAGTGGCTAGTGTTGACAAAATATTGCATTTAACAAAATTAATAATAATATTTTTTACTAATATTTTATTAATATTTTATTATTTTTTTTCAAAATTAGTGAATTATTATTTTTATTTTTCTCCCACACTACTAATCTAAGACCAAATCTTGGAATAGTAGTTTTTGTTTTTTTGTGTGCCTGATTTCTTTTTAGCAATGACCCACCAAGAAGATTACAGTACAACACGCCCGTCTCTTTTCTCCTGTGAGGATTTCGATTATTGGAAGGGGAGAATGGAATATCATCTAAAGACATAAGTCGAGATGTGGATGATCATTCAAGCTAACCTCATACTCCCACACGACAGCACTGGAAAACCAATATCAAACTTGGGTTTCGATCAAAATCCATTGATGGACCTAGATAACTCCGATTAAATCCATTCCAATTCCTATAGATTTCTACAGTGCTCTAGAGTTTAAATGCTCTTATTAATTTTTTAAAAAATATATATATAGTTTAACACACTAACACTACATCAATGTGATGTTTGTCTCTTAAAACCAATACCAAAGTGGTACTAGTATTTAGAAATCAGTACCATCGTGGTGCTAATATAGGGTTTAAGTCGTGGTGCTAGTATATAATTTTTATAAATTAACACCATAGTGATTATTACATGTATGTAAATGAGAAAGAAATATTAAATATAATTTAAGAGGAAAAAGAAGGATAGATAGACAGACATGCATATGAGAAAAAAATATTAAATATAATTTAAGAGGGAAAAGAAGGATAGACAGCTATATCTATATGCAAATGAGACCGAAAAGAGATAAAAAAAAAAATTAGTTTGTCAAAGGCGTAAAATGGAAAGCATATGTACCGTTAGACAATCATAATATTGGGTGTGTTTTTTTTTTTTGGACAATCTCAAATATTAGGTACGCATTTTGAAAAATTATAGATGATTTATAAAGCACATCGTGACTAAAAAGATTTAATAGTATTGAAAATTATCAGTAATTTTTTTATAAAATCTTAAATATTTAAATAAAAAACATAAAATTTAAATTAATATTATTTTTTTTTAAAAAATTACTGGTCAAAATCAAATTTTAAAAATCAAATAATAGAGATTTAAACAATAAAAAGGGTTAAGTATTTTATAAAGGACATTGGGTAACTACAAAAAGGTACAATAAAATTATTGTATTAATATCAAGATTCCTCAAGTCAAAGTATTATAAACTTCAACTAAAAGAACAAAATTTTTATAATAATAAAAAAAAAAGAAAAATCAGAAATAAAACTTTACAGGATCTATTCTTCCTCTGTTCATTCCACAATCTCTTCGATCGTGCTCAGCCTCTGCCTGTAATTCAACCGCCGTTGCCTGACCTGACTCTGCTTCATCGCAGGCATCTTCTTCTCCTTCTTCTCATAAGGCGAATTCGATCCGTAATAACGCTCGTCGCCGCCATCAAAATCAGTATAAAATCCAAATTCCTTCTCGTTCACGGCTTCATTAAGCGCGGCTCGCTTCCCTGCTACTTCCGCCGCCACCGGCATCACCCTCCGAGCTCCCTTGCGTGGCGGTTTGCTGGAGCCGGAAGCATACGCCGAGAGAGCCACGCTCGCCCGCACCGCGAGCGCCGCCATGTCAGAACCAGAGAGCGGGTACTCGAGCTTGGAAAGCGGGAGGAGGAAGTAGAGATGGCCCGGCCGGAGCGGGTCGGCGGCAGCCAAAGCTGGGATTTTGGCGTTGCAGTAGAGCTCGTCGGAGCTGCAGATGAAGGAATTCGATATGCGTTGGCCGGATAGGGCGTCGCGGACCTTGGTCTCGGCGGGGTACTCCAGCAAGAAGCCGTCGGCTGTGATGACTTTAGCCGTCAGAGAGTATCGATGGTGCTCGGAACCTCCGTCGGCGGCGGCGGAGGAGGAGGAGGAGATGCAGGATCCCATGAGTCAAGTTGAAATGGAGGAGATACGAGATTGGGATTGACATTTATAGACCAAGGAGAAGAGAAGGATGAGGTGTATGAAGTCGTCAGTGTTGGAGTTGGGTCATCAGTGACGATAGATTTTGGGGGCCTGTAACTGGATATGGGAAAGTTTTATTCCACCCCCTATAGTTCGTCGTCTTTACAAAATGCCCTTTAAATTTTGAAGATGCTGAAATGGCCGGATACTTAAAAAAACATTACCGTATGATTGAAACAAAAATGATATGGCTCATCTAAGCCGTCTCGATTTCAAGATAAAATATAAGTAGATAAATTAAAGTGGATTTTATATCTGTTAAAAATTATTTTTAAAATTTATTAAAATAAATATTTATATATATAGCAACTATGTAACATGTGGAATGAGATTAACTTATAATTTACCGTAGATAAAATAGTATTATGGAAAAAAGAATCCTATATTAATATTGATATAATACACACCTAGTTGATCGGCCCGGGGTCCTCGATTGAGGAGTTATGACAGATCCTATAATTGAAAGAGAATATAACGGAAAAACTGACTTGTCAACCAGCAGGAGATCTGATTCAATTCATCGACTCTCGAATACCCGTGGAGTGAGGCGAATATGATATGATCGTCGAAATCCATCAAGGTCATGAGTATGGCAGAATTTTCCGGCGTCGTCCATCTTCACGTTCCAAATCAGGTGCGTTCCCACAGACGACGTCAAATATGTTCCTATCGGGAAGCTGAGAAGACGAACTTGCCAGTGTGACATGTCTGGAATGTTGACCGCACCTCCATGACCCGGATGATGAGCTATCTTCTGTGTTGACCAAGTCATTGGCATACCTCCAGTCAATGCTACCTGCAGCCAGCAACCGGGTTGCTCCGATCGCTGATACCTCGATGCTCGAGGTGAGTCCCACGAATGTATGAGCAATTGTATAATAGTGAGGAAGTGAAATGCACAAATACTGAGTCGTACCCTGGCCCGGGGGGGGGGGGGGGCGCTCTCGGATGGATCGATGAGCTGGTCGCACTACTGATCGAGTCGTCACGACCGAAGGCTAGATGAATAATGCGTCAGTTGAGGAGCCGGATCCGCCTGTCAGGAGCCGAGCGTGACCTGGATCCGGCAAACAACCTACCGACTGAGAGATAATAGCAGCATACTGGTCGAGAGATGATGTCAGCACACAGGCCGGGACACAATATTGGCACGTAGACCGGACACATCACCGCGACACATAGGCCGAAATACATCAACCACACAAAGTTAGAACCGATACGAAATCGACACACGGACAGTCGACGGTGGCAGTAACGCTGTACGGTCGACCCAAGTCGTGGGCCCAGGTCGTGGGCTAGTGAAGACTGTGGGTCGGGCGAGACAATGGACCCTTCTAGGGATACCACAGGAGGTGGCAGCCAGAAGGGAGGGGAGTCGGTGTAGAGGCTGTGGCGTTGGAAAGAGGTGACAGTACGACGTCGACTTGAAGGGGGCTACTCGCTGGGGTTGGCTGTAGGCGTGCGATGTGCGTGCGACGCGAGTGGTCCGGCGAGCAGCGAGTCCCGTCGAAGACTCCTAGGGCAGTGCGAGGAAGAGGAGAGGTTTCCCCTCCCTGCTCGTGGTGGCTGTGGCGAGAGAAGGAGAGACGACCAGCGCCAGCAAGGAGTGGGGGTGTGAGGGGGAGGAGGCGGTCCAGTCCCCCGGCGGTGTCGAGTGGCGAGAGGGTCGGAGGCAATGCTGGCTACCGGAAGAGAGGAGGAAGAGAGGGATGGCGTCGGTGTCGTCGACGTGAAGAGGGATCTGTGATGGCCACGACATCAAGAGGAGAAGGAAGAGGAGAGGTGTCGGCCGGCGTCCTCGCGAAGGTGGCTGCGAGAGAGGAACGCTCCTCCTCCTTCTCCGGTGCGACGGCGGCCATACACGAACCAAACCCCCCCCCTCGAAACCCCTAACGTCAACACACCAAAAGACTTTTATGTCCTCTCTTGCCTTCCTAATTACATTTAAGTCATCCCCAATATATCTGCATCAAGGGGCATTTTGAAAAATAAGAGGACTTGATGTGACATTGCGACGTGTATTTTTTTGGATGACTTATTTTAGTTCATTTTTAAAATAATAATAATAATAATAATAATAATAATAATTTCGGTTAACTCATTAATTACCTGGCTCATCCCTATAAAATTTTTTAAAATTTTCATCGATTAGCAGAGTAAATCAGAAAGCACATGCAATGACCAATTCAGAAATCCAGTATCCTTTGATTATGCCTCATTTAAAAGAAAAATTTCTATAAATATATCATAATTAAGGATCAAATCGTGAATATCTAGATGACAATTTGAATATCCTATTATAATACCCAGTAGGGATCCTCTGGTCCACAAATTTCAGACCAGGAGATGATCCATTGATATGGATTTTTGATTTGGATGGACTCCATCTTTAAATAAGTGAGGTCTATTTAAATCAAAGACCTTCATATAATAGACCATCCCCTGATATGTAATTTACGAATTAGAAGATCTGTCCTATGTAATACCATAATTTTAAATCTATTTTAGTACTGTAATATTAGGATACATTGAAAAATACGTATGCTCATACTGAATGATAAATTAAATATTTTATCATGGTACGGTGCCCCGGAGACATTATTCTTATTTTTATTTTAATTCCTTCTCGCCCAAGCACCAGGCGGATAGTTTTTGTTAAATTAAAACTCCAAAACAAATCAAAACGTTGACTGGTCCACAAGAATTCATCACGCAGCTTCTTTTTTCGCGGGAAAGAATAAATTCATTTTTTAAGAGTCAATTAGACGACATAAATGATTAACAGAGCACGAGGTACTAATAAAATAAAATTAAAATTTTTAATTAGATTTACTCTAAAAAAATAATATATATATCTTTTTTATAAAAAAAATTAATTTGTCAAAGGGTAAAATGGAAAACATATGTACCCTTGGACAATCATAATATTGGGTGTGTTTTTTTTGGACAATTTCAAATATTGGGTACGCATTTTGAAAAATTATAGATGATTTATAAAGGACACCTTGACTAAAAAGGTTTAATAGTATTGAAAATTATCAGTAATTTTTTTTTATAAAATATTAAATATTTAAATAAAAAAACATAAATTTTAAATTAATATTATTTTTTTTAAAAAAATTGGTCAAAATCAAATTTTAAAAATCAAATAATAGAGATTTTAAAAAATAAAAAGGGTTAAGTATTTTATAAAGGACATGGGGGTAACTACAAAGGTACAATAAAATTATTGTATTAATATCCAGATTCCTCAAATCAAAGTAACCATAAACTTCAACTAAAAGAACAAAATTTTTTATAATAAAAAAAATCATAAATAAAACTTTACACGATCTGTTCTTCCTCTGTTCATTCCACAATCTCTTCGATCGTGCTCAGCTTCTGCCTGTAAGTCCAACGCCGTTGCCTGAACTTACTCTGCTTCGTCGCCGGCATCTTCTTCTCCTTCTTCTCATAAGGCGAATTCGATCCGTAATAACGCTCGTCGCCGCCATCAAAATCAGTATAAAATCCAAATTCCTTCTCGTTCACGGCTTCATTAAGCGCGGCTCGCTTCCCTGCTACTTCCGCCGCCACCGGCATCACCCTCCGAGCTCCCTTGCGTGGCGGTTTGCTGGAGCCGGAAGCATACGCCGAGAGAGCCACGCTCGCCCGCACCGCGAGCGCCGCCATGTCAGAACCGGAGAGCGGGTACTGGAGCTTGGAAAGCGGGAGGAGGAAGTAGAGATGGCCCGGCCGGAGCGAGTCGGCGGCGGTCAAAGCTGGGATTTTGGCGTTGCAGTAGAGCTCGTCGGAGCTGCAGATGAAGGAATTCGATATGCGTTGGCCGGATAGGGCGTCGCGGACCTTGGTCTCGGCGGGGTACTCCAGCAAGAAGCCGTCGGCTGTGATGACTTTAGCCGTCAGAGAGTATCGATGGTGCTCGGAACCTCCGTCGGCGGCGGCGGCGGAGGAGGAGGAGGAGGAGATGCAGGATCCCATGAATCAAGTTGAAATGGAGGAGATCCGAGATTGGGATTGACATTTATAGACCAAGGAGAAGAGAAGGATGAGGTGGCTGAAGTCGTCATTGTTGGAGTTGGGTCATCAATGACGATAGATTTTGGGGGCCTGATACTGGATACGGGAAAGTTTTATTCCACCCCCTATAGTTCGTCGTCTTTACAAAATGCCCTTTAAATTTTGAAGATGCTGAAATGGCCGGATACTTAAAAAAAAACATAACCGTATGATTGAAACAAAAATGATATGGCTCACCTAAGCCGTCTCGATTTCAAGAAAAAAATATAAGTAGATAAATTAAAAAGGATTTTATATTTGTTAAAAATTAATTCTAAAATTTATTGAAATAAATGTTTATATATACACTAACTACGCTAACATGTGGAATGACATTAACTTATAATTGACCGTAGATAAAATAGTATTATGGAAAAAAAGAATCCTATATTAATATTGATCGTGTAACTATGCATTCCAAAGAAAAAAGAATAATTTTCCAACACAACATACATAACTGTTCTAACGGTATTATCCTAGCTATAATTAATTACTCTAAACCTCCTCTAACTATTTCCATTTTTCCATTTATATGCGGAAGCTTTCAAATGTTTGATGTTTAAACATTATAGCATGACAATTTAGTCATTAAAAATCGAAAATGAAAAGAATGGCAAATTCTGGGGAGTGGTTGAGTGATTTTAGTACTTTGAGGTGCATTTTGAAAAATAAGAGGACTTGATGTGACGTGTATAGTTTGGATATAAATTATGAATAATTACTAATTATTAATATCGATGGAAAAATATAAAAAGGAGATATATATGATCACCGCATCACTCCGAAGGAACGTTACTTAGTTGCTTCTCGCCCAAGCACAAGGCGAATAGTTTTTATTAAATTAAAACGTCTAAACAATTCAAAACGTTGACTGGTCGACACGAAGTCATCACGTAGCTTCGTTTTTTCACGGGAAAGAATAAAGGGGAAAAAATTGAAAGGGAGCAAATGAACGTCCCTTTTTTTAAAAAAACAAAAAAAAATCAAATGGGCTCCTTTCTATGATTTTAAAACGGATTTAAAATGAATTTATGATTAATAACACGTAGCGTTATGAATGGCTACTACCATTGAATTAATGATTTAAGATTCAGGAATGTGAGCAGCTAAGTAATAATTTTTATAATTATTTTAAAGTAAATTTTAATGGAGATAAATAATTTTAATTAAATTAGTTATTCTGGTCAAATATAGTGGATGGTGATGATATTAGAAGTCTTTATGTGGGCTATGTGTACTAAGATGATCAATAGCCAAGAGACAATAGTTTCATCAATTCAATGTCATCCTCTCAGTCAGCTCAACCCTATCGATTCAACGCTTCTTTCAGCAATCCCGATCAGACATTCCTTCCGGCTTTGTTGATTGGATACTCTCATCGATTGGATATCCCAATTGACGAGACACTTCATTCATTCCTTTCGGCATCATCGACCGAATATTCAACTTATTCCTTTCGACTTTGCCAATTGGATACGCCTATAGACCAAACATTTGACTTATTTCTTTCGATTCTACCGATTGGGATACTTTTGGCACCGTCGATCGGACATTCGGCTTATTCCTTTCGGCTCCACTGATTGGACACTCTCGGCGACCGAACACTCGATTCATTCCTTTTGGCACGATAGATCGGACATTCGGCTTGTTCCTTTCAACTTTGCTGATTGGATACTCTCACCGACCAGACATTTATCTTTTTTTTTTTGGCTTCGCCGATTGGATACTCCAGCCGATGAGAGTATTATTGAACTACCGCACCAATCCTATATTACAATATGAGGTCCTTATTATCATGAGTGCGTTAATGTCTCTGTGTTTAAGATATCGTATGTCTGTTAATTAAATGAGTTATTGACAACTCAATTAATTCACATCTAATTTTAAGAGTAGTACCACTCAACTTTATTATCATGCCGAACTAAGTCAACCTGCAGGGTTTACTTGATAATCCTTATGAGTTCCTCAAGGGGACATCATCAACCTAAATAATTAGGACACAGATTCCTTTTATAATCAACAACACACCATATAAATAGCATTATTTCCCAATTCATCGGGTCTATTGATTTAACGAATAAATCTCACTCATTGATAAGTTAAAGAAATAAATACTAAGTATACGTGCTTGTTATTATATAAGGATTAAAAGGACGCACATTCATAATAACAGAGGTTCTATTCTTTTATATAGTCAGTATAAATCGAACAACCTCAAATAGTCCTGCTCAATACACACATAGTGTACTAGTGTAAGTTTATAGTTAAGACAAACTAATACCAAATTACACTACAATCGTTCCAATGGTTTATCCCAATCCATCTGGGTTGTGAGCTACTATTTATAATTTATAAGGAACCAATAACATGATCTTCTGTGTGACACTACACACCATATTATCTATAATATAAATTAAATGGACAACTGCATTAACATATATATAAATATAAAATGCAAACATTTGACCAAAGTGATTCTTATTTCAAAATATTTCAAAATAGATGTTCATACAAAAGCTAGGCTTATAGTATACATCCCAACATCTGTATCCTCTTCTGATTCTTTAGGATCTCATGCCAAATGAAGTAAAGCGCTGCACATATCTGAATATGAGGTGCACCCTTCAGAATGATCCATGTGTTGGTGTGCTATATCACGAAGATGTCCCGACAGTGATTGAATCAGAGCCCATCTTTTGTGTTCGTCCAAGACTGGAAACTCTTCTCGTTCGAGTTTCTAGAATATCCAATTGAGTTGACAAATAAGCCATCCGACTCTGTGAATCGGGTCATAATCAAGCTCCTTGATCTCTCCCAAAGCTCATGTTGTCGTTCATAGCGACTAATCATGATGAATATTGTCCATGATATCTGGAATTGAAAATAATAATGTTGGCACAAAATTGACAAACCAGTAATAAAATCGGTCAAATTCAAATTTCACATATGTATGAAACAATATACATACATAATACATAAGAAAATAAGAAAAATAAAATTTCTTATATTTGGGGTGGTCCAGTTAACTAACACACTAATTGGTCGATCGGGCAATTAGATCCTAAATCCCTTGTCCTTATTGGAACTAATCCAATTAGGATGTTCAATTATCTTTTTTTTTTTATTTAATCTAAGCTCATTTAATTAAACCATCATAATTAATCTAGTTAAACTAACCAATGATTTGAACTAGATTTTCATCTACTTGGTTATAGGGTCTAGTTCAAATAAATTAAACGATTCATGTTAGACCATTAGGTAGTCATGAAAATCTAAATACAAGCATAATTAATTGAACAATTTAAAACATAAAGTTTTAATTTTCAATTAATTTTATAAAAAAACTTTCTGTTTCATTTTTTTCGCATGACATAGCTTTTATTTTTATTTTATTTTATTTTTGAATTATAAAAATCTAACTTTTTCTCAAATAGTGTTTTAACGGATGAATACAAATAGATATTCATCTTCTCTCTTTATCATGACAAATGCCTCACTCTGTTAGCAATTGCCGACATTTTTAAGTAATCGTAGGTGCTTGCTAGTCATGTACACAAGTCACCAGCCACCTAAAGTGGTTGCGAGTGCTCGTGTCACTCCTGGTGATGGGGAAGACATGAAACAGTTGCCATTTTTTTTGGCATGACAATGCAGCCTCGCCCGCGATCATCGGAGGGATTTTCTCCTCTCCCGAGCACTAATTGACTCTGATACCATTGCTACTTGTAATAAACAATTTTGTACGAAACGAAATAAAACTCATAGTGCTCAGAGAAGAAGAAGTCGCTGGCTAGAGAATATCATCTGGAAGAGTCATTGTGTCCTGATGACGATCACCACGAAGAATAAGCTACTGTCCCAGAAAAGATCACCACGTTAGAGCCTTCTCCTATTTCCACAAACCAAATCCCACTCAATGGATTCCCTCCTCTGTCGATTGGTTCCAACTCTCTTGCCTTTCCCTTTCGATCACTTGGACGTACATTTATATAAGAAGATCAAGACTCTTCCTCTTCCTTTAACTGATGCTCTAATTACACTTAAAGGAGGAAGAGGAACGGGTGCCCTCTTATCTTTTCAACGTGTGCATTCAAGTGCCACGTCTAACATTAAATTCTTCAAAACTCTTAATTGTTAGTATTTTTTTAATGGTTACTACATGAAGTATTTATGTATGTACGTTTTTATTCTCAAATGTAGAATCAGGTCAATTTTTAACTTAAGATTATAAAAAGTATTATATTTATAACATAGTCATTGATGTGGGGCTATAATGGCCTATATGTAGCATCGCTAGATCGGATATAAATCAAGCTGGTTGGTCAAAAGTGAAGAAGAAGCGTTGTAAGCCAAAAAGAACAGGAGGTCAATTTTGATCAAGACAGACTTGACGTAGGACATACTCCTTTAGCTTAGCCACTCCCGACTCTCCCAGTTCGGTCACACCTGACCCTCTCAGCTCAGCCACTCCTAACTCCTCTAGCACAATCGCGCTCGACCCCCTCAGCTTAGCCACTCCCGACTTCCTAACTCAATTGCACTGATCCCCTTAGCTCATCCATTCTCGACTTCTCTAGCTCGGCTGTGCGTTGACATCCTCAACTTAGTCACTCCCGACTCCCTAGCTTAGTCACGCTCAACCCCCTTAGCTTAGTCACTCCCGACTCTCCCAGCTCGGTTGTGTTCGACTCCCTCGTTAGGCCACTCTCGACTCCCCTAGCTCGGTTGCGCTCGACCCCTCAGCTCAATCACTCCCAACTCCTCCATCTCGGGCGTGCTCAACCCCCTCAGCTCAGTCACTCCCGACTCCTCCATCTCGGTCGCGCTTGACCCCCTCAGCTCAACCACTCTTGACTCCTCCAACTCAGTCCTGCCTAACTCCTTCAATTCAACCACTCCTATCTCCCTCAACTTAGCTACTTCTGACTCCACCAGTTCGGCCTTTGCCAAATACCTCTGGATGTAAGTGGGGAATATGGATGATGAGATAAGCAGAGAATGTGGAGCATTTGGGTGGTATACACAAGGAAGTGTTACAAGCATCTCCATGATTGTAATAGGGGTTCATGTCTCCTAGGGGAAGGTATAAAAGGAAGCTTGTTATGGTGGGTTTATGTCTCCTAGGGGAAGGTATAAAAGGAAGCTTGCTATGGTGGGTACAAGTACACATATATTACACATCTAAAGCTCTTACTTTTTAAAGTTTTTCTCCATCTAGTCCTATTCTAACTTTAGCTTTGGAATGGTCGTGCCATGATCCACTTGCCCCTATTCTAATCTTTTGTCGAGTTCTACAGAGATCTTTGGAGCTTTCTTTATCATTGGATCATTAGGAATTCTTTCCACAACAGTTGCTCTCTGATGATCACCCGATAATAATCTCAGATAGGAACAAATTTGAGCCATATGTGGGAACCTCTTGAGCTAAGATATATAGATGGTGGACACCAGGAGAACTATTGAAAACCACAACTTAACAAGCGATATAGGTTATGGTGAGACTATCACCATGACCAGAGAAGTTTCAAGTGAATAGTCGACAAAGCAATGCAAGAAATACTATAGAGGTGCCCTTTGGTGAATCTGACTCCCAAAGGAGTGCCCTTCGCCTCAGCCAAGGTGCCTCCTCTTCCTAGCCGAGTGCCACTAGATCTGGTTGGGTTGTCTCTCCCCCACTACATTTGCAAATCACCGAACCAAGATAGTGATCCCACTAGAGGAACACTTGCATGGATCAATGGCTAGATAGATGCCTCCACGAAACCTAAACAAAGGTAAATGACCCTCACTCGTTAAAGATATAAAATCTCAGGACACTCCTTTCTTGAGTAGTGTCCTAGAAGATGAATTGCCTGGTCACTTTTGATCACCTCAGCTCAAAAAGTATATGAGATCAATCGATCCTAAGGACCATCTGAACTGATTTGAAAATGTTTCTTTGTTGCATCATTACACCAACGACATTAAGTGCAGAGTATTTCTAACCACCCTCTCTTACATGACTCAACGATGGTACAGTCGACTCCCGCCCTCCTTCATATGGTCTTTAGAGGATTTCAAGATCATCTTCCTGTATCAGTAACAAGCAGTATCATAAAACTCCTTTTAATCTTTTCACCTTGAAGCAGAAGACCTGAGAAACCTTGAGGGAATATATTCAACGGTTCGTCCAAACCAATCCTGGATGTGTCTTCTACCACCTCGGAGGCACTGGTGAGCGCCTTCTCTCAAGGATTGTTAGAAGGGGATTTCTTCTTATCTACAGTGACAAATCCCCCCATGGATTTTGACCACCTCTTAGGGCGAGCCGAGAAGTATATTAATGTAGAAGAAGTCTAATTCGCAAGGAGGAAAGAGGTCGGTGTCCCAACACCTGTACCAACCCGATCTGAGCACAATGCTCCCCCACCTCTTCAAAATACGGAATCACATTTAGGTCACCAGTTTGTGTTAGCCCGAACGAGGGAGAGAGTAGTACAAATAGTGGAAGTAGTCCTGACCTCAATTGTCAAGCTGGGTTGACCACTCCCCTAGAAGTCGGGTCATTTACACCTACCACTGGTCGAATGGGCACTTCACCCATGAATGTTAGCAGTACGCCAGAGAACTCCAACATATTATCAATTCTCACCTGCATGATAGAAGATTGGCTTCGTCACCTGCTCGACGATCTCGAGCTAAATACGCCAGAAGCGACAACTATAATTGACGGATAGGTTGTCAAACGAACACTCCATCTAGGAGATCTCAAGAGCTGACCTGATGTTGTTAAGATACCTGCCTTGAAGTAACTAAGGAGGGTTCCCTAGTAGAGGTACCATCAACATGATCTTAGGAGGTACGACATATGGAGACTCAACCGAGCTAGTGAGACTCATAGTCGATGGCTCGAAAGAAAAACACCAGAAGAAAGGCCACCCAATCAATTTTTCCTCTCAAGACTTGGAAGGGGTAGTCACCCCTCACGAGGATGCACTGGTGGTATGAGCCATCATAGCTAATTATGATGTGGCTAGAGTCTTCATCGACATTAAGAGCTTAGTCAATGTGCTCTTCAAAAAGACATTTGACCAAATACATATTGAGAGGCAAGAGCTATAACTCATATCCACCGCGCTATTCGGGTTTACAAGGCATGATATAGAGCGGCTTGGACAAATCAATCTCCTCTTAACCTTAAGCGAAAACCCCGAAGATAGACTCATACCGTTGTTTTCACTGTGGTAAACACCCCTTCTGCCTACAAAGTCATCTTGGGGCAACTTAGCATGAGACAAGTACACGTACATTACACATCTAAAGCTCTTACTTTTTAAAATTTTTCTCCATCTAGTCCTGTTCTAACTTTAGCTTTGGAATGGTCGTGCCATGATCCACTTGCCCCTATTCTAATCTTTTGTCGAGTTCTACAGAGATCTTTGGAGCTTTCTTTATCATTGGATCATTAGGAATTCTTTCCACAACAGTTGCTCTCTGGTGATCACCCGATAATAATCTCAGATAGGAACAAATTTGAGCCATATGTGGGAACCTCTTGAGCTAAGATATATAGATGGTGGACACCAAGAGAACTATCGAAAACCACAACTTAACAAGCGATATAGGTTATGGTGAGACTATCACCATGACCATAGAAGATTTCAAGTGAATAGTCGACAAAGCAATGCAAGAAATACTATAGAGGTGCCCTTTGGTAAATCTGACTCCCAAAGGAGTGCCCTTCGCCTCAGCCAAGGTGCCTCCTCTTCCCAGCCGAGTGCCACTAGATCTAGTTGGCTACCCCCCACTACATTTGCAAATCACCGAACCAAGATAGTGATCCCACTAGAGGAACACTCGCATGGATCAATGGCTGGATAGATGCCTCCACGAAACCTAAACAAAGGTAAAGGACCCTCACTCGTTAAAGATATAAATTCTCAGGACACTCCTTTCTTGAGTAGTGTCCTAGAAGATGAATTGCCTGGTCACTTTTGATCACCTCAGCTCAAAAAGTATATGAGATCAATCGATCCTAAGGACCATCTGAACTGATTTGAAAATGTTTCTTTGTTGCATCATTACACCAACGACATTAAGTGCAGAGTATTTCTAACCACCCTCTCTTACATGACTCAACAATGGTACAGTCGACTCCCGTCCTCCTTCATATGGTCTTTAGAGGATTTCAAGATCATCTTCCTGCATCAGTAACAAGCAGTATCATAAAACTCCTTTTAATCTTTTCACCTTGAAGCAGAAGACCTGAGAAACCTTGAGGGAATATATTCAACGGTTCATCCAAACCAATCCTGGATGTGTCTTCTGTTAGGATCGATGGTCGCGGCTAGAGAGGGGGGGTGTGAATAGCCACCCCAAATTCGCGTTTCTTCCTACGAATTAGGTTAGCGCAGCGGAAATAACATAATAGAAACGAGAACGAAAAGATCAAACCTTAGACGCAACGATGTAACGAGATTTGGAGATGATACTCCTACTCCTCGGCGTGTCCGTAAGGTGGACGAAGCCTATCAATCCGTCGGTGGATGAAACCCCGGATAACCGGCTAATGTGAACTCCTTCTGGGTGGAGAAACCTCGCCACAATAACACTTGCAACAGCAAGATAGAAGTACACAAAATACAAGGAAGCACAAGACAATATGAATGTAAAACAAACAAGCTTGCCTTCTCGTCTGGAGTCCGTTGATGAAGCAGCAGCTTCACAGATGCCAGCAGCAGGGAAGCTCACGCGAAGCTTCAAGAAGTATGAGCTCAGCAAAGCTCGCAGAAGGAACCAGGAAGAACTTGCAGAAGCAAGAAGAAGAAGGTCCTGTAGAGTCGCTCGACTCTTTATATAGCTAAACCTGCAAACCTGTGAAGGCAGAAGAAGACATAGAAGACTGAGATCTAGCCGTTGTCACTCACAACGGCTAGGCCTGGACCGATCAGGCTCCAACCTGATCGGTCCACACTGTCCCTGATCGGTCTTGGGACCGATCAGGCTTTAGTCTGATCGGTCCCCAGACCGATCAGCCAACTCTCACAGAGAGTTGGCCTCGTCTCTGATCGGTCTGTGGACCGATCAGGACTCAGGTGGATCGGTCCACAGACCGATCCTCCCTCTTTCTTCTCCCGATCTTCTTCGCTTCTGATCGTTTCCTGATCGGTCTGGTGACCGATCAGATTGCTTACAGTGAGCCACTGTTTGGTTACTGATCGGTCACCAGACCGATCAGATAACCCAGTGTATCACTGGATCGATCCAGCTCTTGGTTTTTGCTCAAACCAAGTCCCACGCCTTCCAAACCAATATCCGGTCAACCTTGACCTATTGATATCTCATGCTTAGCATCTGGTCACTCCCTTGACCTGCTAAGACTCCCTACCAAGTGTCCGGTCAATCCCTTTGACCCACTTAGACTTTTCTCTTCGTGCTAAGTATCCGGTCACACCCTTGACCTACTTGACCTTCACAACACCAGATGTCCGATCAGCCTTGATCCATCTGGATTTTTCCTTGCCCGACTTCACTCACCAGGACTTCCCAACTGCCTGGCTTCACTCACCAGGACTTTCACTTTCACCTAGCTTCACTCACTAGGGTTTTCACCTGGCTTCACTCACCAGGATTTTCAATCTGCCTGGCTTCACTCACCATGACTTTTCCGTCTGCCTGGCTTCACTCACCAGGACTTTCCATCTGCCTGGCTTCACTCACCAGGACTTTCACCTGGCTTCACTCACCAGGATTTTCAATCTGCCTGGCTTCACTCACCAGGATTTTCACCTGGCTTCACTCACCAGGATTTTCCATTTGACTTCCTGATCTAGAGAACGAGCTACCGAGCCCTCTCTGACCTAGTCCGGAGAACGAGCTACCGAGCCCTCTCCGTGTTTCACTTCCGGTCCAAAGAACGAGCTACCGAGACCTCTCTGACCTAGTCCGGAGAACGAGCTACCGAGCCCTCTCCGACTTCCACTTCCGGTCCAGAGAACGAGCTACCGAGCCCTCTCTGACCTAGTCCGGAGAACGAGCTACTGAGCCCTCTCCAACTTCCACTTGCCAAGTTCCCATACTTGGACTTCTCGGTGCCAAGTCTCCATACTTGGACTTTCTCCCGTGCCAAGCTCCCTGCTTGGACTTTTCCGTGCCAAGTCAACTCACCTCGGGTCAACCAGGTCAACCTTGACCAAGGGTTGCACCCACAACCTCCCAAGTTTCTGTTCTTGTTAAACATCAAGATACAACTTGAGTCAGGTCAACTCGAGTCAGGTCAACCAGGTCAACCTTGACCTAAGGTTGCACCAACAATCTCCCATCAAAATACAACTCTTCTGTTCTTGTCAAACATCAAAATACAACTCGAGTCAGGTTAACTCGAGTCGAGTCAACCAGGTCAACCTTGACCTAAGGTTGCACCAACATCTTCTACCACCTCGGAGGCGCTGGTGAGCGCCTTCTCTCAAGGATTGTTAGAAGGGGATTTCTTCTTATCTCTAGTGACAAATCCCCCCACGGATTTTGACCACCTCTTAGGGCGAGCCGAGAAGTATATTAATGTAGAAGAAGTCTAATTCGCAAGGAGGAAAGAGGTCGGTGCCCCAACACCTGTACCAACCCGATCTGAGCACAATGCTCCCCCACCTCTTCAAAATACGGAATCACATTTAGGTCACCAGTTTGTGTTAGCCCGAACGAGGGAGAGAGTAGTACAAATAGTGGAAGTAGTCCTGACCTCAATTGTCAAGCTGGGTTGACCACTCCCCTAGAAGTCGGGTCATTTACACCTACCACTGGTCGAATGGGCACTTCACCCATGAATGTTAGTAGTACGCCAGAGAACTCCAACATATTATCAATTCTCACCTGCATGATAGAAGATTGGCTTCATCACCTGCTCGACGATCTCGAGCTAAATACGCCAGAAGCGACAACTATAATTGACGGATAGGTTGTCGAACGAACACTCCATCTAGGAGATCTCAAGAGCTGACCTGATGTTGTTAAGATACCTGCCTTGAAGTAACTAAGGAGGGTTCCCTAGTAGAGGTACCATCAACATGATCTTAGGAGGTACGATATATGGAGACTCAACCGAGCTAGTGAGACTCATAGTCGATGGCTCGAAAGAAAAACACCAGAAGAAAGGCCACCCAATCAATTTTTCCTCTCAAGACTTGGAAGGGGTAGTCACCCCTCACGAGGATGCACTGGTGGTATGAGCCATCATAGCTAATTATGATGTGGCTAGAGTCTTCATCGACATTAAGAGCTCAGTCAATGTGCTCTTCAAAAAGACATTTGACCAAATACATATTGAGAGGCAAGAGCTATAACTCATATCCACCGCGCTATTCGGGTTTACAAGGCATGATATAGAGCGGCTTGGACAAATCAATCTCCTCTTAACCTTAAGCAAAAAACCTCGAAGATAGACTCATACCGTTGTTTTCACTGTGGTAAACACCCCTTCTTCCTACAAAGTCATCTTGGGGCAACTTAGCATGAGTTCATTCTGAGTTGTGGTATCCACCTACCACCAAAAGGTGAAGTTTCTAGTGGACGATCAACTGGCTAGGTCAAAGGAGATCAAATAGCTGCTACGAAGTGCTATGTCAAGGTGATGCGATCTGACTTGATCAAGACTTGGAGAGTCCGAGGAATTGAAGTTCAGACTGTCCAAGACATACCTGCCTCTTAGATGACCGAGGGACTTGAAGAAGTATCAATAGTACCTAAGCAGCCAAATTGGTCACTCAGATTATGATAGATTTCTCCTCCCATGAGTTAAAGCAAAAGGTAATTGCTTACCTTTATTGCAACCAAGACTTCTTCATCTTGTTAGCCAAGGAGATCATTTGCATATATCTTACGGTAATGGAGCATCGACTCAACATCGAACTAGAAGCTGAGCTGGCCCGAGAAAAGAAATAACACTTCGGGCCTGAGCAAGACAAGGTAATATGAGTTGAGATTACCAAATTAATGAAAGCTGGCCACATTCGGCAAGTTCAATTTTAAACTTGGCTAGCGAATGTAATATTTGTGCCTAAGCCCGAAGATAAGTGAAGGGTCTACATAGACTTCCAATATCTCAATAAAGCTATATCTTACGGTAATGGAGCATCGACTCAACATCGAACTAGAAGCTGAGCTGGCCTGAGAAAAGAAATAACACTTCGGGCCTGAGCAAGACAAGGTAATATGAGTTGAGATTACCAAGTTAATGAAAGCTGGCCACATTCGGCAAGTTCAATTCCAAACCTGGCTAGCGAATGTAATATTTGTGCCTAAGACCGAAGATAAGTGAAGGGTCTACATAGACTTCCAATATCTCAATAAAGCCTACCCGAAGGATTACTATCCCCTCTCCCGAATCTGCCAACTGATGAACTCAATCTCGGACAACGAACTCATATATATGATAGATGCATATCATGGATACCATCATATCTCCTAGCATTGGAAGACCAAGAAAAGATCAATTTCATCACCTCATATGTAACCTTCTACTACATGGTTATACCCTACGGGCTAAAAAATGCATGTAGGTGTGACATATCAATGGTTGATGGACCAATTCTTCCAGCACCAAGTTTGAAGGAACATAGAGGTCTACGTTGATAACAACTTGATCAAGACCACCAGGGCTGAGAACTTGATCAACGACATTGAGGAAACTTATGGCATGTTAAGGAGATATTACCTCAAACTGAATCTGAATAAGCGCTTGTTTGGCATCAAGCGCGGGCATTTCCTTGAATATATTGTGACTAAACGAGGAATCAAAGCTAATACAGAGAAATTCAAAGCATTTTAGAGCATGCCTCCTCCTTGATTTATCTCTAGGTCGGCTAAGTCATCACACTCTCCTGATTTATCTCTAAGCCGGCCGATAGAAGCTTACCATTCTTCAAGGTGCTCCGGAAGTCGGCTCAGTTTGCATGAGACAAGAAATGTGAGAAAGTTTTCATAGAGCTCAAGGATACTTGATAAGTCCGCCTCTTCTCTCGGAGCCTACACGGAGGAGAAGCTTTGGTTATACCTAGCAGTGACCGAAGGAGCAGTTAGCTCAGTTCTCCACTCGGGGAATGTCTTGTTGGGGATCGGACGGCCGGCTTGAAGGGGGTTGGATAGATGGCGCCCCCCAAATACTCGCTTCTTTCTACAACGTTAGTGCACAAGCGGAAATGGAAACAAAGCAAGTAGAAAGCTAAATACTAAAGGAAATAATGCAAACCAAGCTACACGATCATTTACGTGGTTCGGAGATAAAGCTCCTACTCCACGGCGTGTCCGTAAGGTGGACGATCCCTATCCGTCGGTGGATTACTCCCCGGAAGATCTCCGGCTAGCTCAAACCTCCTTGTGGGTGGAGAAACCTCACCACAAACTCACCAAGACCTCTTGGACACAAGGGAAACTCTTGAGCACTTGTAGACTACTAATTAGACCTTAACCAAGTCTAATTTCGTCAGGGATAACCAAGCTTCCAAGCCTTGATTATATAGGCCGCGGGTTGGAAAACCCCGCCTACCAGTCGACTGCTAAAACATGCAGTCGACTGCCCTATATGAAAATTCGACCGTTACATTCCAACGGCTCGATTCCACACTGCCAATCGACTGCCCCAGTCGACTGCACCAGTCGACTGCTAAAACATGCAGTCGACTGCTACAGTAGCGCTACAGTACTGCTACAGTAGCGCTACAGTACTGCTATAGTAAAACCCTAAAACTAGGATTTTACTCCGAGTACAATCTCTCATGCACTCGTACCCTCGCCCTTATGACTCATTGGACGCTTCCTTTGCAGCTTTGACCTTTTGCCTTCAAGCCTACTTCCTTTGGCTCTCGTCCCTCGGATACATTCAAGCTCGCGACTCGTACCCAATGTCATCCTTCGCGTATGCCTCGAAGTCGCTTCCCTCGGCCCTTGTCCTCGCTGCCTTGTCCACGGTCCCTTGGATGCTCCATCCTTCACCGGACCCGAAGCCATCAACCTAAGTCACATGTGTATCCTGCAGTCCTGCACAACTCAAGTACACATATCAAATACAAGGGTGAACATAACTTAAACCCTTTGCCCAAACACCAAAACACATGGTCACACGGACCATTGGGATTGCTCCAACATGTCTTAGCCTCTAGTTCTACTTGATAGAGAGGGTAAACCTCTGCTCAGCCTTCAGTGCAAAGATGACAATTCCTCTGGTCATCTGAGGGAGCCCTACAGGGGATCACTTCCGGGTGAAATCGAGGAGTTAGGGCTTAAAGGCAACGGTGATACACTTCGTTTTTTGGTCTGTAGCAAGGAACTTCACTTTGTTGCCTAGGAACTCGGCTCCGTCTGCTGGGACCTTAACTTGTCACTGGGAGCTCATCTCGGCAAGCGGGGACCTCGACTCAATGGTTTACGAGGTCGAGAACTCAGTAGTTTACAAACTTGTTTCAGCTGAGGACTCTAGAGGTTTATGACTTTTCTTCTGCCAGAGTTACTCCCCCGAGTCTTCCAACAAGATGGACACTATCCTCATTGAAGGATGGGGCAGTGGCATATCATCTGTATTAACTACCATACTAGTAGATGAGCTCGTAGGAGGATTGGTGCTCTCGTCCAGCTCGAACTCGGTCAACTTTAAAAACCTATCACATGAGTCCTTCAACATGGTCTTGATTGCATAGAAAGGAAATCATTCACTCAGCCATCACATAAGTAGAGGAAAGTTAAACTCTTACCTAAAGGACGCTGGAGCTCAATGTCAATCAAGCTCAACCTGAAGCGTAATAGACGACCCTCCTTGAGTAGTAGGTTGAAGTCGAAGTGAAGGTCTACCAGCTGGTATGTTGTCTCCAAGTAAGTGAGATCCAGCTTAAATTAGCCTAAGGCTGGCTACAGGGATAGATCTATTTGCCAGGATGTGGCAAAAGGTAAACTCTCCTGAGAGGAGTAGGTGAGGGCGTGTTCCCTGAAAAGGAAACAGTAAGTGTTGGTTCGATCTAGAGTTTCAGCGAACTCGAAGTCAGAACTGGACAATCTGGTGACTGTCAAATACTTATATTATTTCATATTTTATTGTGCTAATTTTGTTTTGTAGGGTATACTTTATTTATAGACTAATATGCCTTGCAGGAAGGGAGTTGCCTAAGGGAAAAGCTCAGATGAACAGTATCCGAGGCGGCTCGGGTGCATTAGGCGAAGGCTTCGTGCAGCAAGGTGCGAAGGCGCCTTCAAGGAGCTTGAAGGTGCCTTGGATTTTGGATGGAAGGTGCCTTCTATGAAGCTTGAAGGCACCTTCGGATGGATAAACAGCGCAGGCCACGGAAGTTATCGTCTCCAACGCGGAAGGGATAAGAATCCCTACTGGAGGCGCCTTCCATGGAGGCTGAAGGTGCCTTCAGCAGGCTATTTAAGGCAGTCTCGAGCAGGTGCTGAATAACACTTGATCTTCGCAATCTTTCTACTGCACACTGCTCAAAAGACGATCCGATGAAGTTGTAACGCAACTCTGACAACCAGAAGCCCAAAATTTCTTATTCGTAGTTGTTGGTATACTTTCAATTATTGTACTTTAATTATTGTACTTGTAATTTCCAAATTAATAGTGAATTTTTCAAAGTAAACACTCAACGAGTATGAGCCTTGGAGCATGAGTTGTCACAGGCTCAGAACTAAGTAAAAGAAAAGTGTTAGCGCTTGATTTGCTTCTGCGTTATTTCTTATTTCTGTTGCGTTACTCTGTGTTTTCCGCAAAACGTGAAAAGTCACGAGCGCTATTCACCCCCCCCTCTAGCGCTTTTCGATCTTACAATTAGTATCAGAGCTAGGCCGCTCTGAATTGGTGAAAAAACGTCTTCCATTTTTTCTCTCCAATATTTTTTAAAAATTCGTTTTCATTTTTTCACTAGTGGCTAGTGTTGACAAAAATATTGCATTTAAAAAAATTAATAGTAATATTTTTTTACTAATATTTTATTATTTTTTTTCTCAAAATTAGTGATTTATTATTTTTATTTTTCTCCCACACTACTAATTCAAGACCAAGTCTTGGAATATTGGTTTTTGTTTTTTTTTGTGCTAGATTTCTTTTTAGCATTGACCCACCAAGAAGGTTACAGCACAACACACCCGCCTCTTTTCTCCGACGAGGATTTTGATTATTGGAAGGGGTGAATGGAATACCACCTAAAGATACAAGTTGAGATGTGGATGATCATTCAAACTGGCCTCGTACTCCCACACGACAGCACTGAAAAACCAATATCAAACTTGGATTTCAGTCAAAATCTATTGATGGACCTAGACAACTCCGATTAGATCCATTCCAATTACTATATATTTCTACAGTGCTCTAGAGTCTAAATGCCCTTATTATTATTTTTTTTAAAAATATATAGTTTAACACATTAACACTATCGTGGTGCTGGTATTTAAAAACCAGCACCAATGTTTGTCTCTTAAAATCAACACAAACATGGTGCTAGTCTTTAGAAATCAGTACCACCTTGGTATTGGTATAGGATTTAAGTCGTGGTGCTAGTATATGATTTTTATAAATTAACATTATAGTGATTGTTGCATGCATGTAAACGAGACATAAATATTTAATATAATTTAAGAAGAAAAAGAAGGTTAGAGAACTGTATGCATATGACACAGAAAAGAGATAAAAAAAAAATAATTTGTCAAAGGGATAAAATAGAAAAGATATGTACCCTTGGACAATTATAATATTGGGTGTGCTTTTTTGGACAATCCCAAATATTATGTACGCATTTTGAAAAATTATAGATGATTTATAAAGGACATCGTGACTAAAAAAATTTAATAGTATTGAAAATTATCAGTAATTTTCTTTATAAAATCTTAAATATTTAAATAAAAAAACATAAATTTTAAATTAATAATATATTTTTTAAAAAACTATTTGTCAAAATCAAATTAAAAAAAAAAATCAAATAATAGAGATTTAAAAAATAAAAAGGGTTAAGTATTTTATAAAGGACATTGGGTAACTACAAAGGTACAATAAAATTATTGTATTAATATCCAGATTCCTCAAATCTAAGTACTATAAACTTCAACTAAAAGAACAAAATTTTTATAATAATAATAAAAAAAAAGAAAAATCAGAAATAAAACTTTACAGGATCTGTTCTTCCTCTGTTCGTTCATTCCACAATCTCTTCGATCGTGCTCAGCCTCTCCCTGTAATTCAACTGCCATTGCCTGAACTTTCTCTGCTTCGTCGCCGGCATCTTCTTCTCCTTCTTCTCATAAGGCGAATTCGATCCGTAATAACGCTCGTCGCCGCCATCAAAATCAGTATAAAATCCAAATTCCTTCTCGTTCACGGCTTCATTAAGCGCGGCTCGCTTCCCTGCTAATTCCGCCGCCACCGGCATCACCCTCCGAGCTCCCTTGCGTGGCGGTTTGCTGGATCCGGAAGCATACGCCGAGAGAGCCACGCTCGCCCGCACCGCGAGCGCCGCCATGTCAGAACCAGAGAGCGGGTACTGGAGCTTGGAAAGCGGGAGGAGGAAGTAGAGATGGCCCGGCCGGAGCGGGTCGGCGGCAGCCAAAGCTGGGATTTTGGCGTTGCAGTAGAGCTCGTCGGAGCTGCAGATGAAGGAATTCGATATGCGTTGGCCGGATAGGGCGTCGCGGACCTTGGTCTCGGCGGGGTACTCCAGCAAGAAGCCGTCGGCTGTGATGACTTTAGCCGTCAGAGAGTATCGATGGTGCTCGGAACCTCCGTCGGCGGCGACGGCGGCGGCGGCGAAGGAGGAGGAGGAGGAGAAGCAGGAGCCCATGAGTCAGTTGAAATGGAGGAGATCCGAGATTGGGATTGACATTTATAGACGAAGGATGAGGTGTATGAAGTCGTCAGTGTTGGAATTGGGTCATCAATGACGATAGATTTTGAGGGACTCTCACTGGATATGGGAAACTTTCATCCCACCCCCTATAGTTCGTCGTCGTTTACATAATGCCTTTAAATGTTGAAGATGCTGAAATGGCTAGATACTTTAAAAAACAACACCACAGTTTAATTGGACCAAAAGATAGTATCACTCAGTCAGCCAGTTCAGTATAAGTAGTCTTTTGCATAGAAAATGTTAGATATCCTATGCATTTTACCTCTCTTAAAAATTTGATCCTAAAATATATTAAATAAATACTCATTGGGACAACACAACTTATAATTGACAATAGATAAAATAGTACTTTGAAAAAAATAATCCTATATTAATATTGATGGCGTAAGTATGCATTTCAAAGAAAAAAAAATATTTTTACCACACAACACAACATAACTGTTTTTACCACAAAACATACATGACAATACTTAGACAACAACTTAAATATCTTACCGTGGCATCAAACCCGGAGGCATTATTTTTATTTTAATTCCTTCTCGCCCAAGCACAAGGCGGATAGTTTTTATTAAATTAAAACTCCAAAGCAAATCAAAACGTTGACTGGTCCACACGAAGTCATCACGCAGCTTCTTTTTTCACGGGAAAGAATAAATTCATTTTTTTAAGAGTCAATTAGACGACGACATAAATGATTAACAGAGCACGAGGGACTAATAAAATAAAATTAAAATTTTTAATTAGATTTACTCTAAAAAAAATAATATATATGTCTTTTTAAAAAAATTCGGAGGATTGTTTTTTTGTTTAAAAATTTTTATAAGTCTTTCATCTAGATTTTAAGTGTCCTTGTAAAAAATGATTTTGTACGAAACACAATAAAATTTATAGTGCTCGTGCGGAGAAGAAGAAGAAGTCGCTGGCTAGAGAATATCATCGGAAAGAAGTCATTGTATCTCGATGATAATTACCACAAAAAAGAAGTTATTGTTCTGAAAAAGATCATCATGTTGGAACTTTCTTCTATTTCTACAAATCAAATCTCACTCAATGGATGTTCTCCTTTGCCGATTGCTTCGATTGACTCCAACTAACTCTCTTGTCCTTCCCTTCCGATCACTTGGACATATATTTATATAAGAAGATTAGGTCTCTTCCTCTTCCTTTAACTAATGCTCTAATTGCACTTAAAGGGGGAAGAGGAAGAGGAACGGGCGTTCTCTCCTCTTCTCAATGTGTGCATTCAAGTGTCACGTCTAACATCTTGTACTTGTCTAAATTAATCCATAAAAAGATATTTAATCACAAAGACTATGTAAGTCACATACACTATATTATAAGCAAGTCACAAAGACTAGAGCAAAACACTAATTAGTCACAAATATCAAGTAAGAACATTCAATCTATACTTTAGGGAAAATAGTTCATACGACATCAAACACATTGAGCAATTATTACTAAAAAGATTGTTACGCCTTACATAGTTACTCTATAGAACGAATCAGATTAGGAAAAATAATTTGCCCCCAGGGCGTAGCGCAGACGGTGGGTGTATGATATTTCTAATGTAATGGTCAGGGGATGATTCACAGGAATTGATCACCTAGGATTTACCCCACCATGCTCCTATGACCTGTGTACCTATATTTACCTCCCTCCATATCCATGTCGCTGACACTAGGGGGTCGCTAAGGTAGCAAATCTACCTTTTTTTCTATAAAATGAATAAGAAACATCAATAATTTACCTTTACTCCAGATTAAATTATTTATATCATTATGAACCTCTTTAATTTCTTATAATGACTATTATGTCGAGAGCATATTCAACATTTCCAATTCAATATAATTATTCACAATTACATTTTATATACCAAAATATAATTGGTGCTAGTGAATAAATGTCAAAGATGTAAACCAATCTTAATTTTCCTTTTTAGTTAGAATCTATTCATTTTAATCAATCGCATTCCTAGTTATGCTCTATAGACTGAATCACCCATAGCCAATAGAAAATATGTTAAAGCAGCATTCACTAATCTGAACTTCAAGTAGACAGCTAAATAGTCACTTAGGGTAAGATTGAGATTAACTTATAATTTCAAAGATCTCATATAGTAGAGAAGCAAAGATCTATTCTCCTACTACCCTTATTATCACCATAGTACATGTGGTATGAATCACATGTTACGATGTTATTCTCTTTACTAAAAAGCGAGCATGTTTTTTTTTCTAAATTGAACATCGTACAGATTTTGATCAAGATATACCTAATGTCTAATCCTAAATTCAACATATGAATTCCAATATGGTTTAAAGCAAATCTAGTAAATGGTGGGTACATTTACTCTGATCACTATATAAATGATCTCATCATGACATAATTATCAAGACTACCTTAACTTATGGGCATGTCTCTATTCACAGCTACATAAGATGCCCTATAAATAATGGTCTTATCTCTATTTATACTTAACAAATATGGATGATTGTCTATGTGAGTGGACTAATCTCAACTTGCCAATATGCTTATCGAGACATTATACAAATATAACAAAGATTTATACACTGA
The DNA here is from genome assembly GCF_018446385.1 of Zingiber officinale. NCBI lineage: Eukaryota > Viridiplantae > Streptophyta > Magnoliopsida > Zingiberales > Zingiberaceae > Zingiber > Zingiber officinale. Next base: position 14,685,374 of record NC_055996.1, on the reverse strand, counting down.
CTAGATCATGGCATTTTCATATATCTAATTATCTATACAATATGTTACATTCTTTGAAGTCCTAAAGATTTCACATGTCATTGAAATGACTCTTTAGTTTTAGGTTTAGTAAAAGAATCTACAAGCATATAATGTGTAGGGATGTACTCAAGAACTATCTTTTTTTTTGTCAACAATATCCCTTAAAAAATTATACTTAATTTCTATATACTTATCTTTGCTGTGATATGTGGGATCTTTTGAAAAAGTTATAGTAACTTGACTATCATAGTACACTGTAACATGACTCTCACTATCCTTAGCAATGTTCAGATGCTTAAGGAACCTTCTCAACCAAATAGCTTCTTACATAGCCGCTGCACAAGCCACATACTCAGCTTTCATTATCGACAATGCTACACAAGCATGTTTCTTGCTATTCCATGAGATGGCGCCACCATCAAGCAAGAAGGTATAGCCAGATGTAGATTTTCTATCATTAAAGTTTCCCTCCTAATTTGCATCTGTATAGCCACTCAAGCTCATATTTGATCCTCGGAAATAGAGACAATAATCCATTGTTCCTTTGAGATATCTGAATATCCTCTTCACCACTTTCTAGTGTCTCAATCCTGGATTTGAATGGAAATGACTAACTAAGCCAACATCATAACTTATATCAGGATGAGTACACAACATAGTGTATATTAAACTACCAATAGCATGGACATATGTTTTTTTTTTCTTTTCATTTTGGCTATTTCTTTAGGAGTCATGGGATATATATTTTTCTCAGAACAGTACCTCTCACTGCAGGTGTCTGTTTAATATTACAATCTGACATCTTAAAGTGTGGTAGCATCTTAATGATATAAGCCTCTTGAGACAAACTCAAAAGTCTTTTCATTCGATCGTTAATGATCTTTACTCCTAACATGCACTCAGCTTCTCTTATGTTAGAACCCGGGATAGTTTTGTGTGGTCAACCAAATTCAGTTAGGTCATGCTCTATTTGATCCTTGTGTCTGAGTGTGTAGGAGTTAGGAACACAAGAAGTTAAGCAAAAGATGTAGCTAGAGAGAAGGATGACACGAGGGAGAGCCGACGGGCTCTGTGCATTCAAGAGACGAGGTGCTGTGGAAGAGTACACCGGTGGACGAGAAGAATGTGCACGACATTCGAGAGATGAGAAGCCTGGGAGGAAGCCTACTCGAGGAGAAGGCCGGAAGATGGGTATAGGTGAGCCCAATTCTGGATGGACGAATTCACCTAGATGATTGGAGCAATAAAAGAGCAAAGGGTGTGCTGTAAGAGTTACAGGAGGTGCCTTCAACAGAGTTGAAGGCACCCCCATGCTTCTTTGTGGAAGGCGCCTTCGATGACAGTACGAAGGTGCCTTCCAGCCTTTGAAGGCGCCTTCCGATAGTCATTAGCCGCGGATAAGCTTTATCCTCAGCGAATAAAGTTTATCTAATGGAAGACATCTTGAACCTCTTTAGAGGCGCCTTCAAGCTATGGATAGGATTTTCCAAGAGCTATAAAAAGGCCCATAGAGCTATAAAATATTCAACAATTTCGGTATTCATTTCTTAGCGACTTTCTGAGCGTTCAAAGTGTATAAAATGCTTCTCCGCCTTTAATGAAGGATATCTACTAGTGCTTTTTTTTCAACGCTTTGGATTAACAACCATCTAGGTTGTAACCAAGTAAACCTTTGGCCTTTTACCTAGTCTTTATTTTATTGGTTGTTCATTTATTGTTATTATAATTGTTATCATGCTGCTAATCTATGTTGAAAGAACGAGAAGGGTTTTTCCATTTTTAATTTATAGGCAATTCACCCCTCTCCTCTTGTCGGCCGCACGGGGGGCCAACATCTCATATCTATTATGTCAAATTGTGATGAAAGTCATGATTTGATTTCTATCACACAGTTGATGGCACTTCTAGCTATTAGCATATTATCAACGTATAATGATAAGATGACAAACTTGCCTTTTTCCTTTCTTAGGTAAATACAATGATCCCCATTGATCATTTCGAAATCATAAGATAAAATAACTTCATTAAATCTTATGTTCCATTATCTTGACGCTTGCTTTAGTCCATATATAGACATCTTAAGTCTACATAGTCTATTCTTTTTGCCTTCAGTAATATAACATTCTGGTTGTGCCATATAGATTTCTTCGTCAAGATTACCATTAAGGAAAGTCATTTTTACATTCATCTAATGTAATTCTATGTCAAATTGTGCTACTATAGCTAAGATGACATGTATTGACATAAACTTCACAACTGGGGAGAATGCCTTTTTAAAATTAACACCCTCCATTTGGATATATCCTTTTGCAACTAAATGAGCTTTGTATCGATTAATTGATCCATCAACTTTCCTCTTAATTTTGAAAATTCACTTATTCCCAATATCCCTTCGACTCGAAGGAAGACCGACTAAATTCCAAACTTGATTATTTCTCATTGACTCCATTTCCTCATTCATTGTAATTTTCCATTTTCTCTAATTGAGAATCTCAAAGCTTCCTCAACTGTTCAAGGTTCCTCATAATCAACTGGGAGAATTATCAATGTCTCATTCCAAATGTCAAACTTTCTCCAAGGAATAATCTAACGACTACTTCTTCGTAGGTTAGATTGTTGAGAACCTGATTCATTTAGTGGTAAATAACTTCCACTCAGTTAACTAGATTTAGACATCTCTCGTGATACCTGATTTGTTAATAAAGGAACATTATTCTCCTCCTCTATCACAAATAGAGGAATTATCTTATTAATTTCACCTCATGTTGGGAACTCAGTTTCGAGAAAAGTAGCATCTCTTGATTCTATTTCAGAGATGATTCCATCTTGTCGCTCACTAATGAAGGCATAACCCTTAGAAGTCTCAGAATACCTTATAAAGATATACTTTTTACCTTTGGATCCTAATTTTCATATTCATGAGTATTATTATGAACATAGGTAGCTGGCCCCCAAGGTCTTAAATTACTCAAATTTAATTTTCTGCTCGTCCAACGTTCATATAAGGTAGATGAAATTGACTTTGAAGACACTTTGTTAAGTATATAGGATGCAACTAATAATGCATCTCTCCAATAGTAGATCAGCAAATTAGCCTGCGTCATCATAGATCTAATCATTTCAAGAAGAGTCCTATTTCTTCTTTCAGGTACCCCATTTTACTATAGAGTTCTATGGATAGTTAGCTGTATAATAATTCCTTTATCATTACACATTATCTTGAATTGTTCAGAGAAAGATTGAACTCCACCATTAGTGCGCAAGGTTTTAACCTTGCGTTTCAATTAATTCTCAATTTCATTCAAGTAATAATTGAAGTATTCTAATGCTTCAGATTTATGAGAAATCAAATACACGACCAAAACGTTTGAAGTCATCAATAAATGTAATGAAATAAAAACTCTCATTTTAGCTTTTACATTCATTGGATCACAAATATCCAAATGAATTAATTACAATGGCGATTCATTCCTAATAGCCTTATCAAATGATTTTCTAATTGCTTTTCTAGCAAGATAATGCTCACATATAGACAAGTTAATCCTAGCATGAGCACCTAATAGACCCTATGTAGCTAATCTATTCATTTGTTCTTATCCTCTATGTCCCTGTCTAGCATGCTAAACTTCATTATTAATATTATCATCACTAGTAAGAGCAATATTTGAACAATAACCATCATTTCCATAATTATTATTTGGTTCTACATTAAAAATCATGAAACTATTTGTTACATAACTTGTTGGTCTTTTACGGTTGGTAAGAGGGGGTGAATTGCCCTGCACAAAATAAAACAAGAAAGACCTTTCTCAACTCGATCGAGCTTTATCAATTACACACTTAAATAAAATATAAAGCAATAAAATAAATACGAGACAAATGAATTTTTTACTTGGTTGACAATTAGAAGATTGTTACTCCAAGAAATGTAAGCTCACTATTAAGATCTCCTTCTCGAACAGAATGTCAGAGGCCCAGAAGCCTCATACACGGAAATTAAGCTCGTAAACTAAAAATAGAACTAGAATTAAAGTATAGAGTGTGTTATTTTGAAAGAAGAAGACCAGGACTATATTTATAGTCCACTGGTTAAAACTAACCATTGCTGATGTGGCATGGTCCAGGTTCCTGGAAGGGCTTCGGGCGCCTGGGTATAGATAAAAATTTATCCATGTCGCAACGGCTACGCAAAGGTTGAAAGATAAAATCTTATCTAGTCCGGGCACCTGGAACAACTCCGGACGCCTGGACCGCCTTCGAGCAAGGGCACCTCGCTGAGGTGCCTCACCTGGACCAGATTGGCCCGGGCGCCCGGAGTAGCTCTGGACGCCTAGAACAGAAAGTCAACTCTATGTTTACTTTATGTCCGGGTCTTCCGCTCTGGCTCGACTCGCTTGGGTGATTTCGACCATCCGAAATAGGGCTTACCTAAATCCATTTTTCAGCCTTCTCAAGCAAAATTCCGCCCCGACTTCTTGTTCCTCAGAAACATTGTGCGCTTCTTTCTCGTTCACCAGCATACTCTTTCGCAGCGCCTCATCCCTCGAACGCACCGAGCCTGTCGATTATCTCCCGTGCTGTCCTTCTCGCTAGCTACGCCTTTTGCTTGACTTCCTGTGCTCCTAAGTTCCTACACACTTAGACACAAGGTATCAAAAGATAATAGGACATAACTTGACTCAGTTGATCACATCTAAACTACCAGAGGGTACTTATATAACTATTCCCAATTAACCCAGAGTTAATGCAAAGTTCTACACAACGACTATAAAAGTTAACACAATAACCTAAATTAAGAAGACAAGCAATGAAAACTAGATTCCGTCGAATCTTAGGAGCGTATAGGACATAATGCAGAAACAAGGTATGCCCACCATGTAGGTTGAGTTTGCATGTGCCAATATTTTTGACTTCAATCCTTGCATTGTTTCCCACATATATTTATTTGTTGCCAACTGGTACCTGACGGTACTCCACATATATAGTTCGATCATGTGCTATATGGTTTGTCTCTCCTGAATCTATGGTCCACAAAGAATAAGAATCAGCTAACAACGGTGAACTTGGAGCATAATGCTCATGGAAAGAAGATAAAGATGGATTACCTTTTTTGACTTAGTGCAATCCCGAGCAAAATGTTCCTTCTTGTCACAGTTATAGCAAGCCAGCTTGCACTTAGGTTTTTGTTTATATTTCTTTCCTTTTTTCTTAATTTGGTTTTGCCTAGCAACAACACTAGCTTCTTTTCCTTTTCCCTTTCTGTTCTTAAACCATCTTTTCTTATTCTTGGAACTAGAACCTTCAGCTACAAAAGCTTGGTCAGAAATCCATGTGGATTCTATGCTCTCCGCTTCCAATTCAACATGCTGTGAGACATTAGTGAAAGTCTTGATGCTTTCACTGTGAGTCAGATTCTGTTTCATCATCTCCCAAGAATCAAGAAGGGAGCGAATGACTTTCTGAACCCGTTGTTTATTGGTCAACTCATGACGGCAGCCTTTGAGTCCCGAATCATATTTATCATTTTCCTTAGATGTTGGGCAATGATAATATTCGAGCACTTTTTATAACTGTCAAGCTTAATTGTCAGCTAATGAAGCTTACTTAGACTTATTCTCCTGTACTTCTCTCTAAGGGCTACCTAGATAGCATGAGCTTATGGTAATGACTCATACTCAAATACTAGGTTATGCACCATTGAACTAATCAATATTCCCTAGTAGTGGAGTCCTTACTTTTCCATGCCTTATAGGCATCCAGGTCACATCTATTATGTGTTGTAGAACCATCAGCCAGTTCTTCCATGAACTAATTTACAGCCTCTAGAACTTCTTATTCCTTAAGAACATATTGTATCTTGAGGTGCCAGATTTTGTAGTTATCCTCATATAATTTCTCTCTCTTATTGAGTTTAGATATGATGTTCTTAGTTGCCATAATCTATAATAAATAAATATATTATTTATTATTTCAGTGTAATTTATATGCATGTAATTAATTATTGACTCAATGTAAATTAAAATTTGTTTACAAAATCAAGTGGTAACTATGTTTCCACTCATCATTTGTATGTTCCAATGCAATCAACACTGATTAGTTATATTACACACATCCCATCAAATGAACTAATCATTAAATGAACTCATCATGCAATGAATGTATCATTAAATGAACTAATCATTATGTTAAGACTGTTAACACATAACATTCTTTTTCCAAGTTCATTAACACATAACATAACTTTTCATTAAAATATCACTATTTGTATATAACAACAGTTTCTATTACATAGTTTTATTAATATGAACTTAATATTGTCCACACATAGTGACAGTAATAGCAACCAAACTCTACTTTGCAAGATAAGCTATCATCACTCCCACTAGGAAAAAAATACTAGTACAGTGGGCAATGCTATCCCGTTCATCTCGGACTCGATGAAGGCAAGATCAACCCTAGAATCATCCTTTAGATTCATTTATGAATCTTCCACACACTCTTCCAGATCATCCTTTGATTATTCAGGATCTTCATCCTCAGATTCTTTGAAATCCATTTTTAGATCCTCCTTAGATTATGTGGAATCCATCTCTAGATCATCTTCAGATTCTGCATGATCCGTTTCTACTGGATTTGGATCCTCTTCTGATTCTGCGGAATCCATTTCTTTGAGATCTGGATCCTCTTATGATTCTTTAGGATCCCATGCCAAATGAAGTTAAGCTCTGTACATCTATGAATATAAGATGCATCCTTCAGAACGATCCATTAGTTGGTGTACTATATCACGAAGATGTCCCATCAGTGATTGAATCAGAGCCCATCTTTTGTGTTCGTCCAAGACTAGAAACTCTTCTCGTTCAAGTTTCTAGAATATCCGATTAAGCTGACCAATAAGCCATCCAACTCCGTGAACCGGGTCATAATCAAGCTCCTTGATCTCCTCCCAAAGCTCATGTTGTCGTTCATAGCGACTAATCATCATGTATATGTTGGGGCAATTTCCCTAGGTCAAGTTTGACAAGTTTGACTAAGCTTGAGTTGGGTCAAGCTTGAGTCAGGATTTAAATTTTAATGTTTGACAATATAAGGAGATTGCTGGAGCAATCGTCCGATTATGGAGATGGTCAAAGGGTTGACCAGATTGATGAGAATATAAGTCAAGTAGGTCAAGGTTGACAGGAGACTTGACTGGGAAGCCCTAACTGGAGGTTAGGCGTATGTAAGTCCTAACTGGAATTTAGGTAGTGGTGGAAATCCTAACTAGAGGTTAGGCGTATGGAAAGTCCTAACTGGAGGTTAAGCATATGGAAGACCTAACTGGAGGTTAGGCATATGGAAGTCCTAACTGGAGGTTAGATGTATGGAAGTCCTAACGGGAGTTTAGGTAGTGGTGGAAGTCCTAACTGGAGGTTAGGCAAATTGGAAAGTCCAAGTATGATCTTGGCAAAGGAGAAAGTCCTGGTTAGGTGCCAAGCATTTGGGAAGTCCTGGTGAGAAGCCAGGCAACTGAAAGTCCAAGTGTGATCTTGGCAAAGGAGGAAGTCCTGGTGAGGAGCCAGGCAATTGGGAAGTTCTGGTGAGAAACCAGGCAATGAAAAGTCCAAGTGTGATCTTGGAAAAGATTGTAAGTCCAAGCATGTGGTCTTGGCAAGGTAAGTCCTAGTGTGACTTGGCAAGGAGAACTCGATAACTAGGATGAGGCCGAAGGAAGCTCTTGAAGGCAAGACGTGAAGGATGGGGAGATATCCGAGAGACGCAAGGCTAACGGAGGAGGCTAGAAGGCTAGTTCGAGGTTGGTCGGGTATGGCCAAATGCTAGTCACGGAGACCCAACAGGTCACGGTTGACCAGGAGTTGGGTTGGAGATTCTGGACTTGACTTCGAGTTAAGTCTAGGCTAGTCAATCGATCGGGTGATCGATTGAACCAGGGTCTAATCGATTAGTCGATCGATTGGAGTGTGATGCGATTATGGGAAGACCCAATCGATCGGTCGATAGATTGGGATGTGAAATCACGAGCACAAAAGCGTTCCCAATCGATCGGGCGATAGATTGGGAGCTGTCAATCGACCGATCGATCGATTGGGCAGCAGAAGCTCTCGCGCGATCGTGAGAGCACAGAAAGGCTCTGAATCGATCGAGCGATCGATTCAGGCAGTCCCAATCGATCGGTCGATCGATTGGGAAGTGACCATTGGGCAGGAAACGAGCGATGAACGGTTGGGATGGAGCGGTGCTGACATGGCAATCGATTGGGGATGAATTGGATTGATTGGGAGCACTGTTTAAAGCCTTGGCGGAGCGTTTTCTCTGCAGTTCTTTGCGAGCTTTCTTCCTGCGATTTTGCTGCGATCTTCAGTGACTTTCTCCGATCTTCACCGCCAGTTCTTGAAGGCTCTTGAGAGTGTTCTCTTAAGCTTTAAGAGGCAGCAACAAGCACAAGTAAGCAAGAAGAGAGTGTATTCATTTGTATTTGTATTTCTCTTTCTTGTGTGAGTGTTGTGTTGTAGTGTGAGTTTGTACGAGGCTTCTCTGCCTCCGGCTGCGACCGAGAAGGGGGTTTTCATAGTGGAGATAACGTGTCATGTGTGGATCCTTGGATTATTCACCTCTTCTTGATATGGATACCAAGTAAATCTACTTGCTAGCGTTGTGTGAGTTTTGTACATTATTTCCACTATATATCATCATCAAGACAAAGTAAACCGATGCAAGCATGACGAACCGCTATTCACCCCCCCCCTCTAGCGGGCACAAAGGTCCCAAAAATTGGTATCAGAGCGAGGTCGCTCTTCTACGGACTAACCACCAAGAGAGCAAGAAGCTAGAGGAAGAAGAAGATGGAGAGTGAAAGACCTCTCGGATGGGACATCCGAATTCCACCTCCGTACGACAAAGAGGACTTCAATTTTTGGAGGAATCGATTGGAGACTTGGTTCCAAATGGATTAGAACCCATGGATGGTTTTGGAGGACCCATTTGAAGCTCCAACGGATAAGAAGGGCAAATCCCTCTGATCTCGACATTGGACCGAGGAACAAAAGGAACAAGCGGAGGCCGATAAGGAGGTAACGAAAATTTTGTTGAATTTATTACCTTCTAATATCCTTTTGAGTGTAGGTGAATACACAAGTGCATGTGATCTTTGGAAAAAGATCATTGCTTATCATCAGAACCCTACACAACTCCAAGGAGTGGAGGAGACCAAGGAGAAGGGCTCATTGGTCCAAGAAGAGAAGGACCAATCCGATGTTGACATAAGGTCAACATTCGAGGAGAAAAAGGAAGAGGAGGAGAAGGAAGAAGATGAGAGATCCTCTACATCTTCAAGAGAGGAAGAGATGGAAGTATCCATATCCTCAAGAGTTGAAGAGGTGGAAGCACCCACACCCTCAAGAGGAGAAGAAGAGGAAGATGATGCAACCTCCACAATGCAAGCTACATCAAATGGAGAATCATGCATCATCCCTACAAGCAAAGGTATAGAAACCTCAATTGAGAATAATAAAAATCATATCATTTGCTTTGAATGTAGGGAGCATGGGCACTACAAGAGTAAGTGCCCCAAATTGGCCAAGAAGAAGGGCCAAGTAGTACCCAAGGGCAAGGAGAAGCCCAAGGAGATTGGTCCCACGAAACGCAAGAGCAAGGAGCACATTGTGTGCTTCTCATGCAATTAAAATGGGCATTACCAGAGTCAATGCCCTAAAGGGAAGAAGTCAATCAAAGTTAAAGGAGGAAGCACAAATCAAGGGGGAGCTTCTAAGAGCAAACCCAAGGTAACCTTTAATAGTGAAATTCCTCTTAGTCATGATAAAATGCATGTTAGAAATAACACTTATCATCTTAATGCAAATTATCATGAAAGTAACAAGCATGATAGCATTAAGGGAAAATACATTCCTCCTCATGCTAGATTTACCACACCTAAGGTTAGGAAAGTAGATAACTATTTAAGCAATAACTCTAAGGATTATAGATACATGCCTAAATATAGAAATGCTCATAGGGGGCAAGAAAACTCCAAACCGATGGATTTAATGACGGAAAACCAAGTCTTGAGGTTAAGACTTGATAACCTAGAGAGGACTCTAGCAAGAATGGAAAATATGTTGGTGCAATCATGCCCTTGCCCTAGAAGTTTCAATGTGTTAACAATTGTTTAAGTTTAGGTTAATACGTTGGATCTAATATGCATTGTGAGTTTGCAGGAGAAGTTTCTTGTAGGTCGGAAGACCGGATGCAAGAAAAGTCTAAGAAGGTCGAGGATCGGATTCTTGGCAAGAGAAGTTCTTACAGGTCAGAAGATCGGATGCAAGGCAAGAGAAGTCCAAGAAGGTCGAGGACCGAATTCTTGGCAAGAGAAGTTCCTGCAAGTCAGAAGGTTGGATGCGTGTTAAGCTTACTTAGCAAATATCGATTGGTAAATCGATTTAGATATGGCTGTGAGGCAGAATGCCTCTGGATCGATCAGCCAATCGATTGGAAGAAAGCCAATCGATCGACCGATCGATCGGGAAGCTTCTACGCGAAGCACAGAATGCTTCTGGATCGATCAGCCGATCGATCGGGGAACCAATCGATCGAGCGATCGATCCAGGAAGCTTCTGCGCGAAGCACAAAATGCTTCTGGATCGATCAGCCGATCGATCGGGGAACCAATCGATCGAGCGATCGATCCAGGAAGCTTCTGTGCGAAGCACAGAAGCCTCCTGAATCGATCAGCCGATCGATTGAAGTCACTCAATCGATCAGCCGATCGATTCACAGAGTCACTGTGATTTTGGATTTCACGAGCATATGTTTGAATCGATTCAAGCACTGCACCAATCGATTCAAGTTCAAGTGAAGTAATCTACGCCGTTGATTTTGACGCGATGGCTTCCAACGGATACTTGTGAATCGATTCAAATATAATCCCAATCAATCCATGGCGACGATGATGTGAGAAACGGCTAGTTTTCTCGTCATTTAAAAGAGTTGGAAGAAAAAGGAACAATTACATCTTGATAAAAATACTGTTCTATTGCTCTAGTGTGATCAATCTTTGAAGTGCTCAAGATCTCTCAAGGAATTGAAGATCAAGCTTTCCATCTCCCGACGTTTTCAAGATTCACGTCACAAGGAAGAAGCATTTCAAGTTTGTAATCTTTCTTTTCTTCTTCATTGTTGTGAGTGTGATATTTTCTCTTGGAAAGGGAGGCTTGTAAGTCTTGTAAGGTTTCTCCACCTCCGGTGTTAGTCCGAGAAGGAGAAGTTTGATAGTGGAAAGGGTGATGTGTTAGAGTGTATACTAAAAGCCTAGCTTTTGGTATAAATATTTATCTAGAAATAAGAATCACATTGGTCAAATGTATACATTTATGATAAATGTAGTTGCTCAATTAATTTATATTGTAGATAACATGGTGTGTGGTGTCACACACAGAAGATCATGTTATTGGTTCCTTATAAATTATAAACAGTAGCTCACGACCAAGATGGAAAGGAACAAACCATTGGAAGGTCGTAGTGTAATTAGGTATTAGTTTATCTTAACTATATAATTACACTAGTACACTTAGAGTGTATTGAGTAGGACCATTTGAGGTCGTTCCTTTTATACTGACTTTATGAAGGAACAAAGACCTCAGTTATTATGGAAGTGTGTGCTCTTAATCCTAATATAATAACAAGCACATATATTTGATATTTATTTCTTTAATTTATCAATGGGTGAGATTTAGTTCGATGAATCAATAAGCCCGATAAGTTGGGAAATGATATCACTTATAGTGTGTGTTGTTGATTATAGAAGGAAACTGTGTCCTAGTAATCTAGGTTGAGAATGTCCCCAAGAGGAGCTCATAAGGATTGTCATGTTAAACCCTGCAGGTGGACTTAGTCCGACATGATGATGAAGTTGAGTGGTACTACTCTTGGAGCTAGATATTAATTAAGTGAGTTGTCAGTAACTTACTTAATTAGTGGACATTTGTTATATAAAACACAGGGAGACTAACACACTCATAATAAGAAGGAGCCCAAAAATGTAATTTGGGATTGGTGCGGTAGTTCAATAATAATTCTCTAGTGGAATGAATTATTATTGATAAAATTAAGTTGTGTGTTCGGGGTGAACACGGGATGCTTAATTTTATCGGGAGACCAAAACCAATTCCTCCTCTCGGTCCCTATCGTAGCCTCTTGATTATAGAGTACTATACCCACCTATACCCACCTTCTTACCCATCCTATAGGGGGTCGGCCAAGCTAGCTTGGAGACCAAGCTAGGGCCGGCCATGTTTTGGTTCATGGGTGAATTCATGTGGCCGGCCCTAGCTTGAACTCAAGCTTAGGTGGCCGGCCCTATTAAAATAAAAAGGAATTTTATTTTTAAAATTTTTCTTATGTGGATAACATGATTTAAAAGAGAGTTTAAAAATTTAAATTTTTCCTTTTATAAGATTCTACAAAAGATTAAGAGAAGAGTTAAATCTCTTTCCTTATTTGTAGATTAAAAGGTTGATTTTAATTTTGGTAAAAACTTTCCTTTTAATCATGTTCATAATTTAAAGAGAGTTTAAAATTAAATATCTCTTTTATAAAGCTTCTACAAAGATTAAGAAAAGATTAGATATCTTTCCTTATTTGTAGATTGGAAGAGATTTTAATTTTTTAAAGATAACTTTCTTTTTATCCACATGTTTAAAAGAAATATTTTAATTTATAAAATTTCCTTTTTATTAACCATCACGAAGGGAAAAATTATTAGAGAAATTTTTTATAAAATTTCCGGAAACAAATTAGGAAAGTTTTAATTCTTTATTGAATTAAATTTCCTTTGCTTGGTTTAAAGTGGCCGGCCACATTGTTGATGAGAAAAAAATTGTTTTTAATTAAATAAATTTTCCTTATCAATGCCAAAAGAATTAAGGAAATTTTTATTTAAATTTCCTTATTTTCCAAGGCCAAGGATTATAAAAGAGAGAGTAGAGGTGCCTTCATGGTTAACAACTCTATTATTTTTCCTCTCTCTTTTTCTTCCTTGGTGTGGCCGGCCATCCTCTCCTCCTTTCTTCTCTTTGATGGCCGAACCTCATCCTTCTTGTGGAGACTCATATGGTGGCCGGATCAAGTTTAGAGAAGAAGAAGAAGAAGGAGAGAAAGAAAGCTTTGTTTCTAGCATCCCTTGGAGCATGGTGGTGGTGGCCGAACCTCTTCATCCTAGAAGATGTTTTGATGGCCGAAACTTGCAAGGAAGAAGAAGGTGCTTGGTGGTTCTCATCTCGGAAGATCGTTGCCCACACAACGTCCGAGGTTAGAAGAGGAATACGGTAGAAGATCAAGAGGTCTTTCTAAAAGGTATAATTAGTATTTTTCCTTTCCGCATCATACTAGTTATTTTTGGAAATAATACCAAATACAAGAGGCATACGATTTTAGTGTTTCGAATTTGTTTTCGATATAGTGTTCTTTTGTTTTTCTTTTCCTTGTGATTTGATTGTTCTTTTCGGTTGACCTAAAGTTATTTTAGGAAATTAAATATTAGCTTTCCATAAAAGGTTTTGTCTAGTCGGTGGTGGTTGCTCCCATATCCAAGAAGGCCATGTGCCTCGCCACGTCAGTACTGGGAACCAATTATGGAAATTAATATTTAATGGAATTAATAACTTAAGGTGATTTGGATCGAACGTGTTAAGTTCCGCAGGAGATCCAAGTCTAAACCTAAAAGAACAAATAGATTAAGTTTTGGATCAAACGTGTTAAGTTCCGCAGGCGATCCAAAATTTAATTTAAAAGAACACATGGTAGCTAGGAAAAGGTTCAGACCTTTGTACAAAATTTTTGTACAGTGGAACCTCTAGGTTTTCCGAGTAGCAACCAACATGATGGTGGTGTGGATCCTTGGACTAGTCACCTCCTTGAGGAGGTGGATACCAAGTAAATACAAGAGTTAGCATTGCCTTCAAGTGTCCGCTGCGAAAGATTAGATTTATCAAGAAAACGAAGTGAGTCATTCACCCTCCCCCCCCCCCCCCCACTCTAGCTCAACCAATCCTAACAAGTGGTATCAGAGCATTGGTTTTCTTTTGAGGATTCATCGCCAAGAAAGCACAAGTTAAAGAGCTACAAGATGTCATTGAAGGAGGGACATAGCACTTCACGACCACCATTCTATGAAGGCAGTAATTTCGCTTATTACAAGAGCCGCATGGAGCATTATCTCATGACCGAAATTGACATGTGGTTCTCAATCACGAAGGGATTCACGGCGCCAACCGAAAATGGAAAGATGCTTGAATCATCAAGGTGGACCGCTGAACAAAAATTGAAGGCTCAAGCAAATGCTAAGGCAATTGTGACTCTCCAGTGTGGGTTGAGTTCGGAACAACTCAACAAGGTTGGACCTTTCAAAAGCGCCAAGGATTTATGGGATAAGCTCATTGAGCTAAATGAAAGTACCAAGGATTCAAGAATTGCAAAGAGAGATCTTTTGATAAATCAACTTCAAAATTTCACAATGAAGGATGGAGAAACGGTAAGTTCACTACATGGGAGATTCAAGGAACTATTAAATGGTCTTCATTCAGTTGTAGAGAGTGTGGAAAACCGGGATCTCATAAGGTATACCTTAAAATCTTTCCCAAGAAACTCATTATGGTCATCCATGGTGGATGCCTATAAGGTTTCAAGGGATTTGTCAGTAGTAAAATTGGATGAATTATTTTGTGAACTTGAATTGCATGAGCAAGCTAACACAAGCCACAAAGAGAAAGGTATAGCCTTGGTTGCAGGTGAAAAGAGCAAAAAGAAGCACAAAGAAAAGAAGAAGGAGAAGAAGGAATCATCTTCAGAATCTGAGCGAGATAGTGATAGTGATAGTGATGAAGAGCTATCATCAAGTGAAATGGCAAACTTTGTTAGAAGAATGATGAGACATTCAAGGAAGTTTGACAAGAAGGATGTTAAAAAGATTTTCAATGATGAAAAGAGAAAAGGTAAATCGCTTGTGGATTCTAAGATTAAGGCTGATGTAATTTGCTATTAATGTAAGAAAAAGGGGCACTACAAAACGGAGTGTCCAAAGTTGAGGAAGCAAGAAGAAAAGACCAAGAAAAAGAAGAAGGCTTTGAAAGCCACATGGGATGACTCATCGTCAAGCTTATCGGAAGAAGATGAAAGGAAGAGCTCAAAGCATATGGCGCTCATGGCGTTAAGTCATGTTGAAGATAGTGAAGATGAAGATAGCCATGGAGAGGATGTGGAGTCTTTAAGTTAGTCATCATCTAGTGATGATGAGGTAATTTCTCCCAAGTTTGATAAGATGTATGCCACCATTGCATGCTTAACCAATGCACTAGCTAAATCAAAAGGGAAGGTTAAAAAATTGCAAAATGAATTGAAATTACTTAAAAATGAAATTGTGTCATGTGAAATTTGCACGCTTCATGAAAATGACAAAAATGATTTTGATGATCTTAAAAAGGAAAATGCATCGTTGAAATTACAAGTTGTTGATCTTAGACGTGCTCTAGAAAAATTTACTTCAAGCTCAAAATAGTTAGACATGATTCTAGGAGCTCAAAGGGCTGTGTACAACAAAGTGGGACTAGGTTTTAAATCACAAGATAAGGAAGTTAAATTCATGTCTCTAATTAGTAGAAATCATGCTTCAAGGGTTAAGTTTGTTCAAGCTTGAGTACCCAAGCAATTTGTTATTGATGCTACCGGACCCAAAGTTTGGGTACCAAAACATTTGGTTCATCGTGTGTAAACAGGCATGCATCGAGGGGGAGCATCCAATAACATGGTTCGTAGATAGTGGATACTCTAAGCATATGACGGGGGACTCTTCAAAATTTTCATCATTTAGACACAAAAGTAAAGGTACCGTTTCTTTTGGTAATAGTGGTGAACTAAAAGTCATAGGAATAGGAGATATTAGAATTTCTGAAAAATTTATGATAAGAAATGTGTTGTTAGTGAAAGACATGGTCTTTAATCTTTTAAGTGTTAGTCAACTATGTGATTCGGGTTATGGAGTTGAGTTCAATTCATCTCAATGCCTAATCAAGTATAGTGAACTAAACACAAATATTCTCATAGGCCATAGAAGAGAAAATATTTATCAAGTTGAACTATTTGGTGTTACTAATGTGTTTGCTAAGTGTCTCATGTCTAAAGAGGAGGAGACTTGGCTTTGGCACCGAAGACTTGCTCACACCAACATGAGGAATATCAAAAGACTTTCAAATAAGGAGTTGGTGCAAGGATTGCCAAAATTGAAGTTTCAAAAAGACAAAATATGTGATGCATGTCAAATAGGTAAGCAAACCAAAGCTACTCATAAAGATAAAAACATAGTAAGTAGCTCAAGTGCTTTGGAGCTCATTCACATGGATTTATTTGATAGTAGTAGACATATTTCTTTAAATGGTAGTAGATATTGCTTTGTGATTGTGGATGATTACACTAAATATACATGGGTGTTTTTCTTGAAACATAAGGATCAAACTCTAGATACCTTGATTGCTTTTTGTAATAGAGTAGAAAATGAAAAGAGTCATAAGATAAACAAGATAAGAAGTGATCATGGAGGTGAATTTGAAAATGATAGATTCACAAATTTTTGTATGGAAAAAGGGTATAAACATGAATTTTCCACCCCTAGGACTCCTCAACAAAATGGAGTTGTTGAGAGGAAAAATAGGGTTTTGCAAGAGGCCGCTCGGAGCATGTTAAATGAATATTCACTTCATAGTTTCCTATGGTCCGAAGCAATTAATACGACATGTTATGTGCAAAATCGAACATTAATCCATAGATTTCTAGGAAAAACACCTCATGAGTTGTGGTTTGGTAAACCTCCTACAATTAAGCATCTTAGAGTGTTTGGGTGTAAGGTCTATATTCTAAACACCAAAGATCATTTGGGGAAGTTCTCCGCTAAAGAAGATGAGGGCATTCTTGTAGGCTACTTAAGTCATAGTAAGGCGTATCGAATTTATAACAAAAGATCAAAATTAGTTGAAGAATAACTAAATGTTGTATTTGAAGAAAATCCTTCTTTGAACTCTACAAGAGCAAACGATGAAGGATTACAATTTGAATTAGAGAAACTAACACTAAATGAAGTAAATCATCAAGGAGAAGAATACCAAGAGAGTGATGGTGAGAAAAATGAACCTTTGCCACTTGAACCCGAAATTATAACAAATCAAGAATCAAGATCTACTAGGATTCATGTAAATCATCCCTTGGATAAAGTAGTGGGAGACATCACTCAAGGAGTGAGAACTCGATCTTACTTTAGAAATGAAGGAAGCCAAGTTGCCTTAATATCTCAAATAGAACAAAAAACCATTAATGATGCCTTGTTTGATCCGGAGTGGATCTTAGCAATGCAAGATGAATTATCTCAATTTGAAAGAAGTCAAGTTTGAGATTTAGTTCCTAGGCCTACCAACAAATCAATTATTGATACAAAATGGGTTTTTAGAAACAAACTTGATGATAAAGGAATAGTTGTGAGAAACAAAGCTAGATTGGTTGCTAGGGGTTTCAATCAAGTAGAAGGATTAGATTATGATGAAACTTATGCACCCATAGAAAGATTGGAGTCTATTAGGATGATGTTGGCCTTTGCCGCCCACAAGGGGTTCAAGTTGTACCAAATGGATGTAAAATCAATATTTTTAAATGGTGTTATAAAAGAAAAAATATATGTTGAGCAACCACTGGGATTTGAGAATTTGGAGTGTCCAAACCATGTATATAAACTTAAAAAGGCCTTATATGGGCTAAAACAAGCTCCCCGAGCTTAGTATGAACGATTGTCAACATTTTTAGTATCAAAAGGATTTCATAGAGGGAAAATTGATCCCACATTTTCTTGAAAAATAGTGGTAATGATATGTTTGTGGCCCAAGTATATGTAGATGACATTATTTGTGGCTCCACAAATAAAGATTTTTTAAATGAATTCATTAGTCACATGGAGAGTGAGTTTGAAATGAATTTGGTTGGGGAGTTAACATTTTTTCTAGGGTTACAAATCAAGCAAACAAAAGAGGGCATTTACATTCATCAATCAAAATATGTTAAAGAGCTATTTAAGAAGTTTGGAATGGAAAATACAAAGGAAATATCTACTCCCATGGTCACTAGTACTAAATTGGATAAAGACATTGAGGGGAAAGAGGTTGACTCCAAGATGTATCGTAGTGCTATAAGAAGCCTTCTCAATCTTAGGTTGACTCGATATACTTTTTGTCATAGGAATGTGTGCAAGGTATTAATCTTGCGCCAAGGAGTCACATTTGAGTGCCGTTAAGCGAATTCTCCGATATCTTAAGGGAACTCAAAATGTTGGTCTTTGGTATCCTAGAACCGAATCTTTTGACCTAATGGGCTATACCGATTCTGATTATGTCGGATGTAAATTGGATCGCAAAAGTACTAGTGGTAGTTGTCAATTTCTAGGATCCTCTCTAGTAAGTTGGTCAAGTAGAAAACAATATTGTGTAGCACTCTCCACAACCGAAGCGGAATACATTGCCATGGGAGAGTGTGTATCACAACTATTGTAGATGACTCATACTCTAGAGGACTATAAGCTTACCTACAACAATGTTCAAGTTCTTTGTGATAATGTGAGTACGATCAACTTGACAAAAAATCCCGTCCATCATTCAAGAACGAAACATATAGAGGTTAAACATCATTTTATTCGTGATCATGTGACTCAAGGTGACATCATTTTAAATTATGTTGAGTCAAAATTAAACTTAGCCGATATCTTCACTAAACCTCTTCCCGAAGTCGAATTTAGCTTTCTTAGAAGGGAATTGGGAATGTGTTGTATTGATTAAATCAGATCCTTACATGATCATTTTATAGGTAAAGCATTTTAAGATCTCTTCACCTTAATTTTGCCTCTCACAAAAATCTAGAATTGTCCTCTTAATATGATTTAGATGGGGGTGAGAGGTTAGAGACATTTATCTTGGTCATAATGCTTGTTATGATGCATTATTTTGGTCAAGAAAAATGACTTTCATATGAAACATTCATTTGTCCAATCATAGGGAAAGCAAGTGTACAAATCATGTGCACGTTGCCCTACGATTATGATTGGAAATTTTAAATTTACCATATGTGTAAAACTTATTTTTAAAACCTTGGGTGAAGTTTGTTATTGGATGGGAGTTAACACTGAACATTTAGATACGTACTTACTCAAATCATTGAAGTTTTCGACAATCTTCAATTTTGTGTAAGTTTTCACTAAGAAGAGTCAAATCTTGTCAAATTTTATTTTTCCTTGATAATATGCGATATGTATAGTGTCTACACAAAATTTCATGATTTTTAGAGTAGTGTACGTTTGTTTGTGCATTTCCAAAACTTGGATTTGAAAGTTTTCGAAAGTGCAGTAATATCAGACCTCCCAATCGATCGGTTGATCGATTGAGAGGCTTGCGTTTCACCACAGAAAGAATCTGAATCGATCAATGGATCTATTCAGAGTGTTTCAATCGATCAATGGATCGATTGAAACGCGTTTTTGATTTTCCAGAGGGCGTCTGAATCGATCAATGGATCGATTCAGCGCGTTTGGATCGATCAATGGATCGATTGAGACACATGTTCAAATTCTCACAGAGGCGTCATGAATCGATCAACCGATCGATTCACTTGATCTCAATCGATCGGTCGATCGATTGGGAATTTAAAACCCATCTTAAAACCCGTTTAACCTAGGTTTTCTCTCACTCCACCTCTTGTCTCTCCCGACTCCTTCCGTGCTCTCGCCTTTAGGCGATTTCTTCGGCGATCCCCCACCCTGTCGGTCGTCCTCTCCGACGGTCGTCTCCGACATTAAGTGTCTTTTTCTTCCTTTTCTCCTCAACCTCCGCTCCCTAAGGCTCGCAGTCTGTCGTCCTCGTCTCGTTGTCGCAGCTCACAATGCCGAACTCAAACCCTAGGTAACTCCTCCATTTTTTTCTTCTTCTCTCTATTTTGCTCTTATCAGTTGATTGTGGCTAATCCTGCTGTTTCTTTTGTGCATTTCATTCATGCATCATGTGCACGACCATTTTTTTTCTCTTTGCATTCTGTTCCATCGTGTTGCTTCTGTTCTTGTGCATTTTTTTCCCATCCTTCAGAAAGAAACAAAAGGTTAGAGAGTCTGGTGAGGGTTCCTCTCGAATGCAATCACGTCCTAAGCCTCCTACTGATCAACATTTTCCAAATGCTGCCTTGCAGTAGGCCTTTCACCGAAACACTTTCAAGTTGATTCCTCCTCGTTCCATTGATAAAAAATTCTATCACGACTCTTGCTTTGAAGTGTTTTCCTTAATAGAGTATTATAAACTTTCCTCCATTGTTTATTGTGAACGCAGTGTCAATCCTAGCCTTGTTTCCGAATTCTATAACAACTTGCATACCTTGGATGGAATTCTTTATCACACTCGTGTTGCCAAGCGTAGCTTGGATTTCTCTTATCAGATTCTTCAGGAGTTTTTAGAGTGTCGCCATTCAACGAGTGATTTCGTCTTTTATCCTACCATGCCTGAGCTCTTGCCCTCGCCATTCGAGTATATCACTATTGCTTCCATGCATCAGGATCTTTTTGGTCGTCCTCGTCCAGATGGTCCACTTGCGCATATCACCACTTTCTCGTCTCTTGAGTTATCTACCCTGGACAATGCCCTATTCAAAGTCGTTATAAACTGTCTTCTGCCTATTGTCTCTCGTGCTTTAGCCCTTCTCAGACCTCCTCACATGTTCTTGATGTTCGCCATGCGACATCGTCTTGATATAAACATAGCCTTGAACATCTTTCACTGCATCATTCATTTCACCCAGCCTGTGCAGCAAACAGTTCATATGCCTTTTGGAAATATCATTACCGATTGGTTGGAGTCCATGGAGGTAAATGTCTCCCGAGGGAAGCTACAGCATATGACAATTTCGTATTCCCGCATCTCTGCGCGATATTTCACGAAGACTGGTATGGTGGCTGGACCGGATGGTGTCAGATGGATTGACGGACGTGCTCTTGGTGAGGGACCACGAGCTTAACCTCGGGGGGTAGGACAAGCGCCGGCTCCAAAGGCTGCTGATTCTCAGGCGGACATTGAGGCACCTGGCTCTCCAGATCTTGCTGTCGCTACCCAGATTCAGATGCTTGAGGAGATTGTGGACACTCGTCTTGAGGAACTGTCCATGGCTGTTGCTGAGATGCGCACTGAGATTTCCACTCTGCGGACGAGTGTTGAGTCCTTGACCGAGCTGGTGCGCTCATGGATATCAGGTCGCTCTCCTCAGCTCCCTCCTCCGGCAGAGGATGTGCCCCTTGGTCCTGCTGATTCTTCCAGGAGTCCTGTTGCTCCTACTGATACTGCTGCTCCTTCTGCTCCTTCTGAGGGTGACATGATTGAGTTTTATGTTCCATTATGATATCTAGTGTCGCTTTTCTGTATGGATGCTTGATTGTGTGTCTCTTAGTTTGAAGTGTACGTGTACGACGCCATTTTGTATTTTGTGTCCATGGTATGACTTGTCGGTTGAACATATTGTTTTGGAACAACTAATTTTAGTCTATGATATCCATAATTTCTCTATGGTGTTTTGGTTTAAGGGGGAGTCTCCTTCTAGTATATTGTTTTTGCTTCTTGCACCCATTGAGGGGGAGTGGATCTAGTTTCTTTTTGATATTTGGCAAAGGGGGAGACATATGTTGAAGTTTATGCTTAATTTAATTAAAATTGAAATTCAAGCTTACTGTTTATGTTTATGCTTATTGTTTATGCTTATTTCAGATAAATTTCAGCGTAGTTGCAATCATTATTTATCATTGTATTATTATGGTGTATTGGAAATTAGCCTAAACTTAAATAGATTGTCAAACATCAAAAATGGGGAGATTGTTGGTGCAATCATGCTCTTGCCCTGGAAGTTTCAATGTGTTGACAATTGTTTAAATTTAGGTTAATACGTTGGATCTAACATACATTGTGAGTTTGTAGGAGAAGTTTCTTGCAGGTCGGAAGACCAGATGCAAGAAAAGTCCAAGAAGGTCGAGGACCGGATTCTTGGCAAGAGAAGTCCAAGAAGGTCGAGGACCGGATTCTTGGCAAGAGAAGTTCCTGCAAGTCAGAAGGTTGGATGCGTGTTAAGCTTACTTAGCAAAAATCGATTGGTAAATCGATTTAGATATGACTGTGAGGCAGAATGCCTCTGGATCGATCAGCCGATCGATTGGAAGAAAGCCAATCGATCGGCCGATCGATCGGGGAACCAATCGATCGAGCGATTGATCCAGGAAGCTTCTGCGCGAAGCACAGAATGCTTCTGGATCGATCAACCGATCGATCGGGGAACCAATCGATCGAGCGATCGATCCAGGAAGCTTCTGTGCGAAGCACAGAAGCCTCCTGAATCGATCAGCCAATCTATTGAAGTCACTCAATCGATTGGCCGATCGATTCACAGAGTCACTGCGATTTTGGATTTCACGAGCATATGTCTGAATCGATTCAAGCACTGCACCAATCGATTCAAGTTCAAGTGAAGTAATCTATGCCGTTGATCTTGACGCGATGGCTTCCAACGGATACTTGTGAATCGATTCAAATATAATCTCAATCGATCCATGGCGACGATGATGTGAGAAACGGCTAGTTTTCTCGTCATGTAAAAGAGTTGGAAGAAAAAGGAACAATTACATCTTGAGAAAAATACTGTTCTATTGCTCTAGTGTGATAAATTTTTGAAGTGCTCAAGATCTCTCAAGGAATTGAAGATCAAGCTTTCCATCTCCCCACGTTTTCAAGATTCACGTCACAAGGAAGAAGCATTTCAAGTTTGTAATCTTTCTTTTCTTCTTCATTGTTGTGAGTGTGATCTTTTCTCTTGGAAAGGGAGGCTTGTAAGTCTTGTAAGGTTTCTCCACCTTCGGTGTTAGTCCGAGAAGGAGAAGTTTGATAGTGGAAAGGGTGACGGTGGTGTAGATCCTTGGACTAGTCACCTCCTTGAGGAGGTGGATACCAAGTAAATACAAGAGTTAGCATTGCCTTCAAGTGTCCGCTGCGAAAGATTAGATTTATTAAGAAAATGAAGTGAACCATTCCCCCTTAACTGATCCTAACAATTCTTAAAAGTCAAAATAATCAAACTCTAGGGAGAACTGGACAAAAGTCATCTAATGGCTATAGAGGCTTGGGATACAAACCTAAAGTCAAGAAGGATGTGATTTCATTTCATAGGGTTCCATATAGGTATGAGACCAACCCTAGGTGTAGAGGTCAAGTCAAGGATACTAGGGAAGGAATCCCTAAAGGTCGTTTTGGCAAGACCAAGGTGACTAAGGCTCCAAAAAAGCCTAATAATGTCACAAAGAAGGTTACAAGCTAAGGGAAGTTATCCCTATAAGTGACCTAGTAGAAGTGACCAAGACTTCTAAGAAGCCTAGAAAGGTCCTTAGGAAAGTATCTAGGGAAGTTATCCCTAGTGAGTACCTAGAGCATCCAAGGAGCACCAATAGGTATTGGGTTCCTAGGAACATATTCTCTACACCCTACATGGGTTTAGAGAGTGTCAACTCAAATTGGAAGGATAGTTAACCCAATCTTGTTAAAGTTGACACTTGAGAGCATTTTCAAGGTTATTGTTAACCTTTGAAAATGAAAAGGATTATAGGGTTACTCTTTGAAAGAGTAATATATATGTTAAAATTTGAAGAGTTGAACTTAATCTAAATTGACATACTTAAGAAAAGTATAAGAAAAATTAAGTTAGAATTTTGATACTTTCTTAGGGAATTGAGAGAAAACACATGCTTTAATCAAATGTGATTAAACCTTGAAGAGCAAAAATATGTCAAAGTTTGAAAAGTTGAACTAAGTTAAATTGACAAATTTGAGAGAAGCAAAAGTAATGCCAAATTTGGAATTCGACATTTTCTTATGAAATTAAGGGAAAAGTAAACCTTAATCCAAATTGTCACTCTTGGAAAGAGTAGCATGTGTTAAATCTTAAGGAATTATGTTTGGATTAAATTGGCACAATTTGGAGAATCATAAGAAATACCAAGTTGGGATTTTGGTATCTTCTTAGTGATTTAAGGGAAATCTAAGTGTCAATCTAAAGTGTTACTATTTGGAGGAGTAAAATGTGCCAAGTCTTGAGGAATTGGACTTAAATTTAAATTGGCACAAATGCAAAAAGAAATACCAAGCTAAAAATTTGGTATTTTATTGAGGGGTTAAGGAAAATTTTAAACCTTAATCAAATTAATTACTCTTTGGAAGAGTAAGTTGTGCCAAACCTTGAGGAATCACATCAAAGGTAAGTTAGCACACTTGGAGAAAGGATAAGAAATATCTAGTTGAAATATTAGTATGTTCTTAAGGGATTAAGAGCAAAATCAAGTCTCAATCTAAATGTTTGATCCTTAAAGAGAGTAATATATGCCAAACAAATATTTGGGGATTGGATTCTTAATTTCAATTGGCACAAATAGAAAAGGGGTAAAAGGAAATGCCAAGTTGGGTTTTGACATTCCTTCAAGAGATAAGCAATCTAGGCTTAATTTTTAAGGGCTTAGCTAAGGGATTAAGGATACTTAGATAATCTATCTAGGTATATTTTATCTATGCTAATATGCCATGATTGATTGCCTATCATATGTCATGACATCATGTGTTGCATTCATTTTCATTATGAAAACACAAAAATATCATGTCATGCCATACAAACATCATGTAGGTATAGCATGCTTTTCTTTTAAAAATTACTTATTTTGATGTATGCCATTAATCATCATGCATTATGTTAATTTCCTTGTAATTAAGGATAAAATACATTTATTAAGAATGGTAAATATCCCAACAAGTGGGATTATACCAAATGACATCCTAGGTGGATGATCATAAGTCTCTTAATGCCTAGATAGATATGCATGATCCCTTAGTTTAGGGAAAAACCAAATATACATCTCACAAAGAATCATAAGGTAACTTGTATGTGTTTTAATACATATTAGGTACAAGTGAGATGTTAGGATGGTGAATAAAACTCAAGATGTTGATTTAGTGCATCTTGTTGAGTTTTAGATTCATCAAAACACATAGGTATGTGACTTCCAATCATTGGAAAAGCTAATGTACAAGTCATGTGCATTGAACCCAAAGAACATGGTTGGATATTGGCTTTGAAAATGATTTTAAAATACTTTTGGAAAACCTTGGTGAAGACTATCTTTTGATAGTGATCATCATTGAATAGTTAGACACCAACTTGAAGAAAACACTAAAGTTTTTACAAGTTTTCAAATTTGTGTCAATCTTTGAAAATAAGAAGTATGTTCATAGAAAGCTATTTTTCTTTGTTAAAGTATATCCTAAATAATATCTACATGATTTTTAGAATTTTATAGAATTTTTGGGGAGTTTCTGAATTTCACTGAAATTGAATTTCAGGAAATCAGGAACCCAATCGATCAGCTGATCGATTGGGATAGGTTCGATCGATCAGCCGATCGATTGGGAAGCCACTTCCCGCAAACAGAAGGGTAGTGAATCGATCATCCGATCGATTGACCTAGGCTAGATCAATCAGTCGATCGATTCAGAGGGAATTTCTGCGAGCAGTAGCTTGCGGAATCGATCAATGGATCGATTGAAGTGATTTCAATCGATTGAGTCCGAAATTCAATCGATTGGGAAGTCTGATTTTGGCTTGAAAAGCCTGATTTCAGCACTTCAAGTCACTTCGAGTCCCATTAACCACTCCAAACCCCTTGGAATACATTTGTATACATTTAGGGGGAGTTTTTCATGATGAAAACAAGTATGGATTGGTTAAGAGAAATCAAAGTGAAGTTTAGGATAAGGTTTAGTTTCAATTATGAATTTTGAAACTTTAAAACTTCAAGTTTTGGTTTTCAAGGGTCATTAACCATTCTTAACCCTTTGGCATACACTTGTATCTATTTAGGGAGAGTTTTCATGTTGAAAGCAAGTATGGATTGGTTAAGGTAGATTTAGGTGAAATTTAGGTTGGGGTTTAGTTTCATTATTAAATTTTGAACCTCAAAACTTCAAGTTTTGATTTTCCTAACTGTTTAGAAATTTCAAGTCATTGTTGGTGTAATGATAGAAGTTTGACCATGTTTTTAGGGGGAGTTACTCTTTGAAAACATAAAAATCTTTTCAAAATACCTTGGAAGGGGGTTAAACATTCGGGATGAATTAATACTCAGGGTCGAGTATTGGGGAGAAATGGAAGATTGATTATCTTCATTGTTAGGATGATAAATGCTCTCGGATGAGCATTGTGGAGTAGATTACTGCTCAAGGGGGAGCATTGAATACAATGGATGGGAGTTTCATTGAGAAGTTGAGGCATGCTCTAGGATGAGCATTGTGAAGTGAAATAGAGCTCAAGGGGGAACTTTGGCGGCAATGAAGAATATGAGATCTTCATTGTGGGGTTGTTAACAACATATGAGATTGTAAACAACGAAGAGTTAACTCTTATGGAGAAGAGTTTGTTTTTAGTTTTTGATGTATGACAAAGGGGGAGAATGAAAGGTTAAGTTAGACCTTCATCCTAAGTAGGGGGAGTTTGCCCTCTAGGAAAGGGAGAGAATGAAGGAAACTTTCATTCATGTCTTTTCATGAAAAGGGTTAAGGCTATGGGATTTAGCCTTGTGATAAAGAAGAGTTTAAGGCTATGAGATTTAACCTTGTGATAAAGAAGAGGTTAAGGCTATGGGATTTAGCCTTGGTATGAAGAAGAATTTAAGGCTATGGGATTTAGCCTTGTGTAAAGAAGAAGTTAAGGCTATGGAATTTAGCCTTGGTTTAAAGAAGAGGTCAAGGCTATGGGATTTAGCCTAACTTAGAGGTATTAACTTAGAGGTATTGTCAAACATCAAAAAGGGAGAGATTGTTGGGTAATTTCCCTAGGTCAAGTTTGACAAGTTTGACTAAGCTTGAGTTGGGTCAAGCTTGAATCAAGATTTGAGTTTTGATGTTTGACAATATAAGGAGATTGCTGGAGCAATTGTCTGGTTATGGAGATGGTCAAAGGGTTGACCAGATTGATGAGAATATAAGTCAAGTAGGTCAAGGTTGACAGGAGACTTGATTGGGAAAGCCCTAACTAGAGGTTAGGCGTATGTAAGTCCTAACTAGAGTTTAGACAGTGGTGAAAATCCTAACTGGAGGTTAGGTATATGGAAAGTCCTAACTGGAGGTTAGGCGTATGGAAGTCCTAACTAGAGATTAGGCGTATGGAAGTCCTAACTGGAGGTTAGGAGTATAGAAGTCCTAACTGAAGTTTAGGCAGTGGTGGAAGTCCTAACTAGAGGTTAGGCAAATTAGAAAGTCCAAGTGTGATCTTGGTAAAGGAGAAAGTCCTGGTGAGGAGCCAGGCATTTGGGAAGTCCTGGTGAGGAGCCAGGCAACTGAAAGTCCAAGTGTGATCTTGGCAAAGGAGGAAGCCCTGGTGAGGAGCCATGCAATTGGGAAGTCCTAGTGAGGAACCAGGCAACGGAAAGTCCAAGTGTGATCTTGACAAAGATTGTAAGTCCAAGCATGTGGTCTTGGCAAAGTAAGTCCTAGTGTGACTTGACAAGGAGAACTCGATAACTAGGATGAGGCCGAAGAAAGCTCTTGAAGGCAAGGCGTAAAGGATGGGGAGATATCCGAGAGACGCAAGGCTGATAGAGGAGGCTAAAAGGCTAGTTCGAGGTTGGTCGGGTCTGGCCAAATGCTAGGCACGGAGACCCAACAGGTCACGGTTGACCAGGAGTTGGGTTGGAGATTCTGGACTTGAGTTCGAGTCAAGTCCAGGCTAGTCAATCGATCGGACGATCAATTGAACCAGGATCTAATAGATGAGTCGATCGATTGGAGTGTGCTGCAATTATGGGAAGGCCCAATCGATCGGTCGATCGATTGAGATGTGAAATCGCGAGCACAAAAGCGTTCCCAATCAATCGGGCGATCGATTGGGAGCTGTCAATCGATCGGTCGATCGATTGGGCAGCAGAAGCTCTCGCGCGATCGCCAGAGCACAGAAAGGCTCTGAATCGATCGGGCGATCGATTCAGGCAGTCCCAATCGATCGGTCGATCGATTGGGAAGTGATCGCTGGGCAGGAAATGAGCGATGGACGGTTGGGATGGAGCAGTGCTGACGTGGCAATCAACTGGGGATGAATTAGATCGATTGGGAGCACTGTTTAAAGCCTTGGCAGAGCGTTTTCTCCGCAGTTCTTTGCGAGCTTTCTTCCTGCGATTTTGCTGCGATCTTTAGCGACTTTCTCCGATCTTCACCATCAGTTCTTGAAGGCTCTTGAGAGTGTTCTCTCAAGGTTCAAGAGACAACAACAAGCACAAGTAAACAAGAAGAGAGTGTATTCATTTGTATTTATATTTCTCTTTCTTGTGTGAGTGTTGTGTTGTAATGTGAGTTTGTACGAGATGTCTCCGCCTCCGGCTGCGACCGAGAAGGAGGTTTTCATAGTGGAGATAGCGTGTCGTGTGTGGATTCTTAGATTAGCCACATCTTCTTGAGGTGGATACCAAGTAAATCTACTTGTTAGCGTTGTGTGAGTCTTGTACATTATTTCCACTACATATCATCATCAAGACGAAGCAAACCGACACAAGCGCGATGAACCGCTATTCACCCCCCTCTAGCGAGACAAAGGTCCCAACAGTATATTGTCCTTGGTATCTGGAATTAAAAATAATAATGTTGGTACAAAATCGACAAACCAGTAACAAAATCGGTCAAATTCAATATTCACATAGGTATGAAACAATATACATACATAATACATAATAAAATAAGAAAAACAAAATTTTTATATTTGGGGTGTTCCAATTGACTAACACACTGATTGGTCGATCGAGCAATTAGATCCTAAATCCCTTGTCCTTATTGGAACTAATCAAATTAGGATGTTCAGTTATCTTTTTTTATTTAATCTAAACTCATTTAATTAAACCATCCTAATTAATCTGGTAAAACTAACTAATGGTTTGAACTAGATTTGGATCTACTTGGTTATAGGATCTAGTTCAAATAAACTAGACGATTTATATTGGACCATTAGGTAGTCATGAAAATCTAAATACATGCATAATTAATTGAAAAATTAAAAACATAAAGTTTTAATTTTCAATTAATTTTATAAAAAAAACTTTCTTTTTTTTTTCCAGCATGACATAGCTTTTATGTTTTATTTTATTTTATTTTTGAATTATAAAAATCTAACTTTTTCTCAAATAGTGTTTTAATGGGTGAATAGAAATAGATAGTATTCATCTTCTCTCTTTATTATGACAAATGGCCCACTCTGCTAGTAATTGCCGATATTATTAAGCAATCGTCGGTGCTTGTTGGTCATGTACACAAGTCACCAGCTACCTAAAGTGGTCGCCAGTGCTCGTGTCAGTCTCGACGATGGAGAAGACGTGAAACAGTTGCCCTTTTTTTTTGACGTGACAATGTAGCCTCGCCCGCGGTCACCGGAGGGATTTTCTCCTCTCCCGAGCACTATTTGACTCTGATACCATTGCTACTTGTAATAAACAATTTCGTACGAAATAGAATAAAACTCATAGTGCTCGGAGAAGAAGAAGTCGATGGCTAGAGAATATCATCTGGAAGAGTCGTTGTGTCCTGATGACGATCACCACGAAGAATAAGCTACTGTCCCGGAAAAGATCACCACGTTAGAACCTTCTCCTATTTCCACAAACCAAATCTCACTCAATGGATGCCCTCCTCTACCGATTGCTTCGATTGGCTCCAACTCTCTTGCCTTTCCCTTCTGATCACTTGACGTACATTTATATAAGAAGATCAAGTCTCTTCCTCTTCCTTTAACTGATGCTCTAATTACACTTAAAGGAGGAAGAGGAACGGGTGCCCTCTCCTCTTTTCAACGTGTGCATTCAAGTGCCACGTCTAACATTAAATACTTCAAAACTCTTAATTGTTAGTATTTTTTTAATGGTTACTATATGAAGTATTTATGTATGTACGTTTTTATTCTCAAATGTAGAATCGGGTCAATTTTTAACTTAAGATTATTAAAAGTATTATATTTATAACATAGTCATTGATGTGGGGGTATAATGGCCTATATGTAGTATCGCTAGATCGAATATAAATCAAGCTGGTTGGTCAAAAGTGAAGAAGAAGCATTGTAAGTCAAAAAGAAGAGGAGGTCAACTCTGATCAAGATAGACTTGACGTAGGACATACTCCTTTAGCTTAGCCACTCCCAACTCTCCCAGTTCGGTCACGTCCGATCCTCTCAGCTCAGCCACTCCTAACTCCTCTAGCACAGTCGCGCTCGACCCCCTCAGCTTAGCCACTCCCGACTTCCTAACTTAGTTGCACCGATCCCCTTAGCTCAACCACTCTCGACTTCTCTAGCTCGGTTGTGCGTCAACACCCTCAACTTAGCCACTCCCAACTCCCTAACTTAGTCACGCTCGACCCCCTTAGCTTAGCCACTCCCGACTCTCCCAGCTCGGTTGTGTTCGACTCCCTCGCTAGGCCATTCTCGACTCCCCTAGCTCGGTTGCGTCCGACCCCTCAGCTTAGTCACTTTCGACTCCCCCAACTCGGTCATGCTCAACCCCCTCAGCTCGGTCGTGCTCAACCCCCTTAGCTCAGTCACTCTTGACTCCTCCATCTCGGTCGCGCTTGACCCCCTCAGCTCAACCACTCTTGACTCCTCCAGCTCAATCCTGCCCAATTCCTTCAATTTAACCACTCATAATTCCCTCAACTTAGCTACTTCTGACTCCACCAGTTTAACCTTTGCCAAATACCTCTGGATGTAAGTGGGGAACGTGGATGATGAGATAAGCAGAGAATGTGGAGCATTCGGGTGGTATGCGCAAGGAAGTGTTACAGGCAGCTCCATGATTGTAACATAGGTTCATGTCTCTTAGTGGAAGGTATAAAAGGAAGCTTGTTATGGTGGGTTTATGTCTCTTAGGGGAAGGTATAAAACAAAGCTTGTTATGGTGGGTACAAGTACATTACACATCTAAAGCCCTTACTTTTTAAAGTTTTTCTCCATCTAGTCCTGTTCTAACTTTAGCATTGGAATGGTCGCGCCATGATCCACTTGCCCCTATTCTAATCTTTTGTTGAGTTCTATAGAGATCTTTGGAGCTTTCTTCATCACTGGATCGTTAGGAATTCTTTCCACAACAGTTGCTCTCTGGTGATCACCCGATAATAATCTCAGATAGGAACAAATTTGAGCCATATGTGGGAACCTCTTGAGCTGAGATATTGAGATGGTGGACACCAGGAGAACTACCGAAAACCACAACTTAACAAGCAGTATAGGTTATGGTGAGACTATCACCATGACCAGAGAAGATTTCAAGTGAATAGTCGACAAAGCAATGCAAGAAATACTATAGAGGCACCCTTTGGTGAATCTGACTCCTAAAGGAGTGCCCTTCATCTCAGCTAAGGTGCCTCCTTTCCCCAGCTGAGTGCCACTAGATCTGGTTGGCTCTCCCCCCACTACATTTGCAAATCACCGAACCAAGATAGTGACCCACCCGAGGAACACTCGCATGGATCAATGGCTAGATAGATGCCTCCACGAAACCCAAACAAAGGTAAAGGACCCTCAATCGTTGAAGAGATAAATTCTTAGGACACTCCTTTCTTGAGTAGTGTCCTAGAAGATGAATTGCCTCATCACTTTTGATCACCTCAGCTCGAAAAGTATATGAGATCAATCAATCCTAAGGACCATCTGAACTGATTTGAAAAGGTTTCTTTGTTGCATCATTATACCAACGACGTTAAGTGCAGAGTATGTTTAACCACCCTCTCTTACATGACTCAACGATGGTACAGTCGACTCCCGCCCTCTTTCATATGATCTTTAGAGGATTTCAAGACCATCTTCCTGCATCCGTAACAAGCAGTACCATAAAACTACCCACAATCTTTTCACCTTGAAGCAGAAGACTTGAGAAACCTTGAGGGAATATATTCAACGGTTCGACCAAACCAACCCTCGATGTGTCTTCTACCACTTCGGAGGTGTCGGTGAGCATCTTCTCTCAAGGATTGTCGGAAGGGGATTTTTTCTTATCTCTAGTGACAAATCCCCCCACGGATTTTGACCACCTCTTGGGGCGAGCCGAGAAGTATATTAATGTAGAAGAAGTCCAATTCACAATGAGGAAAGACGTCGGTGTCCCAGCACCTGTACCAACTCGATTTGAGCACAATGCTCCCCCACCTCTTCAAAATATGGAATCACACCTGGGTCACCAGTTTGTGTTGGCTCGAATGTGGGAGAGAGTAGTACAAATAGTGGAAGTAGTCTCGACCTCAACTGTCGAGCTGAGTTAACCATTCCCCTAGAAGTCGGGTCATTTACACCTACCATTGATCGAATGGGCACTTCACCCATGAATGTCAACAGTACGCTAGAGAACTCCAACATATTATCGATTCTCACTTGCATGATAGAAGATTGGTTTCGTCACCTGCTTGACGATCTCGAGCTAAATACGCCAGAAGCAACAACTATAATTGACGAATAGGTTATCGAACGAACACTCCATCTAGGAGATCTCAAGAGCTGACATGATGTTGTTAAGATACTTGCCCTGAAGTAACTAAGGAGGGTTTCCTAGTAGAGGTACCATCAACATGATCTTAGGAGGTACGACATATGGAGACTCAACTGAGGTAGTGAGACTCATAGTTGATGGCTCGAAAGAAAAACACCAGAAGAAGGCCCACTCAAATCAGTTTTGGCTCGCAAGACTTGGAAGGGATAGTCACCCCTCACGAGGATGCACTGGTGGTACAAGCCATCATAGCTAATTATGATGTGGCTAGAATCTTCATCGAAATTAAGAGCTCAATCAATGTGCTCTTCAAAAAGACATTTGACCAAATACATATTGAGAGGCAAGAGCTACTACTCATATCCATCGTGCTATTTGGGTTTACAGGGCATGATATAGAGCGGATCGGACAAATCAATCTCCTCTTAACCCTAAGAGAAAAACCCCGACGATAGACTCAGACCGTTGTTTTCACTGTGGTAAACACCGTTTCTTCCTACAACGTCATCATGGGGTGACTTAGCATGAGTTCATTCCGAGTTGTGGTATCCACCTACCACCAAAAGGTGAAGTTCCTGGTGGACAATCAAATGGCTAGGTCGAAGGAGATCAAATAGCTGCTACGAAGTGCTATGTCAAGGTGATGCGATCTGGCTTGCTCAAGACTTGGAGTGTCTGAGGAATTGAAGTTCAGATTGTCCAAGGCATACCCGCCTCTTGGATGACCGAGGGACTTGGAGAAGTATCAATAGTACCTAAGCAGCCAAATTGGTCACTCGGATTATGATAGATCTCTCCTCCCATAAGTTAAAGCAAAAGGTAATCGCTTACCTTTATTGTAACCAAGACTTCTTCATCTGGTTAGCCAAGAAGATCATTTGCATATATCTTATGGTAATGGAGCATCGACTTAACATCGAACTAGAAGCTGAGCCGGTCCGGGAAATGAAATAACACTTCGGGCCTGAGCAAGACAAGGTAATATGAGTTGAGATTACCAAGTTAATGAAAGCTGGCCACATTTGGCAAGTTCAATTCCAAACCTGGCTAGTGAATGTAGTATTAGTGCCTAAGACTGAAGATAAGTGGAGGGTCTACGTGGACTTCCAAGATCTCAGTAAAGCCTACCTGAAGGATTGCTATCCCCTCTCCCGAATCTACCAACTGATGAACTCAATCTCAAACTACGAACTCATATATATGATAGATGCATATCATGGATACCATCATATCTCCTAGCATTGGAAGACCAAGAAAAGATCAATTTCATCACCTTATATGTAACATTTTACTACATGGTTATACCCTACGGACTAAAAACTGCATGTAGGTGTGACATATCAATGGTTGATGGACCAATTCTTCCAGCACCAAGTTGGAAGGAACATAGAGGTCTACGTTGATGACAACCTGATCAAGACCACCAGGGTTGAGAACTTGATCAATGACATTGAGGAAACTTATGGCACATTAAGGAGATATCACCTCAAACTAAATCTGAACAAGCGCTTGTTTAGCATCAAGCGCGAGCATTTCCTCGAATATATTGTGACTAAACGAGAATCAAAGTTAATACAGAGAAATTCAAAGAATTATAGAGCATGCCTCCTCCTTGATTTATCTCTAGGTCGACCAAGTCATGACACTCTCTTGATTTATCTCTAGGTCAGCAGATAGAAACTTACCATTCTTCAAGGTGCTCCTGAAGTCGGCCCAGTTTGCATGAGACAAGAAATGTGAGAAAGTTTTCATAGAGCTCAAGGATACCTGATAAGTTTGCCTCTTCTCTCTGAGCCTACGTGGAGGAGAAGCTTTGGTTATACCTAGCAGCGATCGAAGGAGCAGTTAGCTCAGTTCTCCACTTGGGGAATGTCTTAGCCTCTAGTTATACTTGATAGAGAGGGCAAACCAACGCTCAACCTTTAGTGCAAAGACGACAATGCCTCTGGTCATCTGAGGGAGCCCTACGGGGGATCACTTCCGTGTGAAATTGAGGAGTTAGGGCCTAAAGGCAACGGTGATACACTTCATTTTTTGGTCTGTAGCAAGGAACTTAACTTTGTTGCCTAGGAACTCGGCTCCGTCCGCTAGGACCTTGACTTGTCAGACTAGGAGCTCATCTCGACAAGCTGGGACCTCGACTCAATGGTTCACGAGGTCGAGAACATAGCAGTTTACAAACTTATTTCTGCTGAGGACTCTCGAGGTTGATGCCTTTCTTCTGCCAGAGTTACTCCCCCGAATCTCCCAACAAGATGGACACTGTCCACATTGAAGGATGGGGCAGTGGCATATCATCTGTATTAACTGTCACACTAGTAGATGAGCCCGTAGGAGGACTGGTGCTCCTGTCCAGCTCGAACTCGGTCAACTTTAAAAACCTATTACATAAGTCCTTCAACATGGTTTTGATTGCATAGAAATGAAATCATTCACTCAGCCATCACATAAGTAGAGGAAAGCTAAACGCTTACCTAAAGGACGCTGGAGCTCAGTGTCAATCAGGCTCAACCTGAAGCGTAATAGACGACCCTCCTCAAGCAGTAGGTTGATGTCGAAGTGAAGGTCTACCAACTGGTATGTTGTCTCCAAGTAAGTGAGATCTAGCTTAAATTGGCCCAAGGTTGGTTATAGGGATAGCTCTATTTGTCGGGATGTGGCTAGGAGAAGATATTAGTAGGTCAAGCCAACATATAATGAGATTTTTATCCCTTATGCGAGGTCAGGTATTTCCTTAAGAATCCACAGGAGCACCTCACTTTGACTTTGAAGTAGAAGACTCTGACCTCTACCTTCTTAGGATAGAGGAAGTAATGGAAGACTCGGGGATTAAGAGGTACCTTGTATAATTGAAAGATTATGACTACCCCACAGAGAAGTCGAAAGGAGTTGGGACTAATTATCACAGAGGCATACAAAAGTACTCAGAAATTTCAAAAAAAAAAAATCGGAATGGGGAATCGGAGAACCCTTAACATTTGACCGTTGAAGAAGGTGGTAAAACCAATAGGCCGATGGGCATGTCAGTTAGAGGGACTTGGTGTTATAAGGCAGTAGTAAGTAGG
Organism: Zingiber officinale; assembly: GCF_018446385.1. NCBI lineage: Eukaryota > Viridiplantae > Streptophyta > Magnoliopsida > Zingiberales > Zingiberaceae > Zingiber > Zingiber officinale. Next base: position 14,649,653 of record NC_055996.1, on the reverse strand, counting down.
TATTTCAAACTACAATTGTAGTTGTTCCAGGTTGACACTTGTACAGGTTGACGCAATGGACTCATACCAAAAGGAGGAAGGTGTCTCATCGAACATTCTGGGTCTTTTTAAGGTTCGGAAAAAGGGAAATACAAAAACTACGAGAGGTGAAAAGAACAAAGGTCGCAGAACTTACAAGGTGGAGATTGTTGGATTTCAGAGGTTGTAGCAAAGAAAGCTTGAAGAGGACGGAAGCACTAAATGAGATGACGCTCTTCTTCCCTATCCCTAATATAGTCACGTTCTCTCAATTTTAGCCATTCGATGTCGAATGCGAAAAGGAAAACTAATCTACTCCGTCGTTGGATTAGGCGCCTGGATCCACAGAATCTCGACCGTCTTCTTGAGCCGATCTCCTGGGATGGCATGGACACATGTTGTCCCTAGACCCTGACAACATTTACTATTGGATACGACATTCCAATCATAACCCTAATATGTGATCTCGCGTATCACTTGCTTTAATGGTGCCCAACTCATAGACTACTGAGGCTCCAAATGTTAAGGCGGTGAGGCTATTCGGCCATGACATCCCTAATCCCAAGTTGATAGTTGTACGAAGACCAGTTCAACCCAGTCAGTCTAACTTGAACCTCCTTCAACTAGATTTAAAATGTGATGTGACAGATATAGTGGCCTACACATGGCACTGCTAGAGTTATCAGAAGTCAAGCTGGTTGGTCAAAATTCAAGTAGAGTTGTAAGTCAAAGGGAAGAGGAGGTCAACTCTGGTTAAGATAGACTTAAGGCATGACAAACTCCTTCAACTCAACCACTCTCAACTCCCCTAGTTAGGTCACACCTACACCAACACCACTACTTAAACCCTATACTAGCACCACGTTGGTACTGGTTTTTAAAAACCAGCATCATGTCAGCGCACACTGATTTTTAAAGACCAGCACCACAATGGTGTTAGTGTGTTAAACTATATATTTTTAAAATAATAATAATAAATAAGGGTATATTTGGACTCTAGAGCACTGTAAAAAAATCTATAGGATTGGAATAGATCTAATCGGAGTTGTCTAGGTTCATCAATAGATTTTGACCAAAATCCATTAATGAACCTAGGGGATTAGATTTTTGAAATGTGGACATGTAATGGAAGAGAGTAATGTAGTGAAAGTATTTATTATGTCTATGTCTGGTTCTGACATCCCTACTACGATAAATTATGGGTATATATAAATTGCCTTAAAGTCATAAACTTTGAAAACTTTCTAAAAACTATTATTAATGTTGGTGCGGGAAGCATCAGATGATCGAATCTATATTTTGATAATGGCAAAGGGTTCAAAGTTAAGGTTACTTATTGTCTAACAAGTCTGAATGAGCTTGCAGGAAAGTCCTAAGTGTTCTTAGACAAAAGTCCTAATTATAATTAGGCAAGTGGGAAACCCTAGGAGGTGGTAACCCTAGGTCCTAAGGGGTGGTAACCCTAGGTGAAAAGTCTTGGCGGGTCGAGCACTTTGGATGAAACCCTAGAGTTGGGGACTCTAGGTGAAAATCCTGGTGATCGTGAACCAGGTGGAAGACTGGACGGGTCGGGGATCGGACGTGCAACGGAAAAGTCCTGAAGACTCGGGCGTTGAGCAAAAATTCAGTCGGTCTGGAGGACCGTTCTGGTAAAAAGGTAAACTCTCCCGACAGGAGTAGGTGAGGATGCGTTCCCCGAAAAGGGAACAGTAGGCGTCTGTTCGACCTAGAGTTTCAGCGAAACTCGAAGTCAGAACTAGACAGTCTGATGACTGTCAAATACTTATATTATTTCATATTTTATTATACTAATTTTGTTTTGCAGGGTATACTTTGTTTATACACTAATATGTTTTGTAGGAAGGGAGTTGCATAAGGGGAAAGCACGGATGAACAGTGTTCGAGCCGCCTCCGGGGCTGTTGGAGGTGCCTCGGGTGCTTTAGGCGAAGGTTTCGTGCAACAAGGCATGAAGACGCCTTCAAGGAACTTGAAGGTGCCTTGGATGCTCGATGGAAAACACTTTCCATGGAGCTTGAAGGCGCCTTCGGATGGATAAACAACGTAGGCCACGGAAGCTATCGTCTCCAACGCGAAAGAGATAAGAATCCCTGCTGGAGGCGCCTTCCATGGAGGCTGAAGGCACCTTCAGCAGGCTATTTAAGGCAGTCTCGAGCAGGTGTTGAATAACACTTGATCTTCGCAATCTTTCTACTGCACGCTGCTCAAAAGATGATCCAACGAAGTTGTAACGCAACTCCGACAACAAGAAGCCCAAAATTCCTTATTTGTAGTTGTCGGTATACTTTCAATTATTGTACTTTAATTATTATACTTGTAATTTTCAGATTGATAGTGAATTGTCCAAAGTAAACACTCAACGAGGGCGGACCTTGGAGTAGGAGTCGTCACAGGCTCCGAACTAAGTAAAAGAAAAGTGTTAGCGGTTGATTTGCTTCTACGTTATTTCTTATTTCTGCTGCATTACTCTGTGTTTTTCGCAAAATGTGAAAAGTCATTAATGCTATTCACCCCCCTCTAGCGCTTTTCGATCCTACAATTAGTATCAGAGCTAGGTCGTTCTGAATTGGTGAAAAATGCCTTCATTTTTTCCTTTCAAAATTATTTTTGAAAAATTCGTTTTCATTTTTCACTAGTGGTCAGTGTTGACAAAATATTGCATTTAACAAAATTAATAATAATACTTTTTTACTAATATTTTATTATTTTGTTTCAAAATTAGTGAATTACTATTTTTATTTTTCTCTCACACTACTAATCTAAGACCAAGTCTTGGAATAGTGATTTTTTTTTGTGCCAGATTTCTTTTTAGCATTGGCCCACCAAGAAGGTTACAGTACAGCACGTCTGTTAAATATCAACTCCAACCCAAATAAAGGATAAAACTTATCCAATAAAAGATAAGAGTTATAGATAAGATTTGCTATTTAATTATTTATTTTTCTAATAGATAAAGATGACGACTTGGTAAAAGATAAAATTAAATATGTGGTCAAGAGTGTTTTTCTCATTTCATGGATAAGAATTAAAATTTCAATGGCTAGGATTTAATTTAATTGAACGGTCCAGATTGTATGAAGAGTACTATAAATACTCTACCTTGTATTTAGTTTCATTGATCAATCAAGTATCAATTTGTGAGTCAAAGTTCTTTGTTTTTCTTCTTTGTCTTAGAATTATGAGTGATCCACAAAAAGGGTGTTGTAGTGTTGTTATTGTTAGTGTAAGACAAGTAATTTATTTACTTGTTTGTTGGTCCAATTTTCAACAATTGGTATCAGAGCCAAGTTAATCAGGGATTATTCTTGGTGGAGCTATCTTAGATTGTGAGGAGTTTTATGCTTTACAAGTTTTTTAATCAAACTTGTTTGGTATAATCAAAGCTTTTCGACGTGATGGGGGACCTTCAAGTAGTAGGAGGTATTAAGAAGCTCAACAACAAAAACTACAACACGTGGGCAACATGCATGGAGTCTTACCTACAAGGTCAAGATCTTTGGGAGGTTGTTGGTGGTAGTGAAGCTACGCAGCCGGCAGAAGACGCCAATGACATTTTGCGAAAATGGAAGATTAAGGAAGGTAAAGCAATGTTTGCCTTAAAGATCACAATTGAAGAAGAAATGTTGGAGCACATCCGAGATGCCAAAACACCAAAGGAAGTGTGAGATATCTTTGCTACACTTTTTTCAAAGAAGAATGATACAAGATTGCAACTTCTGGAGAACGAGCTATTGTCAATAGCGCAATGTGACAAGACGATTGCCCAATACTTCCACAAGGTGAAGTTGATATGTCGGAAAATTTCAGAGCTAGATCCATCAGCACCTATTGGTGAAGCAAGGATAAAAAGAATAATTATTCATGGATTGAGGCCAGAATATCAAGGATTTATTGCTGCTATACAAGGATGGCCAACACAGCCATCGCTTCTTGAATTTGAAAATTTACTTGCAGGTCAAGAAGCTATGGCTAAGAAAATGGGAGGACTCTCACTAAAAGATGAAGAAGAAGCGCTCTACACCAACAAAAATAAAGGCAACTTCAAACGACACACTGGCGGATCTAAAAAGGATGGTGACAAAGGAAAAAGCTATCATGGGAATGGAGGCTCTCGTCCAGGGGGAGCCTCGAAGAATTATGGTGATCGTAAAAAATTTTCTGGCGAGTGCTACAATTGTGGGAAGGTGGGCCACATGGCAAAAAATTGTTGGTCCAAGAAAAAGTTCGTTCAAAGCAACACGGCTACTTCCAATTCTAAAGAGAATAGCGAAGATGATTGGGATGCTGAAGCTTTGATGGCTACGGAGGAAAAAGACTTGGCTCTCACAACAACGCCAGAACAGATTGACTACAAAAATGATTGGATCGTGGATTCAGGCTGCTCAAATCATATGACGGGTGATAAAGAAAAATTGCAAAACTTATCTCAATACAAAGGAGCTCGTATGGTGGTTACAGCCGACAACTCAAGGTTACCAATAGCACATGTTGGTAAGACGGTAATTACGCCTCGATATAATTCTAACCAAGTGCCTCTTCAAGATGTCTATCATGTCCCAGGAATGAAGAAGAATTTACTGTCTGTGGCCCAATTAACATCTTCAGGTCATTATGTTCTATTTGGTCCTGAAAATGTAAAGGTATATCGAAACCTCAAAATTTCAGAAACACCAACAATGGAGGGTCAACGATTAGAGTCGCTCTACGTAATGTCAGCAGAGTCTGCATATATAAACAAGACAAGAAAAAGTGAAACATCAGTTATATGGCACATGCGGCTAGGTCATGTTAGCTATTCCAAATTAAACATGATGATGCAGAAGTCGATGCTTAAGGGACTTCCTCAACTAGACATACGAACAGACACAATATGTGCAGGATGTCAGTATGGTAAAGCACACCAATTACCATATCAGGAGTCAAACTTCAAAGCAAAGGAACCATTGGAGTTAGTTCACTCTGATGTATTCGGGTTTGTTAAGCAGTCGTCAATTGGTGGTATGCGGTATATGGTGGCATTCATTGATGATTTCTCAAGGTATGTGTGGATTTTATTTATGAAAGAAAAATCTGATACCTTCTCAATGTTCAAAGAGTTCAAGCAGTCAGTCGAAGGAGAATTGGGAAAAAAGATATGTTGCTTGCGCACAGACAATGGAGGAGAATATAGCTCAAGAGAGTTCTCTCAATACTTGAGAGAAAGTCGAGTATATCATCAATACACTTGTGCCAACACACCACAGCAGAATGGTGTAGCAGAAAGAAAGAACCGACATCTTACAGAAATTTGTCGAAGTATGCTGCATGAGAAGAATGTACCTGGACGTTTTTAGGCTGAAGCAATGAGGACTGCAGCTTTTATCATCAATAAACTTCCTCAACCAAGGTTAGAATTTATTTCACCCTTTGAGAAGTTATGGAACAAAAAACCTACAGTTAGTTACTTTCGAGTATTTGGATGTGTATGTTATGTATTTGTTCCTGATCACTTACGAAGCAAGTTTGACAAGAAAGCTATTAGATGCATCTTTGTGGGATACGATAGTCAGAGAAAGGGGTGGAAATGCTGCGATCCAACAAGCGAAAGATGTTACACTTCACGAAATATAGTGTTCGATGAAACATCTTCTTGGTGGACCACAGAGAAGGAGGTCTTTTAAGAATCTAAAGACCTTGAAGATAAAGTACAACAAAAGATGAGGGAGCATATAGTTCAACTTCAATCAGGTTCAGATGAATCAGGAGGACCAAATGATAATGATGCAGAGCAAAGAGTGGCTCAGAGTCCTTGGCAAACCGGCATATATCAACATCCAAATGAAGAAGAAAGGCCTAATGAAGTGGAAGAATTAACTCCACAATCTCAACTCCGAAGGTCAACAAGAACACGAAGGCCAAATCCAAAATATGCAAATGCAGCCATAGTTGAAGAAGCAGTAGAGCCTGAGACGTTTGAAAAAGCATCACAAAGTTCTGAGTGGATGACAGCCATGAAACAAGAGATTGACCGCACACAAAAAGGAATATTCCTTTGTCAACAAAAGTACTCCAAAGACTTGTTGAAAAGGTTCGGAATGCTCGACTGCAAACCAATCTCAACACCTATGGAATCAAATTTCAGAATGTGTGCACATGAAGGAAAAAACTTAGAAGATACAACTATGTATCAAAAATTGGTAGGCAGTCTCATCTACTTAACCTTAACTCGACCTGATATTTCTTATGCAGTTAGTGTAATAAGTCGGTACATGCAAAATCCAATGAAGCCTCATTTAGAAGCAGTTCGACGAATACTAAGATATGTGAAGAGCACAATTGATTATGGTCTTGTGTATAAAAGAATTGGAGACTGTAAGTTAGTTGGTTACTGTGATGCTGACTATGCAGGAGATCATGACACCAGAAGGTCAACAACTGGTTACTTATTTAAGCTTGGTTCTGGAGCAATTTCTTGGTGCAGCAAGAGACAACCAACTGTATCATTATCAAGAACTGAAGCTGAGTATCGAGCAGCAGCAATGGCAGCTCAAGAAAGCACATGGTTGATTCAACTATTAAATAACCTGTTGGAGTGTATACTAAAAGCCTAGCTTTTGGTATAAACATTTATCTAGAAATAAGAATCACATTGGTCAAATGTCTACATTTATGATAAATGTAGTTGTTCAATTAATTTATATTGTAGATGACATGGTGTGTGGTGTCACACACAGAAGATCATGTTATCAGTACCTTATAAATTATAAACAGTAGCTCACGACCATGATGGAAAGGAACAAACCATTGGAAGGTCGTAGTGTAATTAGGTATTAATTTATCTTGACTATATAATTACACTAGTACACTCAGAGTGTATTGAGTAGGACCATTTGAGGCCGTTTCTTTTATACTGACTTTATAAAGAAACAAAGACCTCGGTTATTATGGAAGTGTGTGCTCTTAATCCTAATGTAATAACAAGCACATATATTTGATATTTATTTCTTTAATTTATCAATGGGTGAGATTTAGTTCGTTGAATCAATAAACCCGATAAGTTGGGAAATGATATCACTTATAGTGTGTGTTGTTGATTATAGAAGGAAACTGTGTCCTAGAGATACTAGGTTGATAATGTCCTAAAGAGGAGCTCATAAAGATTGTCATGTTAAACCCTGCAGGTGGACTTAGTCCGACATGATAATAAGGTTGAGTGGTACTACTCTTGGACTTAGATATTAATTAAATGAGTTGTCGAGAACTCACTTAATTAGTGGACATTTGATATCTTAAACACAGGAGACTAACACACTCATAATAAGAAGGAGCCCAAAATGTAATTTGGGATTGGTGCGGTAGTTCAATGATAGTTCTCTAGTGGAATGAATTATCATTGATAAAATTAAGTTGTGTGTTCGGCGAACACGGGATGCTTAATTTTATCGGAGACCAAAACCAATTCCTCCTCTCGGTCCCTATCGTAGCCTCTTATTTATAGAGTTCTATACCCACCTATACCCACCTTCTATACCCACCAATAAGGGGCCGGCCAAGCTAGCTTGGGATCAAGCTAGGGCCGGCCTAGGTATATTATTGGGTGGCCCTAGCTTGAACCCAAGCTAGTAGGGCCGGCCAAAATAAATTAAAAAGAAATTTAATTTTAAATTTTATTATTATGTGGAAGATATATTTTAAAGAGAATTAAAATTAAAATATCTCTCTTGTAAAAGATCTACAAAGATTAAAGAAAGAGATTAGATCTCTTTCCTTATTTGTAGATTGGAGAGATGTTTTATTTTTTCTTTAAAATTATTCACATGTTGATAAAATTAAAATTATAGAAATTTCCTTTATCAACCATGAAGAGATTTTAAAGAGAAATTTTATTTTTCCGGAAACAAATTAGGAAGTTTTAATTGTTGATTAAAACTTGTCCTCTTTGTTTTCCAATAATGTGGCCACTTGAAATTAATTGGCGAAATTTTATTTTATTTCTCTCAATTAAATCATGTCAAGGAAATTAAGGAAAATTTATTGTAATTAAATTTCCTAATTTGCCTAGGCCAAGGAATATAAAAGAAGGGGTGAGGGTGCCTTCACAAGACACAACATCTATTATTCCTCTCCCTCTTTTGCTCCTTGGTGTGGCCGGCCAACCTCTCTCTCTCTTCCTCTTGTGGTGGCCGAACCCTACCCTTCTATTGGAGCTCTTGTGGTGGCCGGATACTACTCGGAGAAGAAGAAGAAGAAGGAGAGAAAGCTAGTATCTCTTGGAGCTTGGTTAGTATTTTGTTTTTCTTCCTTGGTGAAGCTTCCTCTTTGTTGGCCGAACCTAGCTAGGAGGAGAAGAAGGTGATTGGTGGTTTCTCGTCTCGGAAGATCGTTGCCCACACAACGTCCGAGGTTAGAAGAGGAATACGGTAGAAGATCAAGAGGTTTTTCTACAAGGTATAACTAGTAATTTCTATTTCCGCATCATGCTAGTTATTTATGGAAATAATACCAAATACAAGAGGCTTACGTTCTAGAATTTCGAATATGTTTTTTGAAGTTGTGTTCTTTTATTTCTTTCTTTTCCTTGTGATTTGATTGTTCCTTTTGGTTAACCTAAAGTTATTTTAGGAAATTAAATATTAGCTTTCTATTAAAGGTTTTGTCTAGTCGGTGGTGGTTGCTCCCATATCCAAGAAGGCCATGTGCCTCGCCACGTCAAGATCGGGAACCTTTTATGGAAATTAATATTTAATGGAATTAATAACTTAAGGAGACTTGGGTCGAACGTGTTAAGTTCCGCAGGAGATCCAAGTCAAAACCTAAAAGAACAAATAGATTAAGTTTTGGATCAAACGTGTTAAGTTCCGCAGGCGATCCAAAATTTAATTTAAAAGAACACATGGTAGCTAGGAAAAGGTTCAGACCTTTGTACAAAATTTTTGTACAGTGGAACCTATAGGTTTTCCGAGTAGCAACCAACAATTGGTATCAGAGCTAGGGTTTTGCCTCTGTGTATTTGGTATTAGTTTAATTATGCACATGTCATACATAATTTAGGCAGGTTAATAGTAGGATGTGCTAACTTTGTGGACGCAGGATCCAACTATTATGGCTTTTAGTTATTATGTGTGTGATTGGACCCTTGGACATGTCAAGGGCATTTATCTGTGTGTGCATGATTGTATTAAAATACAGCAGGAGCTGTATTTAGTTTTATTAGGATTTTATTTTTGATCTAGATACATGTACATTCCTTTTATGGAATATAGGATCAAAATGTAAAATTCTATGTATGTCGCGGATCGAATCTTGCAAAGCGTGGAACCTTCTAAGGACCAGAGGCGCAGCGGAACTAGTAGCAAGATGGATGCGACAGCTAGACCCGGTGGCGGTGGCCAAATATGGCAGCAGCTTGGGATGACAACACACGGAGGACAACTAGAGATAAAAGCCATAATAGTTGAAAATTAGATTTTCTATTTATTGCTTTTATATTGTCGGAGCAGTAAAACTCAATCTTGCTCTTGAAGCCACCTTCAAGAACTTCCCATACAAGTTTATGTTTGGCGAGGTAAGATTTTGCAAATAAATCACCTTCATATCTAGACAAACACTCCCATGTTCCTTCCTCCATAACGGATGTGCTTGTTTGTGGATCACTAGAACAGACTTCCATTTTTGGATGACTATAGGAAGTTAATTAAGAGCGTGCGATCTTCCCCAACGGAAGGGCATAATCTTATTAATGAACTTAGTGTCAAGTAATGATATACACTTAGACACATCTAATAGTATCCTCCCCATCGGAGTCACTGCTATTATTTGTGTGACCAAATGAAACCAACTATTAATTTGTCATAAAACTAGGTTGACAAGATAATAAAATTAAAGGGTTAAAACCCCTCTTACAAATGATTGATTTTGTATACGTCCACACTAACGTGGCATACAAAATTAACGGTGTTTGAGATAATTTTATTTGTCATAAAGATACGTTGACAAGATAGTTAATGGGTAAAACCCTCCTTTTACAAATGTTGAATTTGTATACGTCCACACTAACGTGGCATGCAAAATTCACGGTGTTTAAGGTGTTGGTGAATTTAAATAATATTGTTTGAGGAATCAATATTTTATTTTAAATTCAAAGAGTTTTGACCAAATATTTGATCAAAGACAGATCAACTATTAATTTTATTCGTCATAAAGTAAAGTTGACGAGATAATAAAATTAATGAATAAAATCTCCTCTTCGATTTTGTATACACAAAATTCATGGAGATTTTAAGGAGTTGATCTTGACCAAATATTTTTGTGATTCTTAGGATGTTTGTCAATCCCTAGTAGTCATACTATAGAAAAAGACTTATTAGTCCCAATTGTAATGATTGGAAATTGGACTTGGACATTAAGGTAGACTGTCTTCTTAGAACTAAGAACAATTTAGATGTATTTAATTCATTAGTTGAAACATGTCCAGTGGTGTTATCTACTAGAACCTGGAGTGTAGATACAAGATGCCATTAATCATGTCTGCAATTCATTACAGGGTTCCAGGAAACCCGACAACTAAATAAAAGGTAAATCACCGTCCACATGGGCACTACTGTAAAAGTGGTAGCTGTTGCAGTGGGAGATGTTTATCCTTTGATAAGAATAAAATATGGATTTTAAGTAATTGTCTTTACGTACCAAGTTAGAAAGAACCTGATTTCAGTTTCTAAACTATTATAGATATTGTGTCTATTTTGATAACAAAGTTGTTATCAAGAAAAATAGGAAAGTTATCTATTCTGGTATGATGGTTGACAATTTATAATCCAATAACTCCCACGATGCAACAAATGGAAATTAGTAACACATCTTCTAATTTTAAGAGAAAGCAACCTTCGGAAATGAACCAATTATATCTTTGGTATATAAAGCTAGGTTATACTTGAGTAGGATTCATTGGTAGCTGATGAACTTTTGGGTTCATTGGTAGTGGAAATCTTTCCAACCTGCGAGTCTTACTTGGAAGAAAAATAACCAAGAAGCTTTTAAGTCCAAGGGGTATAGAGTCAAAGATATGTTGAAATCGGTTCATTCTGATTTGTGTGATCCTATGACTATCCAGACAAAAGGTAGTATTGAATATTTTGTCTAATTTATAGACAACTATTCAAGATACAAATAAATTTACTTAATGTACCGCAAGACTAAGTACTTTGATTAGTTCAAAGAGTACAAGGTTGATGTGGAGAAATAAAGTAAAAAGTCACTATGGAAAATCGTAGTGGCAAGTACCTCTTGAGAGATTTTAGGAGTCACTTATCAGAAGTTGATCCCAACTAACTGCATCTGGTACACCCCAACAGAATGGTGTAGTAGAAAGAAGGTAAAGAACTCTTATGGAATAATTAGATAGATGATGAGTTATTCAGAAAATTACCAAATTTGTTTTAAGAATAAACTCTGAAAATGAAAGTGAACATAGTGCCTTCCAAGTCATAACTCTCTACTCATATAGAATTGCTGAATAGACGTAAGCCTATTTTGAAGCATATTCGGATTCAGGTAATCCAGCATATAGGTTAAAGAGAGATAATGATAAGTTGGATAGGAGTTCACTTGTTTGTAAGTTATCCTAGATAAACAAAAGTAGGTTTATAGTCTTAAAAATCAGAAGGTCATTGATAACATCAATGACTGATTTTTAGAAAAGGACTATATAATGAACCACGTGCTCATAAGTAAATTTGTTCTTAAGAAAATAATAAAAGACATGTCTAATCTAGTACCAACTGTACAAGATGAGATACCACAAGAAAACTGCAACACGTATCACAAATGATACACAATTGCAGAAAATATCTTGTCGTAGTGGGAGGGTTGTTAAGCAACCTTAAAAGATTCATGTTTTGGGAGAGTTTTTGAACTCGATCCCTGAAGGACATGAACCTGATCTCCGGACATATGACGAAGCACTCCAAGATAAATATGAAGCATCTTGGCAAAGAGTAATGAATAATAGAATTAGAATATATGTATTCTAATAAAATCTGGAAGCTTGTAGAACCACCAAGTGGTGTAAAAGCCTTTGGGTGTAAAAGGTCTATAATAGAAAAAGAGGGATAGACAGGAAGGTAGAAACCTTCAAAGCAAGGCTTGATGAAAAAGGAAACCTTTTTCACTGGTAGCCATGCTTAAGTCTATCCAGATTCTTTTATCTATTTGGCAAGTGGATGTCAAGACAACATTCCTTAATGGAAGTCTTGAAGAAAGCATCCATATAAAGCAACCAGAAGGGTTCATTGCAAAGGGCTAAGAGCATCTTGTGTGCAAGCTCAATCAGTCTATGGACTGAGGTAAAGCTTCAAGGTCTTGGAACATCCTGTTTATCAAAGTAATCCAGATCTATGGATTTAGTAACCGGATAAGTCTTATGTATACAAAAGGTGTGATGGAAGCGTGGTGGTATTTCTTGTACTATACGTAGATAACATTTTTGGTAGTTGGAAATAATATCAAAATGTTGTCAGAAGTAAGGGTATGGTTGTCCAAACAAATCGATATAAAGGACTTGGGAGAATGTATATATTCTTGAGATCAAAGTAATAAGGGATCGCAAGAAAAAAAATATATATATATATTTTACTTATCCCAAGCTTGATACATCGGAAAAATCCTTGCTCATTATAAGCATGCAAAACTCCTAGAAAGGTTTCTTACTTTTTAAGCATGGAGTGTCTTTATCTAAAGAGATGTCTCCGATGACATTAAAGGAGATTGAGGACATGTAGGCAGTTCTTTATGCTTCGGCAGTTAGACAACCTAATGTATGTTATGCACGAGATCAGAAATCTGTTTTGCCAAGAGAATAGTTAGCAGATATCAAAGTAACCCTAGACAAGGACATTGGACTGCAGTAAAGCATATATTAAAGTACCTTAGAGGCACTAAAGATTATATGCTAGCTTACAAGGCAGTTAATTTGGTTCCTATGGGTTGTATGGATTTTGACCTCTAATCGGATAGGGACAATAATAAGTCAACCTCAGGGTTTTGTGTTTATTTTAGGAGGTAAAGTCATAACTATGGAAGAGTGATAAGCATAGGTGTTTATCTGGACTCCACCATAGAAGCTTAGTATATGGCAAGCCTCTAAGGTAGCCATTAAAAGTTGTATGACTCAATAACCTCAAGATAGACTTAGATATGATTTCTGGTTTGTCCAAAAATTATTACAATTTATTGTAATAATGTTGGTGCAGTAGCAAACTCGAAGAAACCATAAGTCTATAAGGCAAGTAAACACAATAGAGCGCAAGTACCACCCAATACGAGAAATCGTATAAACGAGGAGAAGTTGTTGCCGCCTAGATTGCATCAGGTGATGACCTATTGATCCTTCCACTGAGGTCCTTAAGGTAAGAGCTTTTGATGGGCATGTTGAAGGGTTAGGAATCAGATGTATGGCAGCAGATATAGCAGCTTAGTTTTTAGTATAAGTGGGAGATTTGTTGAGTGTATACTAAAAGCCTAGCTTTTGGTATAAACATTTATCTAGAAATAAGAATCACATTGGTCAAATGTCTACATTTATGATAAATGTAGTTGTTCAATTAATTTATATTGTAGATGACATGGTGTGTGGTGTCACACACAGATCATGTTATCAGTACCTTATAAATTATAAACAGTAGCTCACGACCATGATGGAAAGGAACAAACCATTGGAAGGTCGTAGTGTAATTAGGTATTAGTTTATCTTGACTATATAATTACACTAGTACACTCAGAGTGTATTGAGTAGGACCATTTGAGGTCGTTTCTTTTATACTGACTTTATAAAGAAACAAAGACCTCGGTTATTATGGAAGTGTGTGCTCTTAATCCTAATGTAATAACAAGCACATATATTTGATATTTATTTCTTTAATTTATCAATGGGTGAGATTTAGTTCGTTGAATCAATAAACCCGATAAGTTGGGAAATGGTATCACTTATAGTGTGTGTTGTTGATTATAGAAGGAAACTGTGTCCTAGAGATACTAGGTTGATAATGTCCTCAAGAGGAGCTCATAAAGATTGTCATGTTAAACCTTGCAGGTGGACTTAGTCCGACATGATAATAAGGTTGAGTGGTACTACTCTTGGACTTAGATATTAATTAAATGAGTTGTCAGTAACTCACTTAATTAGTGGACATTCGATATCTTAAACACAAGGAGACTAACACACTCATAATAAGAAGGAGCCCAAAAATGTAATTTGGGATTGGTGCGGTAGTTCAATGATAGTTCTCTAGTGGAATGAATTATCATTGATAAAATTAAGTTGTGTGTTCGGGGCGAACACGGGATGCTTAATTTTATCGGAAGACCAAAACCAATTCCTCCTCTCGGTCCCTATCATAGCCTCTTATTTATAGAGTTCTATACCCACCTTCTATACCCACTGATAGGGGCCGGCCAAGCTAGCTTGGGAATCAAGCTAGGCCGGCCTAGGTATAGGTGGCGGCCCTAGCTTGAACCCAAGCTAGTAGGGCCGGCCAAAATAAATTAAAAAGAAATTTAATTTTAATTTTTATTATTATGTGGAAGATATATTTTAAAGAGAATTAAAATTAAAATATCTCTTGTAAAGATCTACAAAGATTAAAGAAAGAGATTAGATCTCTTTCCTTATTTGTAGATTGGAGAGATGTTTTATTTTTCTTTAAAATTATTCACATGTTGATAAAATTAAAATTATAGAAATTTCCTTTATCAACCATGAAGAGATTTTAAAGAGAAATTTTATTTTTTCCGGAAACAAATTAGGAAGTTTTAATTGTTGATTAAAACTTGTCCTCTTTTGTTTTCCAATAATGTGGCCGGCCACTTGAAATTAATTGGGGAAATTTTATTTTATTTCTCTCAATTAAATCATGTCAAGGAAATTAAGGAAAATTTATTGTAATTAAATTTCCTAATTTGCCTAGGCCAAGGAATATAAAAGAAGGGGTGAGGGTGCCTTCACAAGACACAACATCTATTATTCCTCTCCCTCTTTTGTTCCTTGGTGTGGCCGACCAACCTCTCTTCCTCTTGTGGTGGCCGAACCCTACCCTTCTATTGGAGCTCTTGTGGTGGCCGGATACTACTCGGAGAAGAAGAAGAAGAAGAAGAAGGAGAGAAAGCTAGCATCTCTTGGAGCTTGGTTAGTATTTTGTTTTTCTTCCTTGGTGAAGCTTCCTCTTTGTTGGCCGAACCTAGCTAGGAGGAGAAGAAGGTGATTGGTGGTTTCTCGTCTCGGAAGATCGTTGCCCACACAACGTCCGAGGTTAGAAGAGGAATACGGTAGAAGATCAAGAGGTTTTTCTACAAGGTATAACTAGTAATTTCTATTTCCGCATCATGCTAGTTATTTATAGAAATAATACCAAATACAAGAGGCTTACGTTCTAGAATTTCGAATATGTTTTTCGAAGTTGTGTTCTTTTGTTTCTTTCTTTTCCTTGTGATTTGATTGTTCCTTTTGGTTAACCTAAAGTTATTTTAGGAAATTAAATATTAGCTTTCTATTAAAGGTTTTGTCTAGTCGGTGGTGGTTGCTCCCATATCCAAGAAGGCCATGTGCCTCGCCACGTCAGTACTGGGAACCTTTTATGGAAATTAATATTTAATGGAATTAATAACTTAAGGAGACTTGGGTCGAACGTGTTAAGTTCCGCAGGAGATCCAAGTCAAAACCTAAAAGAACAAATAGATTAAGTTTTGGATCAAACGTGTTAAGTTCCGCAGGCGATCCAAAATTTAATTTAAAAGAACACATGGTAGCTAGGAAAAGGTTCAGACCTTTGTACAAAATTTTTCTCTGGTTGTTTTATATAAAAAAAATATAGTTCTCTTTAGTCTCATATCTTAGAATTGATAATACTATGATAAAAAAAGCTTCTATAAATATTTTAGAACGACGATGTTAAAAAATATACTTTTCTTAGTTTTTTTACTAAGACAAGTATAATATTAAATTAAAATAATTTTTTACATAGGAAATCCCGTTATCATTATTGCATGGGTTTGACGAATCTTACCCAAATAATTAATTCTTAATTTATAAGAGTGATATTTTACTATCTTACTATTTTATTAAAAATCCCCCCCTTTGCTAACTAACTTTGATGAAACCTAAAATGTATTTACGTTAATGTCCTTTTTTCCTATTTACACTAAAAATAATTCCAATATTTATTAGTAATTCCACAAACGAAACAATTAATATAGAGTTCTTTTTAATCTCATATCTTAGAATTGACAACACTATGATTAAAAAAACTTCTATAAATATTTTAGACCGACGATATTAAAAAATATACCTTTCTTAGTTTTTTTTACTAAGACAAGTATAATATTAAATTAAAATAATTTTTTATATAGGAAACCCCGTTATTATTATTGCATGGGCCTGACGAATCATATCTAAATAATTAATTCTTGGTTTAAAAGAGTGATACTAGAAAATCTAAACAATTCAGATTTTCAAAAACTTAAATATTTTATATATTATTATATTACACATGTAACACGTGTGCACGATGATACTAGTATACATTAACTACGCTAACATGTGGAATGACATTAAGTTATAATTGACCGTAGATAAAATAGTATTGTGGAAAAAAGAATCCTATATTAATATTGATCGTGTAACTGTGCATTCCAAAGAAAAAAGAATAATTTTCCAACACAACATACATAACTGTTCTAACGGTATTATCCTAGCTATAATTAATTACTCTAAACCTCCTCTAACTATTTCCATTTTGCCATTTATATGCGGAAGCTTTCAAATGTTTGATGTTTAAACATTATAGCATGACAACTTAGTCATTTAAAATCGAAAATGAAAAGAATGGCAAATTCTGGGGAGTTGTTGAGTGATTTTAGTATTTTGAGGCGCATTTTGAAAAATAAGATGACTTGATGTGACGTGTATATTTTGGATAATGCCTCCGGAAGTAGAGGCATGAGATGACAGAGTTACTGAGGTTGCTTCTCGCCCAAGCACAAGGCGGATAGTTCTTAGTTGACTGGTCGACACGAAGTCACCGCGCAGCTTCTTTTTCCACGGGAAAGAATAAGGTGAAAAAAAAAATTAAAAGGGCGCAAATGAACGTCCCTGTTGTTTAAATAATAATAATAATAATAATAATAATAATAATTAAATAGACTCCTTTCTATTATTATTTTAAAACGGATTTAAAATGAATTTATGATTAATAACACGATGAATGGCTACTGCAATTGAATTTATGATTTAAGATTTAAAAGTGTGAGCAGCTAAGTAATAATTTTTATAATTATTTTTAAGTAATTTTTAATGAATGATGCGGTGATGATGAGGGATCTCATCCTATAATCACGGTGGAGGTCAAAGTTAATGTGGTCAACGCGTAGATAGTATCGGGTGGTCGGGCGAAGCATGCCCCGACCGAGGGGAGAAGGTTTCAGTACGACCCCACCTTCAACACGAGAAGATGTCAAATGACCGACGCTCAATGGAGTATTGGACGCCGAACGGAGGAGGAGAATATTTTACAAAAGCCGGGCAGAGCGGCTACCCCGCTCGGCCAGATAGCAAAGCTCGACCTTGGCAGAGCGGAACTTCGGCCAAGCGGCTATCTCGCTCAGCCAAGCAGCAGAGTTCGACATTGGCAAAGCGGAACTTCGACCGAGCAGCCATGTCGCTCGGTCATGCATCAAATTTCAGCATTGGCAGAGTTCAACTTCAGCCGAGCGGCTATCCCGATCGACCTGGCAGCATGTCTCGACAATAGCAGAGTGGAACTTTGGTTGAGCGGACGTGACACGAGCATAATGGAATTCCGGCCGAGTGGACCGAACACAAGAACAGCGAAGTTCCGGCCAAGCGGCCATCCCGCTCGGCCTAGCAACATATTCTCTGATATCTATCGACATCATTTTGGGACTTAGTGCCGCCGACACTAGGCATGGACAACCAGAAGATCGTACGACGGAAGCTTTCACTGTCACTTCAGAGATATGCTCGGCTCGTTGAGGTACTGTGTCAGGGACACTTTACTGACAAGTCCTTTCATGGAAAGTTTTGGAAAAAGTGCTCGCCTTGGGGAGCATGCATGCGCGCTACAGGAACTCTATATAAAGGGGGCGGGGGTCCAAGCATAAGCGGAGGTACGCAATACGTAATAGGTGATAAACACTGTTCTCGCTACTGTTTATTTTGCTCCACATTCTACTTCATCGTCGATTACTGACTTGAGTGTCACAGGGCCAACGCTGAGGACCCCTTCCCTAGTTCGGTACTGACGTAATCTGTGTTACAGGTCCGAGCGGAGTCTACAGGCGGTCAGCATGAGCGCCACATCCCCAGCTTTCCATCTTATCGACTTTTGGACAGGATCATATTTGACGCCGTCTGTAGGAACTTAACCTGCATCCGAGTTAAGAAGATGGAGGACGTTGGACGACTCACCACCGTGATGTTCACCAAAGTGGAGCTTGACATACTCGTACAAGCCCGAGCGGCGAAGATATTCGAGCAGCAGCAACAGCAAGTACTAGCCGATCGGCTAGTACAACAACCGGCGACATCAGCAGCAGGAGGGTGAGCGGGATTGGAAGACCGACCGGAACCCGTTTCCATATGGGGACAAAATAGAGGTCTGACCGACACGCAAGGGGAAGCGCCGCCCGCACCCATCCCATTTCATCGCGCCCTATTACAAACCCCATCCGAAATATCTCAGGCGAACCAAGAGAGGGGGGCATCCTCGGATGATGCTCCCGTTCGGGATACGTGAAAAGGAAAGGCGCCCAGGAGTCACGCTTCGCCCAAGTGCATCAATCTGAGGTTCTCTCAGGCGATCTTGAGTGACCCTCTACCCAGACACTATACCCCACAGGCGATCAGGGAATACAATGGGACGATCGATCCAGACAATCATCTGGATAAGTTTGATAATACGACCGCGTTGCACCAGTATACAGACGGGGTGAAGTGCCGAGTCTTTCTCACTACTCTTTCCGGCTAGGCCCAGTGCTGGTTCCGAAGACTGTCGGACGATATAATGCGCAGCTTCAAGGACTTCCGAGTTGCATTCCAGTACCATTTCGCCAGCAGTCGACGATATCAGAAGACGAGCGTCAGTCTCTTTGTCCTAAAGCAGGGGCCCAAGGAAGCGCTCCGAGCGTACATCGGGCGTTTCAATCAAGTAGCCATGGATATCCCATCGGTCTCATCCGAGACAATGATGAACGCCTTCACTCAAGGACTGGTCGAAGGAGAGTTCTTCCGATCACTCATCCGAAAGCTGCCCAGGGACTTCAACCACTTGCTCAGGAAGGTCAATGAATGCATAAATGTGGAAGAGTCTAGGCAGCAAGGAAGAAGAAGACGCTGGTCGAGCCCGCGCTGGCTCCTGAACGGTGACCGTCAAGCAGCCATCAACCGCCCAAAGGGCCAAGGGTGAAGGGAGCACGACCACGCCAGGAGGCAAGGACACATGTCGTACAGCATGTGGCCTCCAGTCGGCAGAAGACGACAAGAGGCAAGGTATGGACGCCCATGTTCTGCTCCTTTTACCAGTCAGCGACGCACAACATGCGCGACTATTACGATCTAACATCGATCAACATCCAACCGACTCTGAGAGGATACCATCGTCGATCACCAACTCCTGATCGGCAACAGATACAACGATCTGTCGGGCGGTGAGAGGACGAAAGAAGAACGCCCGAATAGTATAATCGACACCAGGGGAGGGATAACACTGACCCTGCCATAGTCTCGGCCGAGCGAAATAGACTCTTCGCTCGGGAAGAAGAAAACAGAAGCAATGCCTCTCGAGGAGAAATAGGCATGATCACCGATGGGCCGACCGGCTATGACTCTAACTGAGCCAGAAAGTCGTACGCTCGGCGACTGGAGATCCACGCTGTAAGATGCAGCAAGGAGAAGGTCGAAGGGCCTGAGATCAACTTTGGCCCTTGCGATTTGGAGGGAGTGAAGATCCCTCACGACGACGCGCTGATTATCTGAGAGGTAATTGCTAATTATACTATTCACCGAACTTTCGTTGATATAGGGAGTTCAATGAACATTATCTTCAATAAGGCGTTTAATCAATTATAAATCGATCGGAGTGAGTTGCTGTCCATGACGACCCCTCTTTATGGTTTCACAGGCAACGAAGTACTGCCGCTCAGACAGGACCTACTGGCCATCTCACTCGGGGAAGAGCCACTGAGGAGAACCAGGACCACAAACTGTTGGGATGTATACTATAAGCCTAGCTTTTGTATGAACATCTGTTTTAAAATATTTTGAAATGAGAATCACTTTAGTCAAATATTTGTATTTTATATTTATATATATGTCAATGCAGTTGTCCATTTAATTTATATTCTAGATAACATGATATGTGGTGTCACACAGAAGAGCATGTTATCGGTTCCTTATAAATTATAAATAGTAGCTCACAACCAAGATGGATTGGGACAAACCATTGGAACAGTTGTAGTGTAATTTGGTATTAGTTCGTCTTGGCTATAAAATTACACTAGTACACTGTGTGTGTATTGAGCATGACCATTTGAGGTTGTTTGATTTGTACTAACTATATAAAAGAACAGAACCTCTGTTATTATGGATGTGCGTCCTCTTAATCCCTATATAATAACAAGCACGTATACTTAGTATTTATTTCTTTAACTTATCAATGGGTGATATTTCTTCGTTAAATCAATAGGCCCGATAAGTTGGGAGATAGTATTATTTATATAGTGTATTGTTGATTATAGAAGGAATCTGTGTCCTAATTATTTAGGCTGATGATGCCCCCTTGAGGAGCTCATAAGAATTATCATGTAAACCCTGTAGGTGGACTTAGTTCGGCATGATAATAAAGTTAAGTGGTACTACTCTTGGAATTAGATGTTAATTAATTGGGTTGTCAGTAACTAAATTAATTAACGGACATACGATATCTTAAACACAGGGAGATTAACGTACTCATGATAAGAAGGAGGTCATATTGTAATATGAGATTGGTGCGGTAGTTCAATAATAACCCTTTAGTGGTATGAGTTATTATTGATGGACTTGGGTTGGGTGTTCGGGCCGAACACAGGAAGCCCAAGCCCATCAGGAGGCCTAAACCAATTCCTCCTCTAGGTCCCTTTTGTAGCCTCTATATAAAGCCTCGCATCCACCCATCCTTAACTTGGTTTGGTTTAACTTGGTTTGACTTAACTTGGTTTTGGTTTGATTTTAGAAAGGGAGATTTTTTCTAAATAGAATTTTGTTATTTTTTTTCTTTGTAACCGACGGCAAAAGTTATAAAAGGAGTAGGTGGTGCCCCCTAAAACCTAATTTTCCTCAAGCCCCTTCTCTCCTTGTGGTCGGCACCCCTCTTCCGTCCTTAGGGTCGGCTCCCCTTCTTCCCAAGCTAGGGCCGGTGCCCCTTCTTCCCAAGCTAGGGTCGGCGCCCCTCCCCTCCTCCTTGGTGGCCAGCGCCCCCTCCTCCTTGGTGGCTGGTGGATTGGAGAAGAGGAAGAAGATTAGAAGGTGCCCCAACCTAGAGCCTCCTTTTGTAACTGGCGGTTTGGAAGAGAAGAGAAAAGAAGGGTGGTTTTGTCTTGGTAGATCATCGTCCACATGACGTCCAAGAAAGAGGAGAAGAATACGACAGAAGATCAAGAGGTCTTTAGCTACGAAGAAAGGTACAACTAGTTCTTTAATTCCGCTGCGTAATTAGTTAGTTTTCTTTGAATCATTTTTTGGAATACCAACACAAGAGGCCAGCGATCTTGTACTTCGATCAAGGTGTGCTTTGATCATTCAAGAACTTTCTTGATTGATCAAACACATGATTGATTGAATATGCGGGTTGCTAGGAAAAGTTCTGTTCTTGTATAATTTTTTTGTACAGGGAAATTGAAACAGAATGGACTTCCAGCGCCTTCACAAACTTCATTGTGGTGAATGCATCATCGACCTACAACGTCATCTTGGGCCAACCGGCCCTCAACGAATTTTGGGCGGTGGTGTCTACATACTGCCAAAAGATTAAGTTCTCAGTGGACGACCAGGTGGGCGAAGTTAAAGGCGATCAGCTGGCCGCTCGGCGATGCTACGTCGAAATGGTCAAGTTCGAAGCGAGAAGTGCTCGGAAGAATCTACACTTGGAGGTGAACATTGTCACTAAGAAGCCCCCTGCATTGGTATACGAAAACATTTAAATTCACCAAGCCGGACAGAGCCCACCACCTTCATCACGGCCGATCGGGAATCTAAGGAGAAGGCAGCTCAAGAGGCCGTGGAGTGTGAATCATCTCCTACCCTAGAGGGTCGGATAAGAGGTGCGCGAGTGAATACATGTTTTTTTATATGTTTCCTGAACGCAGGGCAAATATGAATAAAAGTGAGGAATGCCACTCTTGAGATGCATCTTCCTCAATGGTCGAGCGGTGACCTTAAACCCTTGTCGTCATCAAAGGTAGAGTGGCGACCTTAAACCCTTATCGTCATTAACGGTCGAGCGACGACCTTAAGCCCTTGTCGTCATCAATGGTCGAGCGGTGACCTTAAACCCTTATCATCATCAATGGTCGAGCGGTGACATTAAACCCAAGTCTTCACCTAGTCTACATCAACAGTCGAGCGGTGACCTTAAACCCTCATCTTCCCCAACGGTCGAGCGGTGGCCTTAAACCCTCGGTTCGATGAGCGGGCAAGCGACGATCTTATAACTCAAGGATAACGAATGACCGACTGGGAAATAAAGCGACCATTCGCGATTATTCTTCAGAATACTTGTGTCACTAATCGAAAAGTTGTAGAATCATAACGAGCTACTCGGAAAATGAAACGACTCGATCGGCTAGATAGAATAGTCACTGTCGATCGGAGGAGTCACGAGGCCACGAGTTTATGCAATATTTGAAAGACGAGGGCAAAAAACAAGTACTAGCCGAACAAACGATCATTCGTTAATACTTCGAAAGATTACAAATATTATGCAGGAAGGTTACAAACACTCACTCAAGGGAGGCTCACTCTAAATAATCTAAGGCATCGTCGGGCAGCGATTCGGTCAGCTTGTCTTGACTGATGACCTTGTTCGATAAGACAGTACAGATGTAGCCACCCGCCTGGAGTTGGTCGAACGCCCCTTCAATTGTAAGATCAAACAGGAGAAGAGCTCAATCGGCGACCTTCTCGTTGAAAGCATCCGAGCGGATGTAGTTCCTCCTCATAGCCTCAAACTGACTAGGCTCGACATCTTGATAGGTTTTCAAAGCTGCTCGGGAGGCCTCCAGCTCGTCCTTCGCAGTGGCAAACTCATTATTCTTCGTGGTGAGTTGGCCTCGAAGGGCGGTTTCTTAGGACGACCGACTATTTTGTTCGGCGACTAAAAAATCTTTGACCTCTTTAAGCTTCTTAGTGAGAGCTCGAGTCTCTTTATTCTTTAGGTCGAGGTCTTCAATGGCCCGGAGTTTCCTCGCATTGGCCAATTCGATCTTGGAGTTGAAGGTGGTGACCTGCTTATTGAGCCGAGCCAGTAGAGTGGCCTGCTTTGCACTCTTTCCCCGTTCGACCTCGAGTAGCTTGGTGCTCTTTTCTAGATCAACTCGCAGTTTAACCACCTCGGTGTTCGTCTGCTCTTGAGAGGCGGAGGATTAGCCGCTCGACGCCTTCATCTTCTTGACTTCGTCCTCCAAAAAGGTGAGCCTTTGACACATGGCCAGACTCTCTACCCAATACTGCGAATAACCAGAAAAGCATTAGCATCAACCAGGGAATAGATTGAGAAAGTACAATAAAACACAACACTTACCCTAGTAGACATTTGGGTGTGGCTGTCTGCAAGCACCTCAGGAGTTATCATCGCTGCACGGACTCGGGCGTCCGCCTATATATGTGCGAGCGGCCCCTGGATAATTATTTGGTGCTCGGGAGATCGGGATGCAGCGCTCGCTGACTCACGCCATTCTTCAGTCGGTAGGTGAGGAACCGCCGTTATATGGCGTTGGCTGCTCGGGGCTGACTAGGCAGAGGTAGCTCGTCAGAACGACCGGGATGAAGGCGCCATACGGATGCCCGATTTCTTGACCTTTGATGGTGGTGGCATGAAGGCCACTGACAGGCATGCAAACAATGCCCTGCAGTAGACCAGACAATGAGGGCGTCCGATCAGATGACGTGGGGGTAGTAGTCTCAATGGAAGTGGGGGTTGAAGTTTCCACCCGCTCAGCAGACCGCACCATCGAAGATGCGAAGCATGATGAAGGCTCCGCTCGGCGCCTCTTGCGCCTGATCAGTGGCTCTCCTGAGGAGGTCGAGCCTGACACCCCCTCAACCTGGATGATCGGTTGTCGTTTAGGGGGAGGACGTGATCCACTAGCCGCTCCACCACTCACCAAGACTGGAGCTGCCTCGCTCTCATCTTGAGGGTCTTCTTGAGAGTCAACCGACTGTAGATCGTGGCTCTCCAATTCTTCCACAGCAGTTGCATTGATCGCAGTATCAGCCAGCTTGGCCTTGCCGGCTAGACGTGCACGTAACATGACTTCGGCTGTAAAAGAGGAAGAAAAATCAGTTAGAATCAAAGGAAGGAGTACAGAAGTTGCATACCTAGGCTGAACGAAAGCTGGGTGTGGATCGGACTCAGGCCGAAGATATAGAGGACACCCTCCAGCAACAACTTGTGGATGTCGTACTTCTGACCGGCCAACATTGAAACTGCATTGAGGTAGTCCGATCGACTCTTGTATTGTTTCAAGGGAGGTTGACTCATCACTTCGAGTTGCCAGTGGGTCAGGAAGTCTGGCCGCTCGGGAAGGTGTACAAAAATGAAATATTCCCTCCAGTTTTTGTCGGAGGTCGACATCTTGTCAAAGAAAATCAAGCCCACTCGATCTTGGAAAAGAAAAGTCTTCGGCTCGGACAATTATGGGTAATAAAAGTAATGAAAGATTCGGGGAGTGAGAGGAATGTTATGCAAGCGAAAAAGAATAACTACCCCGCATAGCAACCAAATAGAGTTCGGCACTAATTGATGAAGGGAGATGCGGAAGTATTTACAAATAGAGAGAATGAAGGAATGAATAGGAAACCGTAGACTGGTGGTAAACTGATCCCTAAAGAAAGTAAGACAGTCGGGCGGTGGAGAGTGTGGCCGATTGGAAGAAGAAGGAAGAACAATCTTATATCCAAAGGGAAACTCAAAAGCGGCGGTCAAACTCTTAGCGTCGCCGGCGTCGAACTTGGACTTGGTAGAGGTGTACCAAAGCCCAGGGACACTGATAGGAGGCTGTAAGGAACTCGCCATCGCAAAAAACACAGGATGTGCAAGGGGAAGAAAGGCCACGGGAATGTCACCAGAACACAAAGAAATACCGAAAAACTCAAAGACTGGTGCGATTGGAAGAAAGCTTACTGGAAAAGGGTCGCTGGAGAAGCAGGGAAGGAGGAACGTTGCCGAAGCACAAACGGAGCATCGTCGAAGAACTTGAAGAGAAGTGCGCAAAGGCAGCGATGCGCACGGGCTTATAAGCCTCGGGGCCAGCCGGCCGGAGCCATCCGATCTAGGTCGCGAAAACCCAGGCAGAGATAGAGTCGTTGAATTTGAAGCGCCAAACGTCACATGGCCAGCAGATATCCGCCTGTCGCATCAAGCGTGCGGCGGCGGTGGGCAAGACACGTGGCGCCTCACTGTGGGCCGACATTTAAGGAAGGCAATTAAGAGGCATGGGAGCGCGCTCAGCCATCATGAGCCGGGATTTGCATGGTCTCCTAGAAATATGGCTAACGTAAGCCTAGATCGCGCTTGCCCAAGACCGTCCAAGAAAAGATTTCACAAGTATAAATGTTCGTTATGTCGATCAGCCTATGGGAGCAGACCTACGACCGAACGACTAGCTTCAACAGGTCGACCGGCAGAGAGCGGTCACATAGCCTAACCGCTGTGCCATGTTATCTCGATTAGAAACTAAGGTCTCATAGCCGACCGTGTCGGAGCCGATCGGGTGGCACGCTTCACAGACAATTTTGTCCAGTCAGTCGGACTTGCAGTCTCCTTCGACTAGACTTGAGGAGGAGGCATGTGATGCGGTGATGATGAGGGGCCCCATACTACAGCCACGGTGGAGTTCAAGGTCAAGGCGGTCAACACACAGATAGCATCGGGCGGTCGGGCGAAGCATGCCCCGACCAGGGTGAGAAGGTTCCGGTACGACCCCGCCTTCGACACGGGAAAGTGTCAAATGACTGACGCTCAACGGAGTATTGGACACTGAACGGAGGAGGAGACTATTTGCAGAAGCCAGGCTGAGCGGCAACCCCGCTCAGGAAGGTAGCAGAGCTCGACATTGGTAGAGCGGAACTTCGGCCGAGCGGCTATCTCGCTTAGCTAGGCAGCAAAGTTCGACATTGGCAAAGCTTTAGCGACTATCCCGCTCGGCCAGACAGCAGGTTTCGGCATTGGCAGAGTTCAACTTCGTCCGAGTGGCTACCCCGCTCAGCCTGGCAGCAGGTCTCAGCAATAGCAAAGTGGAACTTTGGTCGAGCAGAGACGACATGAGCACAGTGGAATTCCGGCCGAGCGGACGGGACACAGGAACAACGAAGTTCCGGCCAAGCGGCCAACCCACTCAACCTAGCAACATACTCTCTGGTATTCATCGACATCCTTTTTGGGAGTTAGTGTCATCGACACCAGGCATGGACAACTAGAAGATCGTACGACGGAAGCTTCCACTGTCACTTTAGAGATATGCTTAACCCGTTGAGGTACTGTGTTAGAGACACTTTATTGACAAAGTCCTTTCAGGGAAAACTTTAGAAAGCATGCTCACCTTGGGGATCTTGCAGGCACGCTACAGGGGCTCTATATAAGGGGGGGTCCAAGCATCGGCGAAGGTACGCAATACGCAATAGGTGATAGGCACTGTTCTCGCTACTGCTCATTTTGCTCCGCCTTCTACTTCATCACTGGTGACTGACTTGAGCATCGGAGCGCCAACGTCGGGGACCTCTTCCCTGGCTCTGTTGGGAATTTCGGACCGCAAAAACTACTTTTTTGCGTTGCGAAAACCCCGAACCCCAAGCCACCGGATCCGTGCGAAGTAAAATAAAATAAAAATTTTACGAGTACGAGTTTCTTACATCTAGATCTACACTAGGAGAAGGAAATTACCCTCGATGTGATGCCCTTCGCAATCCCGCTCGTCCAACGGTTCGCCGGATCTCAAGATCGTCAAGCGTATGATCCTCTAGAAGTATCCACATGAACAAACTAGGTGGAGAGGCCAAACAAAAGGTGTGCTAGCACATATGAAGTGTTCGGCCAAGGAGGAGGAGAGGGAGAAGAGAATGAGAGCTAGAGGAAGAAGATGGAATAAAATTACCTTGAATGAAAAATGAATTCCATTCACTCACAAAAGTGGCCGACCACTATTGTAACCTCCTCTCATTTAATGTGGCCATTAAAATGAGGAGGAGATTTGTAACCTCCATGAGGTGGCACACACATGTTCTAAACATGATGATGTGCAACACCATTATTGGCCACTTAATGCCAACTCACAAATGATGTGACATAAAGTCAAGTCAAACTTGACTTTTCCTCTTCCTCTCAAGTCAAGTCAAACTTGACATTATAACTCCCATGGTTGATCTAATCCAACAATTTGATTCAAGCCAATTTAATATAATGAATCTAATTCATTTAATTAAATTGATTCAATGAGTCATAATCTAAATTAGACTCATTGAACACATGAATCAACTTGAGTCCAACTCAATTAGTACAATTAGGATTATTCTTAATCCAATTTGATTCATCACATGAATCTAACCCTCTTGGTTCATCATATGAACCTAATCTCCATCTAATTGTCCTTTGTGTGTGACCCTATAGGTTCTTATAACGTTGGCAATGCTCCTAAACCCATTTAGAAGCATAAGTAATGAGCGGTATCTAGCAACACATTATTACTACCCAAGTTATAAGAATGTTGAGATCCAACATCACCTTGTGACTACTAATTGTGACTCCTCACAATATATGACATTGTCCTTCTATCCTAGACATCTAGATTAATCAATGTAAGGCATAGACCGTGTCATCCTCTAATCAATCTAAATCTTGAACTCCAAGTAGACTCACTAAATCAAATGAGCTCAATATCTCATATTGACTCATTTGGGCATGGCCATGCACTTCGTGGTCTCACTCTATAAAGAATATCGATGTCACTCCCATCATATAGGAGGGATAGATCCCATCTACATGACTCACATCCCTCCGCATAATTTGTTACATTCCCAGTAATCGCCTTTATAGTCCACCTAGTTACGGGTGACGTTTGACGAAACCAAAGTACATAACTCCTTATGTAGGGAACCATGGTGACTTCAGGTCTAAGGACTAGTAGTCATACTAATAGTCACATAAGAAAGTATATGACACTCATATAACGATCCATGATACTTTCTCATGGCGGGTCATTCAGTATACATTCTCCAATGCATACCCATGTGTCAACTTGATATCTCCATATCCATGACTTGTGAGATCAAGTCATCGAGTTGACCTACATGCTAGTCTTATTGCATTAACATTGTCCCTGAATGTTAATACTCGACTAGGAATGATTAAGAGTAGTGTTCCCTATATCATCTCACTATCGATTCAACCAATCAATTGATATAGGTAAGAACTTTCTACTCAAGGACGCTATTATACTTAGTTTATTTGGCACCAATACAAGTAAGCATAATAACCAAAAACCAAATGCCTTTATATATAAGAAATATGATACAATGAGTCCATACAACAATCATCAAATGATTATCTTTAGGGCTCTAACTAACAGGCTCGACACTGACGTAATCTATATTACAGGTCTGAGCAGAGTCTACAGGCGATCAGCAGAAGCGCCACATCCCCATCTTTCCATTTCATCAACTTTCTGACAGGATCAAAGTTTAATAATTTTAATTAAGTTAGTTATTATGGTCAAATATTGTTGATGTGGATGATATTAGAAGTCTCTATGTGTACCAAGAAGGTCAATAGCCAAGAGACAATGGTTCCATCAACTTAACGCCATCCTCCCAGTCAGCTCAACTCCATCGATTCAACTCTTCTTTCAGCACTGCTGATCAAACATTTGACTTTTTCCTTCTGGTTCTGCTGATTGGATACTCTCACTGATCAGACGTTCCTTTTGGCTCCACTGATTAGATATCCCAGCTGACGAGACACTTCGTTCATTCCTTTTGGCACGATCGACCGAATATTTGGCTTATTCCTTTCGGCTTTGCCGATTGGATACGCCTATTGACCAGACATTCAACTTATTCCTTTCGATTTCGTCGATTGGGATACTTTTGGCACCGCCGACTAAACATTTGGCTTTTTTCCTTTCAGCTTCACTGATTGGATACTCCCACCGACCGAACACTCCGTTCATTCCTTTTGGCACGACCGACCGGACATTCAGCTTGTTCCTTTCAGCTCTACTGATTAGATACTCTCACCGACCGAATACTCCGTTCATTCCTTTTAGCACGGCCAACCGGACATTCGACTTGTTCCTTTCAGCTCTACTGATTGGATACTCCCATCGACCTGACATTCATCTTGTTTATTTCAGCCCCGCGCATTGGATACTCCAGCCGATGAGAGACTCCATTCATTCCTTTCAGCATCGTCGACCGAACACTTGACTTATTCCTTTCAGTTTCGACAATTGGATATCCCGCCTATCCGATACTCATCTCGGCCCTACTAATTCAATGCTCCTTTCAACCCTGCCGATTCAATGCTCCTCCATTTAATAGGTCACTCCTTTTCGCCCAACCATCTCAATATTATGTGGGCTGCAGGCATAGCGTGTGGGGAAGCACGTGGTCTGGTGTAGTACGGGGGATAGGATGTGGAC
Source organism: Zingiber officinale (assembly GCF_018446385.1). NCBI lineage: Eukaryota > Viridiplantae > Streptophyta > Magnoliopsida > Zingiberales > Zingiberaceae > Zingiber > Zingiber officinale. The sequence continues at coordinate 14,619,685 of NC_055996.1, read as the reverse complement.
TATCGTGGTATAGCATATTTTATTCCTATCAGAGGATAAACATCTCCCACTGCAACAGCTGCTACTTTTGCAGTAGTGCCCATATAGACGGTGATTTCCCTTTCATATAGTTGTCGAATTTCTTGGAACCCCTGCAATAAATTGCAGACATGATTAGTGGCATCTGTTTCTACACTCCAGGTACTGGTAGATAACACCACTAAACAAGTTTCAATAACTAATGAATTAAATACACCTATATTGTTCTCAGTTCTAAGAGGACAGTCTACCTTAATGTCCAAGTCCTATTTCCAATCATTATAATTGAGACTACTAAGTTTTTTCTATAGTATAACAACTAAGGGATTGACAAACATTTAAATCCTAAGAATCACAAAAATAGTTGGTTAAGACCAACACTTTAAAATCCCCGTGAATTTTGTATGCCACGATAGTATGGACGTATACAAATTCAAAAAGGAGATTTTGTCCATTAATTTTATTATCTCGTCATCCTAACTTTATGACAAATAAAATTAATAGTTGGTCTATCTTTGATCAAATATTTTGGTCAAAACTTTGAATTTAAAATAACATTGATTCCTCAAACAATATTATTTAAATTCACCAACACCTCAAACACCGGGAATTTTCCATGCCACGATAGTGTGGACATATACAAATTCGAACATTTGTAAGAGGAGGGTTTTGCCCATTAATTATCTTGTCAATAAATCTTTATGACAAATAAAATTACCTCAAACACCGTGAATTTTATATGTCACGATAGTGTGGACGTATACAAAACCAAACATTTGTAAGAGGAGTTTTTCCCATTAATTTTGTTTTCTTATCATCCTGACAAATAAAATTATCTCATACACCGTGAATTTTGAATGCCACGATTGTGTGGACGTATACAAAAACTCGACATTTGTAAGAGGGGGTTTTAATTTTATTATCTTGTCATCTTATCTTTTTGACAAATTAATAGTTGGTTTTCCTTTGGTTACACAAATAATAGCAGTGACTCCGATGGGGAGGATACTATTAGACGTGCCTAAGTGTATACCATTACTTGACACTAAGTCCATTAATAAGATTGTGCCCCTTCCGATGGGGAAGATCACACGCTTTTAATTAATTTCCTATAGTCATCCTAAATAGAAGTTTGATCTAGTGCTCCACAAACAAACTCATTCGATATGGAGGAAGGCACTTAGAGCCAACGCGCAAGTTTGTTTGCATCACTTACAAACCAGTAATGGAGACCGTGGAATTTATTAAAATAAATCTCTCTCCCACTTAGTTATTTAAAGTGAGGAATTTTAAACTATCCTAGCATACATCACATGCATACACACACATCACAGTAAATAAAAGCAATAAATATGAAAATTTATTTTCCAACTATTATGACATTTTTCTATCACTGTCCTCCGTGTGCTCCAACCCTAGCTGCTGCTACCTTTAGCCACCGCCATCGGGTCGAGACGTCGCATCCATCTTGCTTCTTATTCCGTTGCACCTCTGGTGCTTCAAAAGTACCACGCCTCGTAAGCATCCGATCTGCGACAAAAATAGAATTTTACATGTGTCGATCTTATATTCCACGAGGGAATGTACATGAAATCTAGATCGAAAATAAAATTCTAAAAACCTAGGGCTAATACAGCTCCTGTTGTATTAGTTACATATAATCATGCACACACACAATAATGCCCTTGACATGTCCAAGAGTCCAATCACACACAACAACTATAAGCCATAAAAGTTAGAGTCTGGAACCAAAAAGTTAGCACATCCTACTATTATCCTGCCTAAATTATGTATGACATGTGCATAACCTATTTGAATTCTAAACACACAGAGAAAAACCCTAGCTCTGATACTAATTGTTGGTTAGTCCTAGGAAAACGTACTGGTTCCACTGTACAAAATTTTTTTGTACAAGTGTCGAACCTTTCCTTAAATAACCTATTGTGTTCTTTAGAAGTTAAATTAGGAATCACAGACGGAACTTAACATCATTGATTCCAAATTTAACTTATCTGTTCTTAATGGTTTAGATTTGAATCGCAAGCGGAACTTAACACTATTGATTCAAATCCACCTATATTATTAATTTCATTAAATATTAATTTTCAAAATTGGCTTCCAGGACTGCATGGCGAGGCACATGACCTTCTTGGATATGGGAGCAACCACCACCGCCTAGACAAAGGCTTTTAAGGAAAGTTAATATTTAATTTCCTTAAATAACTCTAGGTTAACCAAAAAGAGCAATCGAATCACAAATTCGAAAACAAAGAAAACACAAATTCGAAAAACTAATTCGAAATACTAGATCTAATGTCTCTTGTGTTTGGAATTCATACAAAAATAAATAACTAGCATGATGCGGAAAACAATTGCTAATTATACCTTCTCTTTGTAAACTAATGACCTCGAGATCTTCTGCCGTATTCCTCGCCTCGCCTTGGATGTCGTGTGGGCGATGATCCTCCAAGATGAACACCACCCAAAGAGCTTCTTCTTCCTCCTCTAAAATCCGGCCACCACCACCAATTTAGGAACCAAAGAGAGCAAGGGAAAGGGAAGGGAAGAGATCCGACCATCATGAGAGAGCACAAGCAAGAGACTAGAATTAGATGCCTCCTCCTCCTCCTTCTTCTTGTTCTCCTTCTCCTCCTTCTTGTATCCGGCCACTTAAAAGAAACCACAAGCAATATATGTATGGTCGGCCCTAGCATGATAAATAGCTAGGGGTCGACCCTAAGGAGGAGACTAGAGAGAAGAGAGAAAAAAAATTCATTAACCCATGAAGTCTCTCCTCCCCTTCTTTTATAATACTTGCCCAAGGCAAATAAGGAAAAACATTTTACAAAAATTAAAATCTTCCTCATGTTTTTCCTTTTCCCTTTTTATTTTTCCTTTTCTTTCCTCTTGATTGAATCAATCACCAATCATAGATTAGATTTAATTTGATTGGATGATGATTTAATCCTATTGGGCGGCCCCTTGCTTGGGCACCAAGCAAGGGTGGCCGACCCCAATAAGGAAGGAAATATATTTTTTTTTATAAAATTTTACAAGAAGAAATTATCTTATAAAATTTTACAAGCTCTCTTTCAATTTCCTAAAGTAGGAGTTAAAAAAAGAAAGTTTTAAAAATTAAAATCATGTTTTAAAATTTAAAACTTCTCTTATAAAATTTCCTTTTTTAACATGGTAATAGAAAATTTAAAATTTAAAACTTCTCTTCCTTTTTCTAAAACCATGAGGATGGTTTAAAAAGGAAAGTTTTAAAACTTTTAAACTTTCTTTTAAAACATGTGGCCTAATTCAAATAAGGAAAGTTTTTAAATTTTAAATCTCTCTTTTAAAACTTGTAGTTTTCTACAAAGAGAAGATTTTAAAAATTTAAAACACCCCTTCATATTTAAAATATTATGGCCGACCCTTCCTATGCTTGGACACCAAGCATAGGGCTGACCCTCTTGAGAGGAGATGTGGTCGGTCATTGCTTGGTCACCAAGTAATGGACCGACCCCCTTCTTGGACACCAAGATGGGTCTTTCTTTGGATGGACTTGAGGGTTTAATGAGGCTACGACAGGGACCTAGAGGAGAAATTGGGTTTGTCCTTCCGATGAGCTTGAGTATCCCGTGTTCCCCCCGAACACACAACTCAAGTTCATCGATAATAACTCATTCCACTAGAGAGTTATTATCGCACTACCGCACCAATCCCAAATTACATTATGGGCTCCTTCTTATCATGAGTGTGTTAGTCTCCCTGTGTTTAAGATAACGAATGCCCACTAATTAAGTAAGTTACTGACAACTCACTTAATTAATATCTAGCTCCAAGAGTAGTACCACTCAACTTCATTGTCATGTCGGACTAAGTCCACCTGCAGTGTTTAACATGACAATCCTTATGAGCTCCTCTTGGGGACATTCTCAACCTAAATAACTAGGACACAGATTCCTTCTATAATCAACAACACACACTATAAGTAATATCATTTCCCAACTTATCGGGCTTATTGACTTATCGAGTTAAATCTCACCCATTGATAAGTCAAAGAAATAAATACTAAATATATGTGTTTGTTATTATATTAGGATTAAGAGCACACACTTCCATAACAACTAAGGTGTAGTTCTTTTATAAAGTCAGTAAAAAAAGAACTTACCTAAAATGGTTCTACTCAATACACTTAGAGTGTATCAGTGCAATTTATTAGTTAAGATAAACTAATACTTAATTACACTATGACTACTTCAACTGTTTGTTCCTTTCCATCTTAGTCGCGAGCAACTGTTTATAATTTATAAAGAACCGACAACATGATCTTCTGTGTGTGACACCACACACCATGTTGTCTACTATATAAATTAATTAAACAGATTACATTTAACAAATAAATGTAGATATTGACCACTGTGATTCTTTATTTCTAAATAAATATTTATACAAAAGCTAGGATTTTAGTATACACTCTAACAAGAATTACATAAAGCTACTAAAAGTTTGGAGGAAGCTAATAAAAACCTGGCAACAGTCATAGAAGAAAAGGATAGTCTCTTAACAGCAAAGGATATTATGATTGCTAAGATGGATTCTATGCTTAAAGAAAAAGATTTACAAATAAGTGAACTGCGTAAGGAACGGGATACGAGTGCCACAAAGGCTGAGACTATCAATGCTGACGTGGATAACAGAATTTTAAATGTTAAAGGCAAAATCATCGCCGATGCCGAAAATAAGATTAAAGAGCTCCAAGAAATTATACAAAGCAAGATATCAGGGGAGCTAAGAGCATCAGAAGTCATACACCCTAATCTGCCTACACTACCAACTAATTTTCGTGTAGGCCCTAAAAGAAAGAGAACTCAGAGAAGTTTGATATCCGAATGTACAAAAAAAAAGGCAAACAGATTATTCAGGCTATCGAACCAGATGCTCCTGCACCATTAAAGACAAAAGATACAAGTTCATCAGAGATAGAAAAAAATTGTGATGAACTTAACAAGGTCAAGACCAAAATATTGAAGGTATGGTTGAGAGTACGTAAGTCATTGTTTTATAATCCTTAATGACATAGTAGTATTTTAATTATCTCAGCAAGCGAAGATATTTTTTAAGAAGAGTACAGATGGTGTGATAGCCGATGCATTATTAAAGCTCAGTTAGTTAAGGTAACGTATTTGGCAGCGTAAATACTTAAACTACATGTCAACGAAGGATTATTATTAGAGTTTAATAATATTTATTATACTTTTAATTTATTTGGTTAATTCTGTTGGTGCAATATCCCTAGGTCAAGGTTGGCCTGGTTGACTAAGCTTGAGTTGGCTCAAGTTTGAGTCTCTATGTTTAAGTTTTGATGTTTGACAATACATATAATACATGGAGATTACAGGGGTAATCATCCGATTGAGGAGATTGCTGGAGCAATTCCCCTCTGATTAGGGTTTGACCAGTCTGAGTTTGAAGAAGAGTCAAGTAGGTCAAGATTGACCGGATACTTGACTGGGAAGTCCTAGTGAGTGGAGCTAGGCAGATTGAAAGTCTTGGTGAGTGAAGCCAGACAGGTGAAAGTCCTGGTGAGTGAAACCGGGCAGTGGAAAAATCTTGGTGAGTGAAGCCAGGTGAAAATTCTAGTGGTTGAAGCTAGGTAAAAGTCCTAGTGAGTGAAGTCAGGCAGATGGGAAGTCCTAGTGAGTGAAGCTAGGCAGATTGAAAGACTTGGTGAGTGAAGCCAGGCATGTGAAAATCTAGGTGGGTCAAGGTTGACTGGGCACCTGGTGTTTGGAAGTCCAAGTAGGTCAAAGGATTGATCGGATACTTGGCAAGAGGAAATCCAGATGGGTTAAGGATGACCGGACATCTGGTGGAAGGAAGTTCAAGTGGGTAATGGAGGACCGGACACTTGGCATGAGATGGTAAGTCCAAGTGGGTCAAGGTTGACCGGACACGGACACTTGGCACGAGGAGAAAATGTCTAGATGAGTCAAAAGTTGACCGAACTCTTAGCGGTCGTAAGTCCAATAGGGAGTTGGCATGGAACTAAGAAGTTCAGACGTAGTAAACTTCCGAAAGCCATAACTTTTGACTCGGATATCAGAATGAGATGATCTCAAATGCGAAACGAAGATGATTTCAAGCTCTACACAGTATTATGAGTTTCAATCAATTGGACAATCGATTGGGGGGTTCAATCGATTGGTCAATCGATTGGTTGACGTGAATTTGTGCAGAAATGGGCTGAATCGATTGGGTAATCGATTGAAACTTCCCCAATAAATTGGTCAATCAATTGGGAGAGTTTTTGAGCAAACAGTGAGCTTCTGAATTGATCCGTTGATCGATTGAAACCTCCTATCGATCGGGCAATCGATTGGGAGGCTGGAAAATCACGTGATAGCTCTGGAAATCGCGCGAGACACGTTGAATCGATTGGGTAATCGATTCAATTATTTTCCAAGAGCACAGAGGCACTCTGGATCGATCAACTGATCGATCCAAAGCCTCCCCAATCGATTGGAAGCAATCCAATCGATTGGGATTCGACCGTTGGCGCAGATAAAGTCGTTGGCGAGCATTTTTCTGCGCACTTCTTCCTCTCTTCTCCACAGACGATCACAGCAGCTCTCCACAATGATCTTTTCTTCCTCACCGCCAGTTCTTGAAGGTTCTTGGAGGCTCATCCAAGTCAATAGGTGAGTTGCAACAAGAAGAAGAAGAAGCTAGAGTTTTCATTATAATCTTGTAAGATTCATTTGTATTTTGCTTCTTTCTTTTTCATTGTTGTATTGTGAGGTTGTAAGGATCTCCGCCTTCGATAGTTATCGAGAAGGAGTGTTTTTATAGTGGAGGGTGCGTGAGTGTGTGGATCCTTGGACTAGTCACCTCTTCTTGAGGTGGATACCAAGTAAATCCCTAGAGTTAGCGTTGTTGTTTGTGTTTCTTGTATTTTCGCTGCACATCATCCCAAGAAGCGAGCAACGACGATCGTGACAAGCTATTCACCCCCCTCTAGCTACATTTCGGTCCTAACAAATTCCATTATATGTATCCTTGTGTGTAGGGTGACAGTGCATCCAATATGGAGGAATGATACTTTCTCTTTAGATATGCAATCTTTTATGACAATATTTGATTGGACGCAATACACCAATGGGGATTGCATAAATGTTTATTGGACTATTCTTGAAAATGAAGCCAAAAACTCTAACTCACCATACCACCCATCCATATTTTGTGGGGTTGGATTTCGAGTATGTCCCTTATCTCATTGTAAATTGTTTATAATATATGTTGGATGCAGTCAACTCATTAGCTATCTTGTTTGCATAGGACTTGTTTGGAATGATGCACGTGGATGCATTGAAACAAAGTGCAAAAACTGATGAGGACAAAGCCATTAGATATATTTTCTATCCTCTAAATAACCAAGATGATCATTGGCATCTAATGGTCATGGACCTGGAGGAAGGTCAAATAATTCATTATAACTCTCTTGGCACCACAGAAAATTACACTATTGTTTTGATCAAACTGTAAGTATCAAATTTCTTTTATCCAATAATCATTGGTTATGTATTAATTACTATTGTTTGTTATTTGTAGGTATTGTTTTTTAAGGAGTTAAACTGGTCATACTATCACATATGGCATAAAGGATTAGCACCTTTCTCTGGGAGAGAGTATAAAACGATTCAAGTTAATGGCCCCACACAAAGTAAATCGTAAGTATTTGTGTCTGTTCCATCATATTTGGATTGTGCTTATTTTATGATGGATTGTGCTTTTGTTTTGTAGGTTGGATTATGTTTTTTTTTATGATGCGATATGCAGAGAGTTTGATGTTTCAGAGATCTGCAGACTTTATACAAGCTGATATGAAAGCTTATAGATTTAGACTTGGACATAAAATCATGTCTGACAAAAACTTTAAATTGTAGATACTGAAAAATTGTAATAGACTATTCTTGTAATGATTTACTGTTTGTGTAAATTAAAATTATGGTGAATCAAATTATTTTATTTTATTTTATTTTTTGATAAGGGGGAGATAGAATCAAGTTTTTTTGATATGAGATACGAAACCATACCAGGCCCACGTTGGGCCTGATATGCTCTCACATATTTTATTTTACTGATTGTGGCTGTTTTTTTTCCAACACTTTCTACCACACATATGGAGTTTTAAACCATGATTTGTTAGCACCGTTGGAGTCCTTGTAATTCCAGAATCTCACTCGAACTGAAATGGGTCAAATCAGAGGTGTCTAGGTCCATCAGTGGGTTTTGACCAAAACCCACTGATGACCCTCCCCTACTTGGATTTACCTGAAATAAAGTTCCCTGTGAAGGTCTGGGTGGGGAGATGATATATATGGTGTCAAAACGAATTTATACACCCTAGAAACTAAGTTATGGCTCCATGTCAGTTGGCACAGAACCCACTGATGACTATGCTTTAGACTTAAATCTTATGGTAGCACCTTCTAATTTTATTTTATTTTATTTTTTTTATAAGGAGCATGGTAGCATGTTTTGAGTTTATAGAAGGGGGAGATAGAATCAAGTTTTAAGAAATGATACCATACCAGACCCACGTTAGGCCTGATATGCACTCATATCAGGCCCACGGTGGGCCTGATATGCTCTCATATCAGGCCCAACGGTTGCTGATTTTTTTTTCAATACTTGCTACCACACATATATAGCTTTAAATCATGATTTGCTAGCACCGTTGGAGTCCTTGCAATTCCATAATCCCACTCGAATTGAAATGGGTCAAATCAGAGGTGTCTAGATCCATCAGTGGGTTTTGACCAAAACCCACTGATGGCCCTCCTCTACTTAGATTTAGTTGAAATCAAGTTCCTTGTGAAGGTTAGGGTGGGTAGATGGTATATATGGTGTCAAAACGAATTTATACACCCTGGAAACTAAGTTATGGCTCCGTGCCAGTTGGCACAGAACCCACTGATGGCCCCGCTGTAGACTTAAACCCTATGGTAGCACCTTCAAATTTTATTTTTTTTATAAGGAGCATGGTAGCACGTTTTGAGTTTATATAAGGGGTAGATAGAATCAAGTTTTAAGAAACGATACCATAGTAGGCCCACGTTGGGCCTGATATGCGCTCATATCAGGCCCACGTTGGGCCTGATTTGCACTCATATCAGGCCCACGATGGGCCTGATATGCACTCATATCAGGCCCAACGGTGGCTGATTTTTTTTTCAACACTTGCTACCACACATATATAGCTTTAAATCATGATTTACTAGCACCGTTGGAGTCCTTGCAATTCCATAATCTCACTCAAACTGAAATTGGTCAAATCAGAGGTGTCTATGTCCATCAGTGGGTTTTGACCAAAACCCACGGATGACCCTCCCCTACTTGGATTTAGTTGAAATCAAGTTCCCTGTGAAGGTCAGGGTGGGTAGATGGTATATATGGTGTCAAAACGAATTTATACACCATGGAAACTAAGTTATGGCTCCGTGCCAGTTGGCATAGAACCCACTGATGGCCATGCTGTAGACTTAAACCCTATGGTAGCACCTTCTAATTTTTATTTTATTTTATTTTTTTTATAAAGAGCATGGTAGCATGTGTTGAGTTTATAGAAGGGGGAGATAGAATCAAGTTAATGATACCATACCAGGATCACGTTGGACCTGATATGCGCTCATATCAGGCTCACGTTGGGCATGATATACGCTCATATCAGGCCCACATTGGGCCTAATATGCTCTCATATCAGGCCCACGGTGGGCCTGATATGCTCCCATATCAGACCCAACGGTGGCTGATTTTTTTTTCAACACTTACTACCACACATATATAACTTTAAATCATGATTTTCTAGCACCGTTGGAGTCCTTGCAATTCCATAATCCCACTCGAACTGAAATGAGTTAAATCAGAGGTGTCTAGGTCTATCAGTAGGTTTTGACCAAAATCCATTAATGACCCTCCCCTACTTGGATTTACCTGAAATCACGTTCCTTGTAATAGTCTGAGTGGGGAGATGGTATAAATGGTGTCAAACTTATTTATACCCCCTGGATTAGAAGTTATTACTCCATGCCAGTTGGCACGGAACAGTGACCTGTTTTATTTTTCAATGACGCTAATCTTATTTTTCAAAGATGACTACAATCCCTTTGTCTGAGTTTTAACTCATTTATATTTCAAAATATATTTACATTACTTTGAAATTTCAAACCCCTTCCTGTTGAATTGAAATGCAGAGATATACTAAACCTATATGGTGTGAAGTATTAATTATGCCTTGCAAGTGATAGTTAACACTTCTCATACCTACAATATCACTATATCATAAAATAAATACTACATAAAATGATATAACAGAAACATCACTTTCCAAAACTATTTTTCTTACAATCCTATGTATGTACTGCATACAAAACATATGGATCAACTCCTCCAATTTACAATTAATTCAAGAACCAGGGGCTGGCGGCATTTTATAGGTCCTCCGATTATGGCCCAGTTGTTTGCACCTACTGCATTTGACTTTTACCTTCCCATTATGTTTCGATTCGATCCTTGCCTTCTTTTGCCTACCCGACTACACAAGGCTACGGGAACATAGAACTATAATGTTGTTTACTCCCCTAGGCCAAAATTCCTTGCTCGACAGGGGTAAATATGATCCATGTATGTCGCATTCCAATTATGTGAATGAAAATAATGTTCACAATATGGGAGTGTATCTATGTTCCGGTGAATGATGACGGCAATTGCATCTGAGCAAGGCAATCCTGAAATTTGAAACTCCCCGTAATTATAATATTTTCTCTCCAAATCAACAATGTATGAAGTGCCCCATGTCTCTACTTCCATTTCATATTGAGAGAAGGGGTGGACTTTATATCGTCTAGCTTTCTCCCTCCTTAATTCCATTTCTTTGGTAGCATGAGGTGTCAACGCAACATACCATTTTGACACTTCCTCCCTACGGTTAAAGAACCATTGAGCAACCTTTCTTCTGGTATTATCAATTAACCAGTTTATAGGAAGTTCACGTGTCTCCTTGAACAAAGCTTTTAAACTCTCTACACAATTGGTTGTTAGCATTGTGTACCTTCCGCCATTAAAGTGTGCATTAGCCCATCTTTTAGGGTCAATGTTCTAAAGCCACTTATGAGCATCTGGATGTTTTTCAAGCATGGACTGCATTATGAGATCATATTGGAGTGTTGTGTTTGCTCGAGCTGCTGCCCAAAACAAGGCTAAACTTGACCTACTGCCAGTATCTGTTACCATATTGCAAGACATGTGGTGGTAACAAAAAACATGATGGGCGGTAGGATAGACTTTCCTAACTGCTGATATAATGCCACGATGTCTATCTGATACTATAGTCATTGACTCTGGATCAACATCAAAGAATCTCTTCGTATGATCCAAAAACCACTCCCATGCAGACCCACATTCAATTTTAGCGATTCCAAAGACTACTGGGAGGACATTGCCATTAGCATCAATTGATGTAGCCATCAACAACACACCCGGATATTTTCCTATTAGGTGCGTGACATCAATTCCAATCAATTTACAAAGATAAGACCTGAATACTCTTCTACAAGCTCCAAAACCCCAAAAACAGCGTTGGAACTGATTATCCCCATTCCCGTGTAGTGCCACATAGGTTTCAGCATCCCTGACTCTTAACTCACGCAGATATAGTGGAAGATTTCTATATGCTGGTCATAATCTCCAACAACTTTCTTCATCGCTTCATCGCTTTTCTGTATGATATGGTCACTCCAAACCTAGCTTTTATATCTGCTATAATCATACTTGGCTTGTATTGTTCATTAGCAAGAAATTACTCTTCAACAAAAGAAGCTACAAAGGATGAAGAGCATGCTTGATGATCAACACTTTCCCTAATGGTGCCACATTGGTGTTCTTTTATATATTTCGTAACAATGAACTCTACATCCCCCTGGCACGGTTAATTGAAGCAGACGACTTTTACTTTATTTTTTCGAGTGTCGACTGAGTTATATCTCATATGTTTAACCATGACATGTTTCACAAGTGCATTCTTGAACTCTTGTCGAGAAGGAAAAATCTGTCCAACAAAAAATTCATGCTCATCTGTTGCCTCTTCAACTGGCCTTTGGAGCAATCGAGAATTTAGAATATATGGATCATCAGCTATTGGGAACTCCTCCTCTAAGTCACTGTACTGCTCTGGAGATATTTCATATTGTTCAATCTGCATATCATCAGCTAAGAATTCTTGTACATCTGTATTACATTGCAATTCCTCTCCAATTCGGTTATAATACCCTTCCTCCTCCCTCCAAGTAGGCTTAAAGTAAACATCAAGTGTTGTACAAGGATTTAGAACTTCATCTTCTTGAATACTAGCTTCTTCATTTAGATCAAATGTGAAATTACTACTTCTATTTCTATTTGTGTTAGGCACACAACTAGACTGCGAAGATGATGGAATATTTGTTCTGGATACTTCTCCTACATTAGCTCCATGTCCAATGCTAGAATTTGTATCAAGTGTATTCCATATCTCAGAGAGAATTTCTTCAGTTATATGATCGTCCCTGATAAATAAATTCCAAACTAATTTAGTAAATTTGCAACTACATAATCAAGTGCTGTCGTTAATTTGTAATTTTGCTCAATTGAAACTACTAGGAAGGGTTGAGCGAGGAAAAGATCTATATGATGTAAAAACAACTCTTAGATTCTAAAGATCACGTTGGGCTTGATATCATCGATATCAGACCCCTACAGAAGTAGACACTTCTTGTAAACTAGGACCACCACTGACTAAACCCTAAACCCTAAATAAAAATGGTTAGCCAAACTTAACTATCAACCGCAGAAACTAACAAGACTTAAATCGATTAAGTATTCTATTACATCATATTGCAGGTGTTGTTGAATATTTATTCCCCACACAACTAAAATAAACCATAACAACCATATTTTCCACCACCCTTTGTTACAATACTGTAATTTTTGTTTACCATCACTACCCTAATTTACAGTAATAAATCTAAACATACATGTCTAAATCTTTAAATGTATTCTTCTACTTATTTCCTTCTTGCAAGAAGTTGCTGACGCTCTTAACTACAGCTCTTGAAACTCTTACGCCAATATCCTGAAAACCTAACTGGTCTATTGCACGAGCAATAATGGCAAGCGTAGGGTTCATATTTCTTTCGTGTTTATAACACCACGCAGAGGGATGGAGAGAGAGACGGTGAGATGACGTGCATCCGAACAAATTATTTTTCAATTCGATTTGTGTCTTGAATGTTTGAAAAATGATGATTGAAAAATATGATTGCCAGGTAGCCAGAGGGATAATTTGGAAATTAAATTGGTTAAATTACATTCTTTAATAAATATCAACCTCCGAGATGTCTTTCGATAAATATAATATTCAAATAATGCTCTTTAATAAATTATCGTAGAAGAAAGAGTACGAGAAATAGAAAATACATTTAAAAATATAGGTTCTTGGTAAATATCAAAAATAACGTACGAAATCTACATGCACCTTTGTAAATTGTCGATTTAAGAAAATTTGATATTTGAGAACGTTTCCTCGAGAAGCTTCTCGATTTATCTTAAAAGAAAGTTATTCGAAAGGCGTCGGTTAAGAAAAGAATCGCAGGAAGTCTCCAGAAGTCCCCGGAGACCTCCAGTCCCTCCTCCATGGCGAATCCTCTGCCGCTATAAAAGGCCTTCGCCGCTCCTCTCTTCCTCGCTAGCACAACACCGATCGCATCGAAGCACTTGATTCATTCGATTCCAGTTCCCGTTCGCGAAACCAGTTTCTTTCGATCGAGGTGATGGCGGACGTGCAGATGGGGGAGACGGAGACCTTCGCGTTCCAGGCGGAGATCAACCAGTTGCTGAGTCTCATCATCAACACCTTCTACTCCAACAAAGAGATCTTCCTGCGCGAGCTGATTAGCAACGCGTCGGATGTGAGACATCGCTGCATTCCATGTTGCTGCTCCCGTTTTCTTTCCCCTGTGTTGTCGTTGCTGAAACAAATCGTGTGACTGCAGGCACTCGATAAGATCCGGTTCGAGGGCCTCACCGACAAGAGCAAGCTGGACGCCCAGCCGGAGCTCTTCATCCGCCTCGTGCCTGACAAGGCGAACAAGACGCTTTCCATTATCGACAGCGGCATCGGCATGACCAAAGCTGGTAATTTCTCTTCTCCGCAACTTGTCGGGATGCTCGTTCGATTGTTTGCGTTCACTGCCAATAGTTCATCGTAATCCAACTTTTTGAGGGTACACCATTTTTTGGTAAATGATGCTCTCCAAATGATGGATCGGCGAAACCTGAAAACATGAAATAGCTAGAACATTGGTAATTGTTTTTGTCTTTGTAGATCTGGTGAACAATTTGGGCACTATCGCACGGTCTGGCACCAAGGAGTTCATGGAGGCACTCCAAGCCGGCGCGGATGTGAGCATGATTGGTCAATTTGGTGTCGGTTTCTACTCCGCCTACCTGGTCGCCGAGAAGGTTATTGTGACAACCAAGCACAATGACGACGAGCAGTATATCTGGGAATCACAAGCCGGTGGTTCATTTACTGTCACAAGAGACACAGACGGCGAGCAGCTCGGCCGGGGAACCAAAATCACCCTCTACCTCAAAGAGGACCAGGTACTTGTTTATCTCTAAATAGTCTAGATTTTTAACTGCTACCGTAGTTTTCTCAATTTCTCCCACCAGTTAGTAATTAAAGATACAAATTGCCCCGTTTTGTAGCTGGAATACTTGGAAGAGAGGAGAATTAAGGATCTGGTGAAGAAGCACTCGGAGTTCATCAGCTATCCGATCTATTTATGGACAGAGAAGACCACCGAGAAAGAAATTAGTGACGATGAGGACGATGATGAATCGAAGAAGGAAGAGGAAGGCGACATTGAAGAAGTCGACGAAGACAAGGACAAAAAGTCCAAGAAGAAGAAGGTGAAAGAAGTCTCCCACGAATGGCAGCAGATCAACAAGCAGAAACCGATCTGGCTGCGAAAGCCAGAAGAGATCACGAAGGAAGAGTATGCTTCGTTCTACAAGAGCCTGACCAATGACTGGGAGGAACACTTGGCAGTGAAACATTTCTCCGTAGAAGGACAGCTCGAATTCAAAGCCATCCTTTTCGTGCCGAAGCGTGCTCCGTTCGACCTATTCGACACCAGAAAGAAGATGAACAACATCAAGCTTTACGTCAGGAGAGTCTTTATCATGGACAACTGCGAGGAGATCATCCCCGAGTACCTCAGTTTCGTGAAGGGCGTGGTCGACTCGGACGACCTGCCCCTCAACATCTCCCGCGAGATGCTGCAGCAGAACAAGATCCTGAAAGTGATCAGGAAGAACCTCGTCAAGAAGTGTCTCGAGATGTTCTCTGAAATTGCGGAGAACAAGGAGGACTACAACAAGTTCTACGAGGCCTTCTCGAAGAACCTGAAGCTGGGCATCCACGAGGACAGCCAGAACAGGGCTAAATTGGCGGATCTCCTCCGCTATCACTCCACCAAGAGCGGCGAGGAAATGACGAGCTTGAAGGACTACGTGACCAGGATGAAGGAAGGCCAGAAGGAGATCTATTACATAACCGGCGAGAGCAAGAAAGCCGTCGAGAACTCCCCGTTCTTGGAAAGGTTAAAGAAGAAGGGTTACGAAGTGCTTTTCATGGTGGACGCCATCGACGAGTACGCCGTGGGGCAGCTGAAGGAGTACGACGGCAAGAAGCTGGTGTCCGCCACCAAGGAAGGCCTCCAACTCGAGGAAACGGAGGAGGAGAAGAAGAAAAAAGAGGAGAAAAAGGCCGCGTTCGAGAGCCTCTGCAAGACCATGAAGGAGATCCTCGGCGACAAGGTGGAGAAAGTCGTCGTCTCCGATCGTATCGTGGATTCTCCCTGCTGCTTGGTGACCGGCGAGTACGGGTGGTCGGCTAACATGGAGAGGATCATGAAGGCGCAGGCGTTGAGGGACAGCAGCATGGGCTCCTACATGTCGAGCAAGAAAACGATGGAGATCAACCCGGAGAACGGCATCATGGAGGAGCTGAGAAAGAGGGCGGAGGCGGACAAGAACGACAAGTCCGTGAAGGACCTGGTGCTGCTGCTGTTCGAGACTGCTTTGCTCACCTCCGGATTCAGCTTGGAGGATCCCAACACCTTCGCCGGGAGGATCCACAGGATGCTGAAGTTGGGGCTCAGCATCGATGAGGACGAAGCTGGTGGCGATGACAGCGACATGCCTGCGCTGGAGGAAGAGGGAAATGAGGAGAGCAAAATGGAGGAGGTCGATTGACGTCCAGGATTTGAGGTTTCCTTCATCGAATACTACGGCGTGTCTCTTCTTGTTTGTTACCCTAAAAGTGACTATCTAGCGATAAATGTGATAATGAATTTTAATATTTTCCTTTTTAATTATTTAAATCGGCAACCACGCAAATTGGATGCAACTTCTCCCTCCATTAATTATTCAAAAAGGGGGAAAAAATAATAACCGGAAAAAATAACTGCACATTTACCTCTGTCTTTAGTCTTTTCTTCCTCGCCGTATAATCCATGCCCACCTATTTAACAGGCCGAAGCCGACCTGTCTGCGTTCCTCACCACCACTTCCGCCGCGTATTATTCTCCTCCTCATCCCTTCTAAACTTTGGCCATGGATCGATGGTGCTTTTCTACTCCTCCCTCTCCTCCTCTTCCCCCTTCCTCAATCTGATTCCCTTTAACCCTAAGTTGATCCGCTATGGAACCGACCTTCGACGGCGATGACGACGACCTCCAGGAAGCAGTCGCCGACCCGCCCGAGGACCTCAAGCCCTCCGAGAAGAAGGCCCTGATTGATCTCCGAGAAATGCTGGAGGAAGTCATCCTCAGCGGCGATCTCATCAAGCCCCCTCCCCCTCGGCACCACCACGAGGGCAGGCACCGAACCCGCGTCGCGACCGAGGGCAAGGAGGAGGAGCAGAGTAAGGAAGAGAAGGGGGAGGAGGAAGTGCTGGATCCGGGAGGCGTCTCCCTCTGGGGCATCCCGTTGCTTCCTAGCAAGAAGCACGAGGGCACCGACGTGATCCTCCTCAAGTTCCTCCGGGCCCAAGAGTTCAAGGCCGCCGAGGCGCTGGAGATGCTCCGGAGGACGCTGCGGTGGCGGCGGGAGTTCGGGCTCGACTGCGCGAAAGGTGTTTGCGAGAATGACGAAGAGGCGGCGGCCCTGGCGGAGCACCTCAGGGGCGCGGCCTACATCGCGGGGCGCGACCGGGATGGGAACCCCGTGTGCTACAACGTCTACGGGGTATTCAAGGACCGGGAGGTGTACCGCAGGGCTGTGGGCAGCGCCGAGCGGCGGCAGCGGCTCCTGAGGTGGAGAGTGCGGCTCATGGAGCAGGGGATCGAGCAGATGAGCCTCCACTCCGGGGGCTCTGCCACACTTCTCCACATCATCGACTTCAAGGACATGCTACGGCCGGGGTTGAAGGAGCTTCGCACCGCCACCAGGGAGGTCGTCGCTGTTCTCCAGGACAACTACCCCGAGTTCGTCGCAAAGAATGTAAGATAAGTAATGTTAAATCTACTCATTTACTAGAAATTTAGATCATTTTGAGTGCGTATCTATTTAACTAAATTTCATATTATCATAGTCCCATTTTGTATCCAAGTTTAATGCTGTTGCTTCTACTTGCGATGTTAGTCTGTTAGGTTTAATTAAATACTGATAATTTGATTAATCCAAGTAGTTTCGAGCATTGCATTATTTTGATTACCTTATTTTTGTAATCGTCCACCAATCAAATGAGGCTCTTTGATTTGAGTTTGTCAGACAGAATGTTTGTAGATGATTATAAAAGAAAAGGATAGAACTGGGAACAATGTTTGATCTTGGGATAACATGTTTTGGGGTTGAAGTTGTTCGTCGTGTGCTTCTTGTTACATTGAACAAATTTGATAAAGATATATAATTAATTTTGTGTTATTTTACTTTTGCAGATATTCTTGAATGTCTCCTTTCGCTACTATGCTTATCATGCACTATTCTCTCCTTTCATTACACCCAGAACAAGGAGCAAGTTTATATTTGCCCGGTCCTCAAAAGTTACTGAAACACTTCTCAAGTAAGATTAAGAGATTGATTGGATCTCTCAATTGCTGATAATTTAACTAATAGGTAGAATAAATAAGTTTTTCTCATGTGCAGGTTTATATCTGCAGAGAATATACCAGTGCAGTATGGTGGCCTGAGAAGGGAGAATGATGAAGAATTCTCAGAAGACAATGGAATAGCATCCGAGATTACACTTAAAGGTGGAACCTCCTCTATAGAGATCCCCATAGTTGAGGTACTACTCTATGTTTTGGTCTCAAGCTGAATGTAACTGGTGTACAGTCCTTGACTAAACTCCTGTAATTACATGATACAGCCGGGGGTCACCGTCGTGTGGGACGTAACAGTTGTGGGATGGGAAGTGGACTACAAGGAGGAGTTCATCCCCGACGATGAAGGCTCCTACAAAATCTTGATTCAAAAGGAAAGAAACCTTGAAGAATGCGTTAGGAACTCTTTCTACATCAGCGAACCAGGGAAACTGGTGTTGACCATCACGAATAAAACTTACAAGAAGAAGAGAGTCCTTTATAGGTCAAAGAGCAAGCCCACCATCCCCTTGTATACTCTACCAGATCCTCTTCATCCCACTGTCCAATCACCTTCAGGTTGTCGGAGGACCTAGGAATATCTATTTCGGTCATTAATTCGAGTATTATACTCTTTCAAGATACTTGTACATTGGCCTCTTTTTGTTTAACCAGCCCCAGTTTCTATCACTAATTGTCTCCAGTTGTTAAACAGTTGCATGAAACATATTGTGCACAGCATGGTCTGGAGTTTCTCAAGTCATTGCATTCAGGATTGTTAATATGATAATTGATTAATGAAGAAAATTGGAAGTTTATTTTGCTTGATTTAGGTCTGTCAATAGAATTTTTTGCGACAATATATGAAATTCAATTGTTTCTTGAGGAGAATGGTTCTTGCTGGATGATTCTTGAATTTGTTGAATAATATTCTTTTAACATCTCCATCAAACATCAATGAAAGTTGACGATTTCATTGTTTGCAGTTTTTATTTCATTTTTCAAGATCCTCAGTATATTTTTGAGCATTTTAGAGTCACCTAACAGTCTCATTCACCGAGCGAGGAAGATTTATTTGCTACAAGGTAATATTCATATTATATATATAATGCTAGGCTACATATCTAATGGTGTACACCACATCTAGGGATGTAAACGAATCGAATCGAGAATTTGGCTCGAAATAGGTATATTTGAGTTCGAGCTCGATTCGAAGTTCAAAAATTTTAAAATGTTTGGTTCGAGTTCGGTTCGAATTAGGGCTCGGGTTCGAGTTCGGCTTGAAATATTCGAATATGTTCGCGAACTATTCGAATTATTGCTCGAAAATAAGTTTGAAAGGCTCGAAATTTATTTATTTAATATATATTTAACTTATATAATAAATATTAAGGCTCGCGAGCGGCTCAAACAATATAATTTGGGCTCGAGTTCGGCTCGAAAAAAAGTTCGAACATGTTCGAGTTCGGCTCAAATTCGATAAATTCAAATACGAATCGAATATTTTTCAAGCCGGCTCGAAAAGCTCGCGAGCCGGCTCGATTCGTTTGTAGCCCTAACCACATCTTGTGAGCATTAAGTGTATTTTTTTTCTTTATTTTATAGATATATAGAAAGAGAGCGTTTTGATATGCTCCCGACTCCTCATCGATGACTATCCTCGATTTTCATTGTAGCAGTGCTCTATCATCTTTTTTTTTTATTATTTTTCACTATAAAGTTGAATCGTCAAAGTTACCCCGTCAGAATTAAAAACAAACACACACACACGTCTTTCTAATTTCACCTTTCCCTCTCAAAACCCCCCTTCGAATTCCTCGACTTCGCGTTCCTTACTGTATTCGTCGATCAACTCCCTAGGCGCCGCCTCGCCTCACCTCACCTGCTTGTTGTCGTTCATCTGCAGTGTGTGCCCCCATGTATGTGCCATATTCTTTTAACTCTCTACTACTAACTCGTCTTATTATTTAGGGTTTAAATTTGTATCAGTTCAGTTCCCATTCGAAGGGGATTTTACATCTTCCTCCTCCATCCAAATATCATTGTTCCATATTCTTTAACTCTCTATTGCTGCCTCATCTTATTATTTAGAGTTTAGATTTACATGTCAATTCAGTTCCCATTCAAAGAGGTTTTTACATCTTCCTCCTCCATCCAAAACTCATTGTTATGGTTAGATACAATGTTGTAGTAGCTACAAAAACTATGGAATCGTAACTGCCACAACGTTCTAATCCCTAAACAAGAACATTGTACCATAGCTACTACAACGTTCTTGTTCTAGTTAGCACGTTATAGCAGTTGCAGTTTTGTAGCTGCTACAACGTTCTTAGACTAGCAAACTAGAATATTATAGCAACTACGCAACCATAGCTGCTACAACGTGTTGACTATAATATTCATTTGCAATCCAAAGCAAATTGGTAATCCAAAGTAGAATCTCTATTCTTCTTAACAAGCTTAACTCTTTGTTGCAACAAGACCTAGTTGAGAACTTCATATAATTGTAGAATCTAACACTTCTCGGCAATAGAAGAAGATGGAGGCGAGGGGCAGCTATACATTCCCTAAATTGTAGATGATCGAAAGTCAAAAATTGGGATGGAATTCTTATCAATAGAAGATGTATTTTCATTCCATAATGAATATGCACAAGAAGTCGGATTTAGCACAAGGATAAACAATAGCAAGAAAAATAATAGGACAAATTGAAGTTGTCTGGAAAACATTTGTATGTTTTAAAGGACATACAAATCAAATGTGGTGGAATAAACATGCAAAAGTTGATCAACGGACAAGTGTTAGAGTACGTGACAAAGTTAGAACTGGTAGTATGTCAAAGATTTCACTTGTCAAGGAATAAACTGGACTTAATTGGGTTTTCACTAGATTCATGGAAAGTTATGATCATCCACTCTCGATTCCTTCAAAGGTGCATTTGATATGCTTACATTGTAATGTTTCGGCAACAAAGAAAGCATTGACTCAATAATTTTTAGAGACCAATGTGCTAACTTATCAACAAATGTGATTATTAAAGATAGAGTATGAAGGATCTCAGTGGGTAGGTTGCACGACAAGAGATATTAAAAACTTAGAGAAAGAACTAAAGGATTAACAAAAAGGTATCGATGTTGAAATACTGATCGAGTTATTTGTATTTGAGAAGAAGAATTCAGTTTTTTTCTTTGTTTATGGATCTGATTAAGATTATAATTTAGTAGGTATTTTTGGGTAGATCATATATCAAGGAGAGTATATAGTGTATTTGGTGATATAGTTGTATTTGATATAACATATAACACCAACAAATATAGGCTGATTTTTACACCATTTGTAGGAATTAATCATCATTATCATACAATTATTTTTGGTTGTGGATTTCTAAGTGATGAGAAAACTGAGTCTTTTGTTTAGTTTTTTAAGTTCATAAAAGTCATTCCTAAAGGTGTCAAACATGATCATCACTAATCAAGATTCTGTTATGACGAAAGTCATTGCATAAGTTTTCTCTTAAACAATGCATCGATATTGTTTATAGCACATACTTGATAAATTCTCAGATAAATTAATCCCTTTGATTTTTCATTACTACTATCAAAACATAAAGAATGTCATTGGAAAGTCTACAATACCTAATGAATTTGAGAATTCATGGGAAGAGGTTATCAAGTGTGCGAACTTGGAGAAAAATGATTGGTTGTTATTGATGTACTAATTATGTCACAAGTAAATGCTGACATATTTTAGCCATGTATTTTGTGCTAGAATGTCAAGTACGTAGAGAACTGAAGGCCCACATTCATTTTTTAAGAGGTATGTCTCTGTTAGTTAGAGCCCTAGAGCCAATCATTTGATGATTGTATGGACTCATTGTATCATATTCTTGTATATTAATAAAGGCATTTGGATTTTGGTTATTATACTTACTTGTATTGGTGCCAAATAAACTAAGTATAATAATGTCCTTGAGTAGATGGTTCTCACCTATATCAATCGGTTAGTTGAACCGATAGTGAGATGATATAGGGAACACTACTCTTAATCATTCCTAGTCGAGTATTAACATTCAGGGACAATGTTAATGCAATAAGACTAGCATGTAGGTCAACTCGATGACTTGATCTCACAAGTCATGGATATAGAGATATCAAGTTGATACATGGGTATACATTAGAGAATGTATACTGAATGACCCGCCATGAGAAAGTATCATGGATCGTTATATGAGTGTCATATACTTTCTCATGTGGCTATTAGTATGACTACTAGTCCTTAGACCTGAAGTCACCATAGATCCCTACATAAGGAGTTATGTACTTTGGTTTCGTCAAACGTCACCCGTAACTGGGTGGACTATAAAGGCGGTTACTGGGTATATAACAAATTATGCAGAGGGATGTGAGTGATGTAGATGAGATATATCCCTCCTATATGATGGGAGAGACATCAGTATTCTTGATAGAGTGAGACCACGAAGTGCATGGCCATGCCCAAATGAGTCAATATAGGATATTGAGCTCATTTGATTTAGTGAGTCTACTTGGAGTTCAAGATTTAGATTGGTCAGAGGATGACACGGTCTATGCCTCACATTGATCAATCTAGATTTCTAGGATAGAATGACACTTGTCATATATTGTGAGGAGTCACAATTAGTAGTCACAAGGTGATGTCGGATCTCGACATTCTTGTAACTTGGGTAGTAATGATGTGTTGCTAGATACCGCTCATTACTTATGCTCCTAAATGGGTTTAGGGCATTGTCAACGTTACAAGAACCTATAGGGTCACACACTTAGGATAATTAGATGGAGATTAGGTTCATATGATGAACCAAGAGGATTAGATTCATTTGATAAATCAAATTGGATTAAGAGTAATCCTAATTGGGCTAACTTGAGTTCGACTCAAGTTGATTCATGTGTTCAATGAGTCTAATTTAGATTTTGACTCATTGAATCAATTTAATTAAATGAATTAGATTCATTATATTAAGTTGGCTTGAATCAAATGGTTAGATTAGATCAACCATGGAAGAGATTGGGTCAAGTTTGACTTGACTTAAGAAGGAAGACCAAAGGTTAATTTTGACTTGACCTTTTGCCACCTCATTGGTGAGTTGACATTAGGTGGACCAATGATGATGTTCCACATCATCATGATGTGCCACCTCATGGGAGTTACTAGTGAGTGCAACCTCATGGAGGTTACATTATCTCCTTGATGACAACTTAATGCATTAATGAGGGGAGTTACAATAGAGAGTGGCCGGCCACTTTTGATTGAATGAGAAATTCAATTTGCTCATTCAAGTGATTACTCCTTCTTCTTCCTCAAGCTCTTCCTCTCCCTCTCCTCCTTGCTTGGCCGAATCTTACCAAGGTGCTAGCACACCTTTGTGTGAGGTTTTCTCCACCTACGTGTCCGTGTGGATACTTCTAGAGGACCGACGCTTGACGGTCTAGAGATCCGGCAATTCCTTGGACTTGCGGGAACGCGAAAGGGCACGCTTCAAGGTATACTTCTTAACACATAGATCTAGGAGTAGATCTAGATATTTAAAACTCGTACTCGTAATTTTCGTTCGGTTTTCCTTGCACGGATCTACGGCTTTGGGTGATTCGGGGTTTCCGCGACGCGAAAAGCGATTTTCGCGGCCAGAAAAACCCAACAGTGGTATCAGATCCACGTGCAAGGCTTGTACGAGTTTAATTTTTGGTTTTATGAAAACTAAACGTTCTGTGATTTTCTATAAAAATTTAGTTTTTATGTTTTATGGGTAATTTTTCCGTAGAAGCGAAGCACAAGTATCTCGGCACTTGTAGGCTTCGGCTACCGGGAAGTTTTTCCTTAAACGACTTCGTTTTGTCCCAAATCCGTTTGGGACAGCGGGCTTGGGTGCCATTAGATCGCAAAGGAGCAACTCACGATGGTTAGATCGTGGGTAGGGGTACTTCCCCTAACCCCGCAAGGGGATTTGCTCCGCGATTACACCCGAAATCGCTAAAAACGAACCTGCCGGGAAGATTTTTTCCGAAACGGCAATGTCTCGACCCAAATCGTTTTGGAACAGTGAGTTTAGGCGTTGTTGGATCACAAAGGAACCCTCGCAATGGTTAGATCGTGGGTAGGGGCACTGCCCCTGGCCCCGCAAGGGGATCCGTTCCGCGATTGCGCCCGAAGCCGCTAAACGGGACTGCCGGGAAACTTTACTCGTAAAAATTGTAAAAAAATATTTTTAAAATTATAGAAAATTATGAAAATATATAATTTTGAATTATATATTAATTTTTTGATAGTCATGGTCCAAACACCCAATATGATTGGATTGTGTTGTAATTCATAATACGGCCTGCGTGTCGTTATGTGTTTGCGCGTGTTGTATGTTTTTATTTTTCCGCGACCTGCGCGTCGTGCCTTTCTCATATATTCTGGTTGTAAATTAGATTTAGACTCGAATGTAACTCGAGTTTCAAATTGTAATGTACAAATTGGAGCGGTGGAGGGTCCACACGAGACGGAGTTCCGAGGCGGGCACGAGCAACACAAGGTGGTCAAAGGGAGGAGCTTGGAGAAGCTGTTGACCCTAGGTTGACCATTCGATCTTCTCATTGGCTTGAGAAGATCATAGTGGGGCCATGACTAAATCACAAATAGATTAATTAGTTAATTGCTTATGTATATGATGCATGTTTAATAAGTAATTAATTAATTAGTGCCTTACGATTAGATTAGATCTAAGTCGTGCACATGATGCACCCTTGCGATTAGATTAGATCGAAGTCGTGCACAAGATGCATCATTTTCGATTAGATTAGATCTCGATCGAACCAACTCTAAATGCCTAACCGTACCGTGATACCTATCACTACCTCGATCACATGTATTGTTGAATCTGCCAAAACAGAGCAATACATATTATCTTGGTAGGGTACGGAGGGACAATCTTGGTCCCGCCTATCAACGCATGGGTGAATACAAACTCAATTAGATTGAGTATTCCTAGTTGCTCGGTTAGATCGAGTCAACTATAGGCATTCTTCCAACGGTTGGAAAAGATAGGTCAAAATCACATCTATATTAACTCTCGGGCGTATTAGCCAAAGCTAACTCGAGTTTTAATATAAATACGGATATTGATTTTATAAACAAGAGTTGCATAGAGATGTAATTGGTAATCGTTACCTACCGATCATACTAAGCCTTGGGCGTATTAGACAAAGCTAACTCAAGGGTTAGTATGATATGGATCTTGTCCCACAAGAATTATAGAATTCAGTGGGAGCATCATTTAATTAAAGGCCTAATTAAATGATTTTAAAAGAATATGATATTTATTTCTGCTTTTATTCTGTTGTAGATAACCATGACGTCAAATACGAACACCTTCTCCCTGCGATCTGTCATTGAGAAGGACAAGCTTAACGGAGCAAACTTCCTGGACTGGTACAGGAACATGAGAATAGTTCTCACTCAGGAATGTAAGCTATACGTTCTGGAGCAGCCCATTCCGGAGGCTCCTCTTGCCAATGCCCCGCGAGCTGACAAAGATGCTTACAAGAAGCATCAAGATGACGCATTAGATGTGTCATGTCTAATGCTCGCGACCATGAACTCTGAGCTTCAGAAGCAACACGAGTTGATGGGCGCTTATGATATGGTTGAGCATCTTCGCCAACTATATCAGGGACAAGCGAGGCATGAGAGATTTGAGATATCTAAGACACTGTTTTAGTGCAAGATGTCAGACGGGGCTCCCGTAGGTCCTTATGTACTCAAGATGATTGGGTACATAGAGAACCTACAAAGACTGGGGTTCCCACTTGGCCAAGAGCTGGCCACTGACTTAATCTTGCAATCCTTGCCGGATAACTATAGTCAATTCGTTCTGAACTATAACATGAACGAGATTGACAAGCCACTGCCCGAGCTCCTTAGTATGTTACGAACTGCTGAGGTTAACCTTAAGAAGGTTAAGCCCATTCTGATGGTCCAGAAGCATAAGGGCAAAGGCAAGCCCAAAGGCAAGGGAAAGTCCCAAGCCAAGGGCAAAGGCAAGGCACTGAAGCCTAAAGGAGGGGTCGCCAAGGATGCTACCTGCTTCCACTGCGGTCAGACCGGAAGAGGAACTGCAAGGTATACTTGGAGGATCTTAAGAGGAAGCGAAGTGAGACTTCCACTTCAGGTATATATGTTATAGAAGTCAATCTATCTATTTCTACATCATGGGTATTAGATATTGGATGTGCTTCTCACATTTGTACTGATGTGCAGGCGCTGAGAAATAGCAGGGCATTGACAAAGGGCGAGGTGGACCTACGAGTAGGCAATGGAGCACGGGTTGCTGCTATTGCTGTAGGGACTTACTGTTTATCTCTACCCTCTGGGGTTGTACTAGAGTTAGTCGATTGTTGTTATGTGCCTGCATTAACTAAGAACATTATATCAGTTTCTTGTTTGGACAAGAAAGGTTTCTCGTTTACTATAAAGAACAAATGTTGTTCCGTCTACTTAAACGATATGTTCTATTGTAGTGCACCTCTGATAAACGGACTCTATATTCTAGACCTTGAAAGCCCTATCTATAACGTAAATACCAAGAGGTTCAAGTCTAATGACATGAACCAAACCTACCTTTGGCACTGTCGCTTAGGTCATATAAATGACAAGCGCTTATCCCAACTCCATAAGGATGGTTTGTTGGACTCATTTGATTTTGAATCATATGAGATATGCGAGTCATGCCTACGAGGCAAGATGACCAAGACTCCCTTTAGAGGGCACAGCGAGAGAGCGACTGATTTGTTAGGACTCATACATAGTGATGTATGTGGCCCTTTCAATGTCGCTGCTAGAGGCGGTTATAGGTACTTCATCACATTTACTAATGACTTCAGTAGATATGGTTATGTGTATTTGATGACACATAAATCTGAATCCTTTGAAAAGTTCAAAGAATTCGAGAATGAAGTACAGAACCAGCTTGGCAAGAGTATTAAGGTACTTCGATCAGATCGAGGTGGTGAATACTTAAGCCATGAGTTTCGTGACTACTTAGCTGAGTGTGGAATTTTATCTCAACTCACTCCTCCTGGAACACCACAGTGGAATAGTGTATCCGAAAAGAGGAATCGTACCTTATTAGATATGGTACGATCTATGATGAGTCACACAGATCTTCCGACATATCTATGGGGATATACTCTAGACACGGCAGCTTTCATTCTCAACCGAGTTCCATCCAAGGCCGTGATAAAGACACCATATAAGATATGGATTGGGAGAGATGCCCAGGTGTCTTTCATGAGGATTTGGGGCTGTGAGGCTTACGTACGACGTCAAGTCTCAGACAAATTAGGACCCAAATCCGACAAGTGCTATTTCATCGGATATCCCAAGGAAACTAAGGGATATTACTTCTACATTCCCAGTCAGCACAAGGACTGGGGTCTTTCTAGAAAGGGACTTTGTTTCTAGAAAGACTAGTGGGAGCGCGTTCGATCTTGAAGAAGTTCAAGATGCGAACAATAGCACTGATGCCTCGATGGAAATTGAACTGGAACCACAAAGTGTTGTGGTTGATGCTGTTCCACAAGGAGTTGAGGAACAACAACCGGTTCAAGTAGACATACCTCTTCGCAGGTCTGATAGGGTACGTCGTCAGCCTGAGAGATACTCATTTCTCTTGTCTGACCATGATGACGTTATGCTCATAGAGGATGAGCCTACCACCTATCAGGAAGTTGTGATGAGACCAGATTCCGAGAAATGGCTAGAGGCCATGAGATCCGAAATGGAATCCATGTACACCAACCAAGTATGGACTTTGGTTGATCCACCTGAAGGGGTAAAATCCATTGGGTGTAAGTGGGTCTTTAAGAGAAAGACTGACATGGATGGACTTATCTATAAGGGT
Source organism: Zingiber officinale (assembly GCF_018446385.1). Taxonomy (NCBI): domain Eukaryota; kingdom Viridiplantae; phylum Streptophyta; class Magnoliopsida; order Zingiberales; family Zingiberaceae; genus Zingiber; species Zingiber officinale. The sequence continues at coordinate 14,591,572 of NC_055996.1, read as the reverse complement.
CGCTTGGTAGCTAAAGGTTTCAAGCAGATTCATGGTATTGACTATGATGAAACCTTTTCTCCAGTAGCGATGTTTAAGTCCATTCGGATCATGCTTGCTATTGCAGCCTACCATGACTATGAGATATGGCAGATGGATGTCAAAACCGCGTTTCTGAATGGAAACCTGCTCGAGGATGTGTACATGACACAACTTGAGGGTTTTGTAGATCCACGGCATACTAGCAGAGTATGCAAGCTGCATAGGTCCATTTATGGACTAAAGCAAGCTTCTCGGAGCTGGAATCTTCGATTCGATGATGCAATCAAACAGTTTGGTTTCATCAAGAATGAAGATGAGCCTTGTGTCTACAAGAAGGTTGTAGGGGATATAGTTGTCTTCCTCATATTGTATGTGGATGACATACTACTCATTGGGAAGGACATCCCTATGCTTCAGTCTGTCAAGACCTGGCTAGGGAGTTGCTTCTCAATGAAGGACTTAGGTGAGGCATCCCGCATTCTAGGGATACAGATCTATAGAGATAGATCTAAGAGATTGCTTGGCCTAAGTCAGAGTATATATATTGACAAGGTACTCCTTCGGTTTTCCATGCAGAACTCCAAGAAGGGATTTCTGCCGATGTCACATGGCGTGAGTCTTTCGAAGACTCAAGGTCCCTCTTCTAGAGAGGAGAGAGACCGCATGGATCAAATCCCTTATGCCTCAGCCATAGGATCGATCATGTACGCCATGTTATGTACTCGACCTGATGTCTCGTATGCTTTGAGCATGACGAGCAGATACCAGTCAGATCCAGGTGAAAGTCACTGGATAGCAGTCAAGAATATTCTTAAGTACTTAAGAAGGACTAAAGAATATTTCTTGATATATGGAGGCAATGATGAGCTAGCTGTAAAGGGTTACAGTGATGCTAGCTTCCAGACCGACCAGGATGACTATAGATCGTAGTCGGGGTTCGTATTTTGCATTAATGGTGGTGCTGTCAGCTAGAAGAGTTCGAAGCAAGATACAGTAGCTGATTCTACAACAGAATCCGAGTATATTGCTGCATCAGAGGCAGCAAAGGAGGCAGTTTGGATCCGCAAGTTCATCACTGAACTTGGGGTGGTTCCTAGCATCGCTGACCCAGTTGAGCTCTATTGTGACAACAATGGAGCTATAGCACAGGCGAAGGAACCTCGCTCACACCAGCGGACCAAGCACATACTACGGAGCTTCCATCTCATTCGAGAGATTATCGATAGAGGAGATGTGAAGATTTGCAGAGTACCTACAGAGGCTAACATTGTAGATCCCTTGACCAAGGCTTTGGCACAGATAAAGCATGATGGTCACACTAGGTCATTAGACCTTATAGCCTATACTGATTGGCACTAGTGCTAGTGGGAGATTGTTAGTTAGAGCCCTAGAGCCAATCATTTGATGATTGTATGTACTCATTGTATCATATTCTTGTATATTAATAAAGGCATTTGGATTTTGGTTATTATACTTACTTGTATTGGTGCCAAATAAACTAAGTATAATAATGTCCTTGAGTAGATGGTTCTCACCTATATCAATTGGTTAGTTGAACCGATAGTGAGATGATATAGGGAACACTACTCTTAATCATTCCTAGTCGAGTATTAACATTCAGGGACAATGTTAATGTAATAAGACTAGCATGTAGGTCAACTCGATGACTTGATCTCACAAGTCATGGATATAGAGATATCAAATTGACACATGGGTATACATTAGAGAATGTATACTGAATGACCCGCCATGAGAAAGTATCATGGATCGTTATATGAGTGTCATATACTTTCTCATGTGGCTATTAGTATGACTACTAGTCCTTAGACCTGAAGTCACCATAGATCCCTACATAAGGAGTTATGTACTTTGGTTTCGTCAAACGTCACCCGTAACTGGGTGGACTATAACGGCGATTACTGGATATGTAACGAATTATGCAGAGGGATGTGAGTGATGTAGATGAGATCTATCCCTCCTATATGACTGGAGCGACATCGATATTCTTGATAGAGTGAGACCACGAAGTGCATGGCCATGCCCAAATGAGTCAATATAGGATATTGAGCTCATTTGATTTAGTGAGTCTACTTGGAGTTCAAGATTTAGATTGGTCAGAGGATGACACGGTCTATACCTCACATTGATCAATCTAGATGTCTAGGATAGAAGGACACTTGTCATATATTGTGAGGAGTCACAATTAGTAGTCACAAGGTGATGTCGGATCTCGACATTCTTGTAACTTGGGTAGTAATGATGTGTTGCTAGATACCGCTCATTACTTATGCTCCTAAATGGGTTTAGGGCATTGTCAACGTTACAAGAACCTATAGGGTCACACACTTAGGATAATTAGATGGAGATTATGTTCATATGATGAACCAAGAGGATTAGATTCATTTGATAAATCAAATTGGATTAAGAGTAATCCTAATTGGGCTAACTTGAGTTCGACTCAAGTTGATTCATGTGTTCAATGAGTCTAATTTAGATTTTGACTCATTGAATCAATTTAATTAAATGAATTAGATTCATTATATTAAGTTGGCTTGAATCAAATGGTTAGATTAGATCAACCATGGAAGAGATTGGGTCAAGTTTGACTTGACTTAAGAAGGAAGACCAAAGGTTAATTTTGACTTGACCTTTTGCCACCTCATTGGTGAGTTGGCATTAGGTGGACCAATGATGATGTTCCACATCATCATGATGTGCCACCTCATGGGAGTTACTAGTGAGTGCAACCTCATGGAGGTTACATTATCTCCTTGATGACAACTTAATGCATTAATGAGGGGAGTTACAATAGAGAGTGGCCGGCCACTTTTGATTGAATGAGAAATTCAATTTGCTCATTCAAGTGATTACTCCTTCTTCTTCCTCAAGCTCTTCCTCTCCCTCTCCTCCTTGCTTGGCCGAATCTTACCAAGGTGCTAGCACACCTTTGTGTGAGGTTTTCTCCACCTACGTGTCCGTGTGGATACTTCTAGAGGACCGACGCTTGACGGTCTAGAGATCCGGCAATTCCTTGGACGAGCGGGAACGCGAAAGGGCACGCTTCAAGGTATACTTCTTAACACATAGATCTAGGAGTAGATCTAGATATTTAAAACTCGTACTCGTAATTTTCGTTCGGTTTTCCTTGCACGGATCTACGGCTTTGGGTGATTCGGGGTTTTCGCGACGCGAAAAGCGGTTTTCGCGGCCCGAAAAACCCAACAGTCTCAAATAAGAACATTGATGAATTCTATCATCCATTTCAATAGGGTATTAAGACACTAAAGACACAATGAGTTAATTGCTGACCATGTTGATATGAATGGTCATCTTAGGATTAAGATAAACTAGCTAATGGAAACCCAAATAGTTAAGGTGTACACAAAAAATAAATGGGATGAGTTTTAAAGTCAAATGAGTAAGAGTCATAATTATCATATGCAACAAAAACATCTAAATGAGTTTAGTAGTTTACTATGTGATGAATTTTTAAAGTTGTTCTTCATCCAAACTAAGAGTCCTCACACATGACAAACAAAGGGACTACATATACGGTAGCTAGAGAAAATTTGAGTTTTATGGCATTCCATGTAGGCATTGTTGGTTGCTACTCGAAAAACCTAATGGTTCCACTGTACAAAAATTTTGTACAAAGGTCTAAACCTTTCCTAGCTACCATGTGTTCTTTTAAATTAAACTTGGATAGTCTGCGGAACTTAACACGTTTGATCCAAAGTTTAATTTACTTGTTCTTTTAGGTTTAGACTTGGATCTCCTGCAGAACTTAACACGTTCGATCCAAATCACCTAGGTTATTAATTCCATTAAATATTATTTTCCAAAATTGGCTTCCAGGACTGCATGGCGAGGCACATGGCCTTCTTGGATATGGGAACAACCACCACCGCCTAGACAAAGCCTTTTAAGGAAAGCTAATATTTAATTTCCTTAAATAACTTTAGGTCAACCGAAAAGAACAATCAAATCACAAGGAAAAGAAAAACAAAAGAACACAACATCGAAAACAAATTCGAAATGCTAGAATCGCATGCATCTTGTATTTGGTATTTTTACATGAAGATAAAACTAGTATGATGCGGAAATTAAATACTAGTATACCTTTTCTTTTGCAAGCAAAAACCTCTAGGTCTTCTACCGTATTTCTCTTCTAACCTCGAACATTGTGTGGGCAACGATCTTCCGAGATGAGAAACCACCAAAGCACCTTCTTCTCCTTTCTTCAAGTTTCGGCCAAGCACTATGCTTCCAAAAGATGTAGATCTTTTTCCACCAACCAAGCTCCAAGGGATGTAAGCTTTCTCTCCTTCTTCTCCAAGCTAAAATCCGGCCACCACTTGATCTCCAAGGAGGACGAGAGGTTCGGCCACAAGATGGAGAGAAGAGAAAAGAAGGAGGCCCGCCACACCAAGGAAGAAAAGAGGGAGAAAATAATAGAGGTTGTTCACCTTGAAGGCTCCCAAAACCCCCTCTTTTATAATCCTTAGCTTTGGCAAATAAGGAAATTTAATTTCAATAAAATTTTCTTAACTTTCCTTGACATGAATTAATTAAGAAAAATTAAACAAAATTTCCTAATTCTTCATGTCATGGCCGGCCACCTCATGGAGAGCAAACAAGGCAATTTTCAATCAACAATTAAAATTCCTTATTTGTCTTCGGAAAATTTAAAAAAAATAAAATTTCCTTTAAAATCCCTTCATGGTTGATAAAAATAAATTTCTATAATTTTAATTTTTCAACATGTGAATAATTTACAAAGAGAAAATAAAATATCTTTCCAATCTACAAATAAGGAAAGAGATTTAATCTCTTTTTTTAATATTTTGTAGATCCTTATAAAAGACATATTTTAATTTTTAATATCTCCAATAAATTATATTTTTCACATAAAAAAATTTTAAAATTAAAATTCTTTTCTAATTTAATAGGGTCGGCCACCTAAGCTTGGGTTCAAGCTAGGGTCGGCCACCCATAGACCAAGGTTTGGCCGGCCTTAGCTTGATCCACAAGCTAGCTTGGCCGGCCCCTACACCATGGGTATGAAGGTGGGTATGGTACTCTATAAATAAGAGGCTATGATAGGGACTGAGAGGAGGAATTGGTTTTGATCTCCCGATAAAATTAAACATCCCGTGTTCGCCCCGAACACACAACTTAATTTTATCAATAATAATTCATTCCACTAGAGAACTATTATTGAACTACCGCACCAATTCCAAATTACATTTTTGGGCTCCTTCTTATTATGAGTATGTTAGTCTCCCTGTGTTTAAGATGTCGAATGTCCACTAATTAAGCGAGTTACTGACAACTCATTTAATTAATATCTTAGTCCAAGAATAGTACCACTCAACCTTATCGTCATGTCGGACTAAGTTCACCTGCAGGGTTTAATATGACAATCCTTATGAGCTTTTCTTGGGGACATTATCAACATAGATCACTAGGACACAGTTTCCTTCTATAATCAACAATACACACTATAAGTGATATCATTTCCCAACTTATCGGGTTTATTGATTTATCAAACTAAATCTCACCCATTGATAAATTAAAGAAATAAATATCAAATATATGTGCTTGCTATTATATTAGGATTAAGAGCACACACTTCCATAATAACTGAGGTCTTTGTTCCTTTATAAAGTCAGTATAAAAGAAACGACCTCTGATGGTCCTACTCAATACACTCTGAGTGTACTAGTGTAATTATATAGTTAAGATAAACTAATACCTAATTACACTACGACCTTCCAATGGTTTGTTCCTTTCCATTTTGGTTGTGAGCTACTGTTTATAATTTATAAGGTACTGATAACATTATCTTCTGTATGTGACACCACATACTATGTTATCTACAATATAAATTAATTGAACAACTACAAACAAATGTAGATAATTTGACCAAATGTGATTCTTTATTCAAAATAAATGTTAACAAAAGCTTAGGCTTTCAGTATACACTCTAACAGGCATATGTTGACATTTTTTCTTATCAACCAAGTATTTCATTTGCCTGATAAGATATATACTAAAATGATAGACACAAGATGCAAAGGTTGGAGCAATATATGCTTTGGAGGAGCAAAACTTCATCGATCATCCATAAATGTTTTTGATGTTAGGACACATGAGGTTAAATTGATCCTGTCCGAATCGCTGAATCAATGGACGCTGGGCACGTGGCGCTCTCCTTGTCGCTGACGTAGATCTTCGGCCGGTCGGACGGCGCTCCGGCGAACCTGCAAAGAAGTCGGGCTGGGAAGGGGTTCTCGGCGACGACCCTCTGACGCTCAAGTCAGGCAAGTGGGCAACAAAGAGGTGGCTTCGAATATCTAAGAATGAATACCTCTAGCGAAGTATGAAGGCTCTTATATAGAGCTGTGGGGAGGCTCGGGCACATTTACCGATGCGTACACGTGTCCTGGTACCATACCTTAGCATGGGCTTGTCGGAGGAACATACCTGACATCATACTATACAGTCTGATCACCTCTTTGATGGGACAGCAGGTCCTTTCGTCGTACGATTTTATGTATGGCTTGGTCGTCGAACATGCCTGCTGTCAGAAAATGATGTTCCCTAATGTCCCCTTGCCTTTGTCTCCTTTTTCCTAACGCCAAGCATTCATCCGCTCGGCAGGCATAGGTCCGACCGGGTGCTCAACTGAGAGTGTTCCACAGCAACGATGCTTTATGCTTCGGCCGAGCAGGCTATCCGCTCGGCCCGGTGACCCTTTTCACTATGAGCGTCGGAAACCCGCCCATGGTCGGGTTGCCTTCTGTCCGGCCCGGGAAGCTCCTGGCCAAATGTCAGGTCGGCCCGGCATCCTTCCGTTCGGCCCGGCATGCTTCCGTTCGGCCCGGCATGCTTCCGTTCGGCCCGGCATGCTTCAGTTCGGCCTGGCATGCTTCCGTTCGGTGCGGCATCCTTCCGTTCGGCGTGGCACCCTTTCGTTCGGTCTGGCATGCTTCTGTTCGGCACGGCATGCTTCCGTTCGGCCCGACATGCTTCCGTTCGGCGCGGCATCCTTCCGTTCGGCCCGGCATGCTTCCGTTCGTCCCGGCATGCTTCCGTTCGGCCCGACATCCTTCCGTTCGGCCCAGCATCCTTCCGTTCGGCCCGGCATGCTTCTGTTCGGCCCGGCATGCTTCCTTTCGGCACGAACTTGGGGTTGACCTCCACGTGTCTTTGACCCTCCGCCCATGAGGGTCCCCCGTCCTTACCACCGGATCACATGCCTCCCTTTCAAGTCTAGTCGAAGGAGGTGCATAGTCCGACTGACTGGACGCTCGTAGTGCCGGTGCGACTCTCGATTTTTAACGTCGGAGCTCGACGGTCTTCCGCTCGGAGGGTTTATAGTCGCCGGCTCGACTCTCGATTTTTAACGTCGGAGCTCGACGGTCTTCTGCTCGGGGGGCTTATAGACGCCGGCTCGTCTCTCGATTTTTAACGTCGGAGCTCGACGGTCTTCCGCTCGGGGGGTTTATAGACGCCGACTCGTCTCTCAATTTTTAACGTCGGAGCTCGACGGTCTTCCACTCGGGGGGTTTATAGACGCCGGCTCGTCTCTCGATTTTTAACGTCAAAGCTCGACGGTCTTCCGCTCGAATGATTTATAGACGCCGGCTCGTCTCTCAATTTTTAACGTCGGAGCTCGACGGTCTTCCGCTCGGGGGGTTTAGACGCGGCTCGCCTCTCGATTTTTAACGCCGGAGCTCGGCGGTCTTCCGCCGGGGGGTTTAGGCGTCGGCTCGCCTCTCGATTTTTAACGTCGGAGCTCGGCCTTCCGCCGGAGGGTTTATAGAAGTCGGCTCGTCTCTCGATTTTAACGTCGGAGCTCGGCGGTCTTCCGCCGGAGGGTTTATAGACGCCCTCTCGATTTTAACGCCGAGCTCGGCGGTCTTCCGCTAGGATGATTTATAGACGCCGGCTCTCGATTTTAACGTCGGACCTCGACGGTCTTCCGCCGGATGATTTATAGACGTCGACTCGCCTCTCGATTTTTAACGCCGGAGCTCGGCGGCCTTCCGCCGGAGGGTTTATAGACGCCGGTTCGTCTCTTGATTTTTAACGTCGGAGCTCGGCGGTCTTCCGCCGAGGGTTTATAGACGCCGGCTTGTCTCGATTTTAACGCCGAGCTCGGCGCCTTCCGGGGTTTATAGACGCCGGTTCGTCTCTCGATTTTTAACGTCGGAGCTCGACGGTCTTCCGCTCGGGGGGTTTATAGACGTCGGCTTGTCTCTAGATTTTTAACGTTGGAGCTCGACTATCTTCCGCTCGGGGGGTTTATAGACGCCGGCTCGTCTCTCGATTTTTAACGTCGGAGCTCGACGGTCTTCCGCTCGGATGATTTATAGATGCCGGCTCGTCTCTCGATTTTTAACGTCGGAGCTCGACGGCCTTCAAGGCTAATTTCAACACGGTCCGAGCGGCACGTGGTCTTCGTGTAGTCGGCCGTTCGGCCAATAATTCCAAAATGCGTTTTATCACTTTGCCTCCTGCATTAAAAGGACACAGGCAACCAAGACACACATAAAATGAATTAAATCGGCACACCTTTCACCCAGCTCGGTACGGCTGGAGGTGGTTCGCTCGGCCATCCTCTTTCCCCTTGAATGCCGATCGGATCGTTATCTCGGCCCCTTGGTGAGATGTTCTCCGGTCGAAACTCGGCCTCCTGACTCTGACGTCGCTTGTTGCTCCATCCGCTCGGCTTGCGTCTTCTGTTTCTGTTGCTCCACAAGCTTAACCGCTCTTGCCTCGATCAGAGCGTCGAGATCCTCCGTGGAGAGCATCACCGTATGCGGTCGTCCAGCTTCGTCCATTGCTTCCGGTCGGATGCAGGTGCGTTTCCACAGACGGCGCCAAATTGATCCTGTCCGAAAGCTGAATCAACGGACGTTGGGCACGTGGCGCTCTCCGGTTGCTGACGTAGATCTTCGACCGCTTGTGTAAACTTCCGGCGAACCTGCAAAAAAGTCGGCCCGGGAAAGGGTTCCCGGCGGCGACCCTCCGACGCTCAAGTCAGAAAGATGAACAGTAAGAAAGTGGCTCCAGTGATCCTTGATTGCCTTTCTCTGGTGAAGTCTAATGGCCTTTATATAGAGCCACGGGAACTTGGTGCACACAAAGCGAGGTGTACATGTGTCATATCCCATACCGCAACATGGGCTTGTCAGAAGAGCATGTCTGACTCCATACCGCTACAGTCTGAGCGTCTCCTTGATGGGACAGCAGAACATTTGATCGCACCATACTGAGTATGGTCTGGTCTTCGAACATGCCTGTTGTCAGCAACAGGGGTTACTGAGATGACGTTCACACTATCCTCTCCTCTTTGACTTCCTCTTCTCGGATTGACCATCAAGCCGCTCGGCTAGAGCATTCTTCTCTGGTCCGGCATAGGTGGTCGTCCGTCCGGGAAGGTTGAGGGTCGTCCGTCCGCTCGGCTCGTATCGCCTGAGACCCTGGTCAACCAGGCAAACGGCTCGGCCTTCAGTCGTGCGTTGTATCGCGGCCGGGCGGATTATCCACTCGGCCATATGGAAATATGGGCTCCCGGTCAGATGGTTGTCCCTTCGAATAGGGGGGCATTGCCTGGTGATCGGCATGTCCCGCCTGCTCTTCGAGTCCATGGGATTGACCCCCCCCCCCCTTTGACTGCCGTCCTCCACGTGTCGCTGGACTTTCCCTTATGAGGGCCCTCCGGTCTTACCACCGGATCACTATAAAGCGTCAATATTAATTGATGATGCATCTTTGACTGTTGAGAGGACAAACTTCTTAGATAAATAATTTGAATATTGTATCTACAACAAACTTCAAGAGATGAACATTGGTAGAAAATACTACAATGAAAGTTAAAGGAATAAATCAATGGATGGAGCCCCTATTATTCTTGATCCTTCTTAAGTAAGAACAAAAGAATATGGAAAGAAATTGAAACCATCAAAGGAAAAGTCAATCTCAAAGTACCGATTGTATCATGGATGCAAACATCGAGGTGAGTCACATGACAAGCGCAACTATCTAATTTTGCAACAAGGGTATGTGTCGATTAATTTTACATTTGTCTAATAATTTTATTTACAAATAAAGTAATTTTAGAAATTTTTCTAAATGTGATGATGTGTTGATTGTCAAATCAAGTATAGATAATTATCATAACAGTTATGACGATACATATAAAGAAGAGTTGACATCTATAACTGGTACTATCAAAGTTTCATTTCATTTAATTATAATGGTTTATTAATTTAAAATTTTTAGTTAATAATTATCTTTATTGTTGTAGGTTCTAACAATATGCTCTAGTTCTATATCTTTTGAAGTACATAATGCTTTCAATGTTGTGTGTATTAGATGGTCAAATTCAAACAGTTATTTGTATCAATTAACTATAATCTGTTGTAATTAGTGGTTGTGTTCCGTTAATTATAATATGTTGGAATTAGTTCCTAATGTATATTGTCTAAGTTGCAATTAGTGTCATTTATTTCATTGTTTAATCTCGATGGTTCTTTTGAATATTTGTTCTATACTTCTACGGTTGTGGTTATGGTCTACTACTTAAATATTTTCAATTTGAACAAATACATTGTAGCAGCTACAATTCTATAGCTGCTACAACATCAAACTTGAACCACGTTGTTGCAACTATAGAACTGTAGCTGCTACAACCTATTTGTACAAACTTTGAACCGCATTGTAACAGCTACAATTTTGTAAATGTTGCAATGTCAAACCTATGTTGTAGTAACTACGAAATTGTAGCTGCTAGAACGTGTTTGTACAAGCTGCAAACTATATTGTAACAACTATAGTTTTGTAGCTGCTACAACGTCAAACTTGTGTTGAACAGTAGTTGCTACAACATATTTATACAAGCTACGAATCATATTGTAGCAACTATGATTTTGTAGCTACTACAACGTCAAACTTGTGTTATAGCAGCTATGAAATCGTAGCACTACAACATGTTTCTACAATGCTTAGATAGATCAACCCATCGTTCAACATTAAAAGTAAAAGTTACAAATTCTATAAGACTGACAAAATAAGGAAGATAGTCATTATAAGGCATCAACAAATCAAAAGCTACAAAATAAAAGGAAGATCAACAAAATGATCCTTCTGACATACAGACTTCTAAAGTGAGTCCCTAGTAATCATTGCTTTCTAGTAGATCAATGGCCTCTTTTAGAGCTGCTTGGGTCACCTTTAGTGTTTGAAGGTCTCCCTTCAACTAGCTCACCACTTGATCCCGCTTTTGCTACAAGGTTTCCACTAGTTTATAAGGCAAGGAGGGCAAAGAGTCTTCCCAAGATCTCAAAGAAAAGGAAGATGTTGAATCATCGGCCAATATTACGGGACCAAGAGAAGGTGTTGTTTTCTTAGCTCCCAAACGTGCCATGATTTGCGAAGGAGAAGTCATTATCTAAAATTGAAGGGTTTAGGTTTGGTTTAGGGTTTAGAATGATGAAGGGTAAAGGGTTTAGGATGTCATCTTTATAATTGTGTGATTTTATCAATTCCAGAGGTATAGCCTATTAAATACAAGGGAGGAGTTGGTAAAATTTAATTTAGAGAGTTGAAACATCAATTTCAGAGTTATAGACCATTAAATGCAACAAGAGGAGTTGGTAAAATGTAATTCTATGTGAAAATCAGCAATAGACTTCGGATATTATCCGAAGTAATAGGTAGTTAATTACCGAAGTAGACGCACGTGAAGTAAAAGGATAAATTTTTTACTTCACCACACTTTACCGAAGTCTATCACCGGTTCAAAACCGGTTCAAAAATGAACCATTTTCGAAGTAAAAAAGCTTTATTACTTCATCAAAACCAGTAAAAATACCGAAGTAATTGATGATATATTACTTCAAAGGTTATGTTGTTTGACGAAGTAAAATATGTATACGACTTCACATTTTTTGAATTTTGGTGTAGTAAATATTTTATTTTACTTCCATATAATTTGACTTAGTCGAAGTATTTATTATTGTATTACTTCATCGTAGTATAGAAGTAATAAAGCATATTTTACTACAACAAATAAATTCAAATGTAGCGAAGTAATTTATACGAACTACTTTTCAAATTTGATCAGTAGTGAAGTAAATAGTTTCTTTAACTATGCCACTATTTAAATTTATTGTAGTCTTTTGTGTTGTACTACTCCATCATTTAGTTATACCATTGAAGTAATTGACAATATTTTACTACAATACAATTTTAATTGACCAAAAGAGTATATGATAATATGTTACTCCAATACAATATTTTTCACAATCAAAATTGAACAAATATATCATAAATATGTATCAAATACAATCCAAAAGCGTATTCATAAAAGACATGTTTAACCATAACCCAAAAATTTTTGTATCCATAAATCTCTAAATAAATCCAAAATTTATATCACAGCCTACACTTAAGCACCTATATAGAAGTAGACGAATTCGCTCCATTCACTTCTGACTTCATCATACTGAGATTGATTGTAATACTGTTTGTTTTTTGATGTTGCAAACTGAAACATAAACAGAAGTTTGAGAGTCAATGTAAAATGATTCAATATTTCATAAAGAAGATATTTTATAAAGAAGAAATTCACCTTCATCTCTAATTGGGGATATTCATCCAAGACTATCTTTTTCATGTACCGCATTACACAATATCCACATTCAACACCACCTTTTTGTTTTAGATTGCCCTAATCAAATTGAAAATGTCATCAATAAGTCATAATTCAAATAATAATAATTATTAATTGATATCTAAATACATAGTCACAATACATACCGTCATTAAGTAATATTAATTACTTAATGACAAAATTGAGATTTATTAAGTAATCCAAGACTTCCTCATTTTCAACAATTAATATTTTCTCCCTCTATAATTCCAAAATTGATCAGTTAAATAATATTAAGTAATTTCTTGAAAATGACAAATAAAATGTTCCCAAGTTTACCAATTCAGCCTCCAAACCGATGTAACCCTTGCAAGACAGTCGATGATGATATTTATAATGCATTGTCCATTCTTTTTGCTTTTCATGAATAACCTACATCATTATATTCTTGAATTAAGTATGGAAATAATCTGTAAAGTAAAAAATTAACACCATTATATGAATCGAGATAAAAAAAAATACTAAAATGTTGAAATAATCTTGAAAGCAAAAGATTAATTATGGAAATAATCTTGAAGCACTTCATGTTAATCATATTTGATAAACCACTTATATTAATTCTGGAAAATAAATTTTGAAGCTTAGGCATTGATTCCAAAGCAGGATGTAAGAGAAAAAAAAGGAAATACTGAAAACGTAATCTAAAATCTCAAGCATAGATTAACACTAGAAATTAAGACTTAATTACAGGAAATAATAGGAAGAAACAGCTAAGGTCAACTGGAATCACTGACTTCTAGTGCCGTAGAGCATAAAACACTACAATACTCGTAAATCAACTTACATTATCTTCGTTCTCATTCCTATAATTATACATCGTGATTCCTGAAAATATATCGAGAAGTAAAGTAGACGAAAATCTACAATATCATATCACTATGACTCTTTAATACTTACATCACATGATAATGTTATTCTAATATTAAAATACTGCCTTTCTTATATGCAAAAGGATTTTTCTTCCTGCATTAGTGCATTACAATCCAACAATATTTCCTCTTTCAGCAAGAATAGAATGATTGTAAACCATCCTAATCATGATTAAACATCATGTCATGAAAGAAAGCCATGTTGAATCATTTCACTAATGCATGCTTTCACAGTTATATGAGCTTAAGTTCAAGGCTGCATATCATCTGCATTGAAGTATACAACCAGACTTACAAAAAAAAACCTTACTGGTGTCAATTATAAGGTCAAGTTTGATTATTGATTAATCTAGATCTTTATGAGCCTAGTTCATAAAAACTGTACTTTATCTTGTTAAGAACATTAAAACATACTGTACTATACAATACCTAAATCAACTGTGTAAAATGTTGGGCATGGAAAATTTAGAAAATATTTCTCTGCAAATATACCTGGTTGAGGGGCTTGTCAGGGGTCAATATTCAGATTCTGTAAACAATCTCTAATGAACTGTTCCACACCCTCCTCATACTATTTGGACCTTCTATCCAAGTATATCCAGGATTTATTTATTTCAATCTAGCAAAATCTTGAAACAAATAGGTCAAAATTTGAAGATATTAAAGTAAATAAATAAAAGTTAAAAAATACTACATGCAACTCAAAATGTAAAATGCATGGAAAATCAATTTGTCTATCAAGAAAATTAGAAATGTTGTATTTTATCTTGATTGGTAATAATGATATGACAAGATTATGCGAGATAAATGTATGAGATAGATGGGGTACTCGGTCTAGCTAGTGGTAGATTCCAAAAATAGTAAGATTAAACAATTGATTTTCTGATAAATTTAAAGAGGTGTCGAGGTTAAGTTAATCTGCAATTCAAATAAATGACGAAGAATATGTCTTCCTCTTGTTATGTTGGCTAGGACTCAAGTTGCATCAGCGAAGAATTTAGTACATCGGCTGAACTAGCATGGAAACATGAATCCTATTATATGAATCAATACCGCAAAAGGAATACCATCTCATATTAAGCAGAAAACCGAATCAAAACTCCAACTCAAACCCAAAATTCCGATAGCTTAGAATGAACATCTTAGCTTCAATAATTACACCCAAATCTATCCTGAATTTTAAAGTTATCTTGAAGAACCAAACTCAACATAGAAATTAAATCTCAACTTACTTAATTCTGTCTAGAGTTTCAAGCTTATCAAAGAAAATAAGAACTCATCAAAATTCAATCCAGCAGTACCATCACGACTTCAAGGAGAAAATCGAATCGACAACTCCAAATCTGGTTTGAATTTCTAGCAACACATGGGAATCAACTCAGCTTTAGAAATCAAACTCAAATTTGCTAAGGAAAATCCAGCAACTTCATAAGACATGGAGTAGCAACAACATCTAGGCTTGAAATAGAACTACAACAAATCGAGCAGACCTTCTAAATCAATCCAACAATTTCATATGACATGGAAGAGCAAAACAACTGTGATCAAGGCATACACAACCACCCAATCTGACCACAACCCGGAATCCCTCATGGAGCAGAAGAATAACATCATCGAAATCAACCTATGAAACCAAATCTGTCAACGAATCCGAAAAGCACCTTGATGAAGAAACACTTCTTTGAAACTCACAGGAAGAGACCGAACTACAAGGAATTACATCCACACCAGATTCATGGCAATTCAACTACAGAACAACACCAATTGAAATCTGCACCATCAAAGCAGTCCAACATTCTGAAGCTATACATAAAAACATCCTTGATCAAATCCAAGAACTCCAACAATCTGACCAAAATCTTCAGAGGAGAAAGGAAAGAGCAACACATCATCAAATCTATCTGAAGCCACCTAGCACTCGGTCCAGAGCTCAAATCTTCCAAAGAGCCATACCAAAAGCAACTACAATCACAACGCCCAAAGCCTTAGAGGAAATCCGGAATGATTCATAGAGAAAAATGGGAACCACATAGATAGAATCGATTCACAACTCATACAGGCATCGTCGGCAATCACAATGACCTCTCCTAGCTGCCTACTCCTACCTCACGGAAGCTATATATGCCCACATAAAGGAGTACTTACCTTTCCCTTGTCGCTTCTGTCCTCGTTCTACCGATGGAGGCTCTTGCCCAGTTGTTTTGTGCCGCCGATAAGCTAGTTGGAGTCCTCCACGTCCGACTTCGACACCCCCAGAGAGTTCGCCGGCGTGAACTGGCGCTAGATCAGGTCCCCAAGGCCGGTGATGCCCTCGTTCGCGTGCGGCGGAGATAGAGAGAAGAGGGAAGGGGAAGTCGGCGAGGGTTTCGGTTGGGCGGCGGAGAAGAGAGGGGAAAAGGAGTTGGCGGTGGCAAATTCTTAGGTTAATAGAATCTATTAACTACTACTTAATAGAATTCTAGGGTAGGAGATGCCCTAGGGTAGGAGATGCCAGAAACCATGGGTAGAAAACCAACCTGGTTGACGAGTTGATGGCGCTGCAGGATCGAATTGGTTAGAGACGGCGATCTCAAACTCGAAATGCTAGAAAGTAGTTGCCTCTTCTTCCCGTGGCCAGGAAATCTCAAAAACGAAGACCGATGCTGCAGGGAAAGGAAAGAAGAGGGTGGGAGAGGGAAGACACGCACGACTGAAAGGAAAGGTCGAGGCGGTGAAGAAAGCACTTGTCGCCTCTTCTTCCTGTGACAAAGGCGATGATGAGCGCTCGGCTGAGTTGGGGCGGCAAAGATAGACTTATGCAGGGGAAAAATCCTAAGTTAATAGGGTTTTACCAAATGAATAGTTTAAAAACAATAAATTTATTAATTTATTAATAAATAGAAAAATGTTTTAATAGATTTAGACTTATTACTTCGGTATGTAAACATATGAATTTTATTTTAAGACTTATTACTTCATCAAATATATAATATGAAGTAAAATATCAATAAAAATTTGTAGTGAGCCCACTATTTTTAATCTATGAAGTCTAAAATAAAATTGACTTCATTAAATTTATTATCAAAGTTTATTATCATATATTACTTCGTATTTATAAATTGCCGAAGTAACCTATGGCGAAGTTTATACTCGATTTTCATATAGTGTTAATTAAGAGCAATTGTAGCAATTACGGGTCCGTAGCTGCTATAACACAGACTTCATGTTGTAGTAGCTATGGGTCTATAGCTGCTACAATGCGATTTATCAAATTATGACAACGTTGTAGCAGTTACGGGTTCGTGGTTGCTACAACATAGAATTTATATTGTATCTGCTACTGGTCTGTAGTTGTTACAACGTGATTTATCAAATCATGACCACGTTGTAGCAGCTACGGGTCCATAGTTGCTACAACACATATTTCATGTTTTAGCAGTTACACGGATCCATAGCTAGTACAACATAATTTATCAAATCATGACCACATTATAGTAGCTATGGGTGCATAACTTCTACAACATTGGGCAAAAGGCGATAATGCTCACCCCCAGCGCCCCCGCCATACCTTGCCCAAGGTCATCACGAGGGAGGTTAATCACGGTAACCGGAGAAGCTAGTGCGTAGTGGGAAGAGGGACACGGGGACCAGGGATTTACGCCCTGACTCCCCCGTGATTCGAACCCACGATCTCATTGGGTAATCTTCTACGCACTAACCACTCCGGATAACCTCGTGGGGCATAGCTTCTACAACATGATTTATCAAATCATGACCACATTGTAGCAGTTATGGATTTATAATTGCTATAATATAAACTTCATGTTGTAGCAACTACGGGCTTGTACCTGCTACAACATGATTTATCAAATCATAACTACATTGTAACAGCTACAGGTCCATAGCTACTACAATACAGACTTTATGTTGTAGCAGCTACAGGTCCATAGCTACTACAACATAATTTATCAAATCATAACCACTTTGTAGCAGCTACAGGTCCATAGTTGCTACAACATAAACTTCATGTTGTAGCAGCTACAACAACTACGGACTTATAGCTATTACAACGTGATTTATTAAATCATGACCATGTTGTAGCAACTATGAATTCGTAGATGCTACAACATAGACTTCACGTTGTAGCAGCTATGGGTTCGTAGATGCTACAACATGATTTAACAAATACAGACTTAAAATTTGATACAACAAAATCAACATCATATGAACACTATATTATAACAACAACATCATATCACACATTTTTTTAATACAAATATATAATTTGAATTTTTGTCATTAATATTACATAGACACAACATCACGCTTGCTTCAACCAATTTTTATCTGTTATAATTTTATGTATAATCCTAAATCTATAAGCTTTCATTTCTGTATGTTTGAATTCAATTGACCTCTGACACATCAAACTCTTGGCATATTGTATCATAAAAAAAACACAGTTTAACTTACAAGATAAAACAGACCTACTTGTAAGAATCAATTGCAATCAAGAATATGATAAATAAACAAATACTTAAGATTTACTTTTGTGTGGGACCATTTACTTGAATCATTTGAAACTCCCTTGAGGAAATAGGTGGTAAACCTTGATGTCATTGTTAGTGCAGTTAACACTAATGATTAAACTCATGTTTTAATGAATGATAAATAGATTAAAGTCTAGATGATGAGTCTAGAGGACCTGACACCAGGCTAAAGTCTAGATGTACGATTTTGGCAGGAAGTCCAGCTAGGTTTGTGGGACCTGACAGTTGGCTGAAGTCCAATTGGGATATTCGATTCTAGATGATTAGCTAAAGTCCAGATGTGCAATTCCGATAGGAAGACCTATTGGGTCAAGAGGCAAGCAAGAGATTACAAATGGTAAGTGAATGTGAGTCACTAGAGGAGAGCAATCCAGTGAGGATGATGTTGGATCGTGATCGTTCGATAGAGGGGGGGTGAATATCGAAAAACGTTCGTCGATAAGAGAGTTAAACGCAGCGAAAAAATTAAGACAATTCAATGCTAACACAAGAACCAATTTTACTTGGTTCGGAGCCTTTAGCGACTCCTACTCCAAGGCCCGCACACAAGGGTGCTTTCGTTGGGCAATTCACTAGCAATTCGAAGAATGTTACAATTAAGAATTACAGGAATGCTAATAAAAAAATTAATACCGACAAACTGAAAAGAAGTAAACTGAAGACAACGCTTTGTCGGAGTGGCCTCAAGGCGTCGCAGGAGCACAGTAGAGCAGAGAGTTCTGAGTTGTTGTTGAAGCTCCACCCCTGCCCCTTCTTTTATATGAAGCTCGGGGTGCCCCGGATCCCTTCCGGGCGCCCTGGTGGGACGTGGAAGGTCCAACCAGTGACCTCCACGTGGCGACGACGCGTTTGGATAAAAGTTGCCTCCTGGGCGCCCGGATCCCTTCCGAGCGCCCGAGCCTCCGGGCGCCCGGATCCCCTCCGGGCTCCTGGGCCTCCTTTCTCCAGAAGACTTCTTCTCCTGCAAGACAAGGTTAGTCCAAGACAAATATATAATTTATAACCTGCAAAACAGAGTGTTAGTTCAGTTTATAGTTTGACAAAAATAGTATGACTTAGATTCCGTCTTTCCGAGACTGGAATCTAGTCACGATCTCGACTTAGATATCCGAAATTGATCAAAGCTGGATCGACGCCTAATGTTCCCTTCCCGGGAACGTGTCCTCACAGTAACTCCCTTCGACTTACCTTTACTGACCTGCCAGACGTCCGGTCAGCCCTTCGACCCGTCTGGACTTCTCGCCAGCTATCCGGTCAGCCCGTCGACCTAGCTGGACTTCTCGCTAGCTATCCGGTCAGCTCGTTGATCTAGCTGGACTTCTCGCCAAGCGTCCGGTCAGCCCGTCGACCCGCTTGGACTTCAAGCCAGACATCCGGTCAGCCCGTCGACCTGTCTGGACTTATCCTGCACACTCGGTTAGAGTGTTAGATCACGACAAACCTAACTTAACCTGATTTGTCATTCATCAAAACCTGAGTTAGACCGTTAGTGCTAACCGCACCAACAATCTCTTCCTTTTTGATGGAATGACAACCTAGTAAGTTAGTGAAAAATATGCGAGTAAAAACCAGCATGAGGTTTAAGTTAGTGTTTAACTTTGATATTTTGTTTCTCTAACTTAACCACCTATCCCTCCCCCTTTGGCATTCATCAAACAAGGACATAAGTTAAACATTCAAAGATACAGTCAAAGTTAGAATGTAAGGAATGATGTCAAGTTAACTTGGGGGAGTTTTAAACTTTTGAAGACTTGTTTAAAGCATTAGTTTTAGCTTTTAGAAAATAGTTAAGTTTTGAAAGAGTAGCTAATTTTTAAAGATCTTTTTTGCAAAATTAATTAAATTTTCAAAAATGATTTTGCAAACTCAAAGAGATTTTTGTAATCAGTAATTCGAAAGGCTAATTTTCCAGTATAAGTGTATAAGTGTCAAATTTTAGGATCTAATGTTCAAAATTCGTTTCAATTTTGATGTATCTTTCAAACATAAATTTTCAAAATCAAAATTTTAAGGCTAAGTTTTCAAAACTGGATTTATCAAGAAAATTTCCAAACATATGTTTTAATTTTGAAACGCTTTTCAAATCTGAAAAAGATTTAAAAGATATTTACTTTTCAAAACTGATTAAGACTAAGTTTGCAACAGATTCAAAATCTTTAGTTTATAAATCTAATTGAAGAGTTTAGTTTTATAAAAGCTAGTTAAAAAAAAAATTTTAAAAAAAAATTTGAAACATAAGTTTTCAAGATTAAGGATTTCAAAGCTAAATTTGAAAAAAAAAAAAACTTCTTTTCAATACTGATTAAGTTTGTAAAAATTTTAAATTTGATCTCAAAACTGAAAAAAACTTAGAAAAGATATTATGTTTCAGGTGGAGAAAATAATTTTGGTGTTAAGTATTGATTTAATCCTCCCCCTCAACCCGACATCTAAAATAGCTGTCAAACCAATTAGGTACTTATTGACTATCAGAAGATAGCAGCTTTCACTTGGTTAGTCAAGTTAAGTTCATTGTAATCAGTTAGCGGTTGACTAAGCTGAATAACTTAACTTGATTAATATATGTTTGGTATTTAACGCCCAGACTTATATTGATGCACTGACACAAGCATCTTAAGTCCAGGCAATTGGCCTATACATCTCACCCATTTCTATGTATGTCAATCACAAGCAAAGTAAACCTAGAGTGTTGGTGAGATGCTCAAATACTAGTCCTAGGGGAACATGATTTCTAAGGAGATTTTTCTAGTCTAAGGATAAAATTGTTTTGAAATTCTAAAAGTGGGAAGGTTTTGAAAAAATAAAACAATTTTACCCTCGAATTGAAAATAATTGTTTTTGAAAATAGTTTTTGAATTTTAAAAAGTCCTAGTCTATTAAATTAGAGTATAACCAATCAGATCTGAAATGGAAATCAATAGAACAATATGTACTACAAAAAGTTGTAATAGTGTCATAACAGTGCTATGTAACAATCATGACTACTGAGATGATGAAGGAGGTGGTCCGGAACCCAACGACCGAAGTAGTGCTAATAGCTCGGTGTGACGAGTCCAGTCGTCCTCCTGTCGCAAATCGGAGACCTCCTGTCGCACCTCTTGTCGGAAATTGGAGACCTCTCGCCGTATGTCTCGGTGAAACTCGGAGGATTCCTGCTGGAGGCTCGACATAGCTCTCTCTAGTCCGGATACTCGATCGGCTAGAGTGCGAGGAGCGGGACGTGGTGCTCGAGCTGGCGCTGGGGTAGAAGCGGCCTCGTCAGGAAACAGTGCGAGAAAAAACTCATCTGCCTCCTCCTGCTGTGCATCTGGGTCAGGCTGGTGTTGTGCCCCCCTCTACCAAGTCATGATACCCTCACCATCTATATAAATACTAGCTAGGGAAAAGTTCCTAGCTCCTATAAGGTCAAACTCAGTCATATAGCGGATGTCACCTTTGGTGACATCAATGCCCAAGGAGGACATATATGCTGTCAAAATGTGACAGTAGGGCATATGAACTCGCCCACTAGTCACGTATCCGGCCGAGTAGATAATGGTGGAAAAGATATGTAGGCTAATGTCAATATCTAACCTATGACACAGGGCATAGAGGAGAAAGGAGTGGAATGGGCGCATCATCGCGATGTCGCGAGTGCTTAGTGGTAAAATGCAAAAAACTAAGACCCTATAGAGGGCGTAATCCTGGACTCGAAAGGTAACTGACCTAAACTGGGTCATAGTGAGTACTCGCTCGCCCAAAAAAAAATACGAATAGATCGTATCAAGAGAAATATGCGAGTAGGGATCTCCAAATGGTAGCTCCCTGGGAGGATAGCACTGAAAGGGACAGGTAGACTCCCGTAACTCCAAAAAGTCACGGATGGTAGTAGGGGACAGCGTGATATCAGTGACAGCTGCCCTAGTAGTGTAGGTAAAGTCGTCTACTTTCACTAGGTTGTTGTAAAATTCTGCACACAGACTAATGTTTACTGGGCTAGTACATTCAACAAGGTTCTGAAGGTTATAGTGGTTTATAGCCTCTATGGTTGGAACGCAAGAGCGTAAAAAGAACGCTCTATCTATACATTTGGTCCTAATGGCCATGTAGATGGTTGACTCAAACTTAATCCTAAGCTCATCAGTGGAAAACCTAGGGTCAACACTGGGAGTAGAGGGCCCAGCACCAGATTTAGAACGTTTCCTAAATTATAAAACAAAATTATACTAATTAAAGAAAACAAACATGCAACAATATTCTAAAACTTTAAATAGAAGACAAGAATTCTACCGAGGAGCCATTGCTAAAATATTTTTAGAACTGACGACCTCGGTTGATTCGCGACCGCGTATTAACCGTAGAACGAGGAAAAATTTAATTTTGAATGCTTTCGTAGTAAAGCTTGAAAAAAGCTTGAACGAAAGCGAATAGAGGAGATGCAAGAGTAGGGGGCGCCCCTGCCCCCCTATATATAGGGGACTCCGGGTGCTCGGACCTATTCCGGGCGCCCGGGGTCAAGTGGGGCGGGGCGCCCGGATCCCCTCCGGGCACCCCGGGTTCGTATACTAGGGGCGCCCACCCCTGGTTTTTGACTCCGGTTTTGATTGATTTTTTTTTTAGGAAAAAATTAAGTTTTAATTTTTAAAATAAATTAAAAAATTTAAGTTTTAAAGTAAATTTTTATGTTAAAAAAATTTAATTTTTAAAATAATTTTTTAAGTTTTTTTAAAAATTTAAGTTTTAATTTTTAAAATAAATTTTTAGTGTTGATGAGACCATTCCTATGGATATTGAGGTGCTTGAGAAAAGGGATTGTAGTGTTTTTGACAGACCTGATCTCATTTTCATTACTTCACAGGACTCCTCTAGTATTTCTTATTGTGATGTTATAGTTGTAAGAATTTCTGACTCTACTGATACTATTATTGTAGATGTTGTTGATGATGCAGGTACTGATATTGATGATGAGGAAAGTGTAGGGGATTCCATAGTGGAAGCAATACCTCAAGAATCACCTATTCCAGTTGCACAATCACCTGAACTAGATGTTGATGATGTAAGTGTAGGGGATTGCACATTGGAAGCAATACCTCAAGAATTACCTGAACCAGAGCCTAAATCACTACTTGATGATGAGGAGGTTATAGTCACCATTCCAGAACCTCCAGGTACCTTTCAACATGACAAGGTTAGTATTCCTTCTGATTTTTCAAAAAATATCTTAGAGGTACTATTAATTAATTTTATTGGATGTGATGCATTTCTTGAATCATGTAGTGTAGAAACTAATATTTTTCCATGGATGCAAGAGGTGTTGTCTTTTGTTGATTTTGCAGGAGATTATAAGCTTCCAAAGTGGATGTTTAAATTAAATCATCTTCAACCTCCAGGGAGTATTTTCAAGGAGTAAATGGTGGGAGGAGAGGTCATTACTTCAATGAATACAATTCCCCTCCCTAATTGGATTTTGCACCTTAACCGACTCCAACCACCAGGAATGATAGTTCCACTACCGGCATGGATATTATTTCTAAATCGTTTGCAACCACCGGAAATAAAGGGGAGTTCATTCCTTGCTTTTCTTTTTGCTTTATACTTTTCTTTAGTTTCACACTTAACATTTGAATTTTGGTTTCATACTTTGCACTTTGTCTAGTCTACATAGAATTTCATTTTGAATAAAATTCTCCATGAAATTATTCTAGTAATACTTTTTAGATGGTAAAAGTTCTGTAAGTTTGATCGTCAATTTTTAGGTCATTTTACATGATTGAATACTTTACTTGCATGCTATTGGTTGGTGTGGTGATGGATTCCATCTTGATTAATTGAGTTCGATTGCCAAAAATTACCTAAAGAGGATTACCTAAAGCTTATACTTTATTCTCTTTTTGTGTGATATGTACTCATGACAATTGAACTCTAGAACTTGCTTTGTTTCTTTTTCAAAATCACAATAACATTTGTATGCATAAACATGATGAAGGATATTTCTTTCCTATTCTTTGAATTCTTTTCCTTTTGAACTCTAGTTGAATAAATCTTTTATCACCTTGCTTTGTTTCCATTCCATTGAGAGTTTTGGTTGATTTTCTTGATGAGTTAGATGCTCGAGATAGTTAAAATTTTTAAGTGTGGGGGAGGATTTGCAATAAATCAAAGATCTTGAAGATTTTGGATAGTTTCATGAGCATTGAATTACGATTTTTGAGTGTAATGTGGGAGTCTCAGACATTGCCTTGCTATTGGACTTGAAATAAATAATGGAGAGTAATTAAGGTTGGATTTTGAAGGTTCTATTTTAGTCTCTATTTGGGTTTGTTTAAGTGTGGAGAAAGATGTGTATGCTTTGAGTACATAGAGATTCCCTATTGTAAATTGTTTAGGAAATCTTGAAATTATGGAATCAATTCATGAGTTGGCCAATTCCATATTATGTATCCTTTGGAAATTCATGCTTTAAGTCATGGGTATCTTGGAAAGAGGGGTGAATTACCTATGTTGAGGTACATAGAGGTTTCTTTATTACAAATGGATTGGGATTTTGGAATTGTGGAATGATACATCAGTTTATAGAGATACTCAAAATGCTGTAATTTTCAAAATCTTACCAAATCTGTGGAATATGTTGTTGGTGCTCAGAGTTGTTAGGATGTATACTAAAAGCCTAGCTTTTTGTATGAACATTTATATTTTAAAATGAGAATCACTCTGGTCAAATGTTGTATGTTAATGCAGTTGTTCATTTAATTTATATTGTAGATAACATGGTGTGTGGTGTCATACAGAAGATCATGTTATCAGTTCCTTATAAATTATAAATAGTAGCTTACGACCGAGATGGATAGGGACAAACCATTAGAACGGTTGTAGTGTAATTTGGAATTAGTTTGTCTTGACTATATAATTACACTAGTACACTATGTGTGTATTGAGTAGAACCATTTGAGGTTGTTTTTTTTATACTGACTGCATAAAAGAACAAAACCTCTGTTATTATGGATGCGCGTACTCTTAATCCCGATATAATAACAAACACATATACTTAGTATTTATTTCTTTAATTTATCAAAGGATGAGATTTATTTAGTTAAATCAATAGGCTCGATAAGTTAGGAAATAATATTATTTATATGGTGTGTTGTTGATTATAAAAGGAAACTGTGTCCTAGTAATCTATGTTAATGATGTCCCCTTAAGGAGCTCATAAAGATTATCATGTAAACCCTGCAGGTGGACTTAGTCCGACATGATAATAAGATTGAGTGGTACTACTCTTGGAGCTAGATGTTAATTAAGTGAGTTGTCAGTAACTCATTTAATTAACGGACATACGATATCTTAAACACAGAGAGACTAACACACTCATGATAAGTAGGAGCTCATATTGTAATATGGGATTGGTGCGGTAGTTCAATAATAACTCTTTAGTGGTATGAGTTATTATTGATGAACTTGAGTTGGGTGTTCGGGTTGAACACAGGAAGCTCAAGTCCATCAGGAGGCTAAAACCAATTCCTCCTCTCAGTCCCTGTTGTAGCCTCTATAAAGCCTCACATTCACCCATTTTGGTTTTGCTTCCTACCCAAGAAAGGGGTCGACCACATCCTTGCTGTTGGGATCTAGCGCGCTAAACACGCGAAAGTGCAGCGGAAAAATACTAGATCCTCTTATCCAGCGGATCCATGCGAAGGGAAGAAAATAATTTTCATGACAAATAGTCTATGCTAAGCTACATGATAAGATTATACCTTTGTTGCGTGCCCTTCACAATCCCAACGACAACCTTTTCTTTGGACGAGATCTCAGCGAGTTCAAGTGTCCGCGCCTCTATGGTTTCCACACGAACATATCCTTCATTCGTCCCACGAACGAAGCCTTCGGAGAAGAACCATCTTCTTGTGCTAGCAAGAAGTATGGTTCGACCATGGAAGAAGGAGGAAGAAGGAGGAGGATGATCAAGAGACATCCATCTCATCTAATGAAAAATCTCACCAAAAACCAATTTATATTCATCCAATGTATATAAAGGGTTTTTTGTCTCTTTGTAT
Organism: Zingiber officinale; assembly: GCF_018446385.1. NCBI lineage: Eukaryota > Viridiplantae > Streptophyta > Magnoliopsida > Zingiberales > Zingiberaceae > Zingiber > Zingiber officinale. Next base: position 14,565,399 of record NC_055996.1, on the reverse strand, counting down.
TCCTCTTAATGGGTTGGATTATTATATTGAATTAACCATTAATCTAATAACCCAATAAGTCTAACCCATTGAGTGTAACCCATCAATCCAATTTGTCTAATTCGGATTGAACTCAATCCAATGAGTGGGTTCATTTGAGTCTAACTCAATTAGTAACCAAAAGGTCTAATCATCTCATGATTGACTCTTAGGGCTAATTACTAACACTTGCTTGGTGCCCAAGCAAGGAGCCGGCCAAGCCTTGCTTCCTACCCAAGAAAGGGGCCGGCCAAGCCTTGCTTGGTGCCCAAGCAAGGGGTCGGCCAAACCAAAAGAAAAGAAAAAAAATGGGAGATTTTTTCTCAACAGAATTAGGGATTTTTCTAAAAAGAATTACGTTGATTCTTTCTTAGAAATTTTCTAAAAATAATTATATTAATTCTTTCCTAAGAATTTTTTTTAAAAATAATTATGTTAATTCTTTCCTAGAGATTTTTCTAAAAAGAATTATGTTGATTCTTTCTTAGAAATTTTCTAAAAAGAATTATACTAATTCTTTTTTAAGAAATTTTTCTAAAAAGAATTATGTTAATTCTTTTCTAGAGATTTTTTATAAATAAAAATCTATTACTTTTTCTCCTTTTTTATATGGGGCAAAAGGTTATAAAAGGAGAGGAGGTTGTGCCACAAAAATCAACAATTCATAAGTTTTTCTCCACAACTAAAAACCCTCTCCTTTCCCTTAAGGTCGGCGCCCAATTTTTCTTTTCTTTCCTCTAGGGCTGGCACCCCACTTCTTTTCTTCTTCCCTTTTCTTCCCTTTAGGGTCGGCGCCTCATCTTCTCTTGGTGGCTGGATCTTGGAGGAAAATAAAATGAAGAGACGAAGCAGCTTGGTGGCCGGCGGTTTGGAGGAGAAGAAGAAGGAGGAGGCGCTCCTTTCTTTTCATCTTTTAGTGGTAGGCGGCTTGGAAACAAAAGGGGTTCGGGTGCGTGGATTGTTTACTATTTGTATGTATTGTTCCGGCCGAGTGTGGCCGAGGTATAGATATATGTATACTGAGCTTCATATTGTCACCCGTACAGGGGAGATGCTGCCGAAATTTCTTCGGACAGGGACTACCTGGGGCGTGACAATTTATTTGGTATCAGAGCAAAGTTTTGCGATACCTACTTGTCGGGTTTCGGATTTACGATACTTCGTGAGCATTTCTCGGTATTTTGGATTTGTACGGATTTTCGTCGACTTACTCGTTTCGAAATTCCGAGGTATTGTGACGAGGATCTATTGGTTCTATTTGGGGCTAGGCAGCGACAGGATATTTCCAGACGGCAAAAAGGTAAATAAGGTAACTTTATAGTCTTTATACCTGTAGTGATATCTGGATAACATTTTTTTACATATATGATACGTGTTTTAGTACTTAAACGTGGTCGCACATGTACGAGGGCGATCGATTCTCTAGAGACGTGGTCGCACATGTCACCCACACGACATCCAAGAAGAGGAGAGGAATACGGCAGAAGATCAAGAGGTCTTTGTCTACGAAGAAAGGTATAACTAGTTATTTTTTCCGCAGTATAACTAGTTTTGTTTTCTTTGTATGGATCCTGAAATACAAACACAAGAGACTAGCGATTTCGTGTTTTTATTTTTGTGTTTCGATTTTGTGTTTCGATCTTGTGCTTTGATTGAGATCTCTATAGTTAAACCTAAGGTTACTGTGAGAAGTTTAAATATTTAATTTCTTTGAAAGGTTTTGTCTAGGAAGTGGTGGATGATCTCATAACCAAGAAGGCTTAGTGCCTTGCCAACGACCTGGAAGTCAATCCTTGAAATAAATATTTAATCAACTTCTGTAATATGGTTTAACTTCTGAAGAACACAAGGGTTGAACTTGGAGTAAAAATGTTAAGTTTCGTTTCCAATCCAAGTTTAACTTTGAAGAACGAACTTGGAGTAAAAATGTTAAGTTTCGTTTTCAATCCAAATTTAACTTTGAAGAACGAACTTGGAGTAAAAATGTTAAGTTCTGTTTCCAATCCAAGTATAACTTCTGAAAAGCATATGGGTTGCTAGGAAACGTTCTGTGCTTGTACAAATTTTTGTACAAGGGAAACAGAACGATATTCCGAAAACACTAGTCAAGAGTATCAAATAGAAATTGAAGTTGTTGATGTTGTTAAAGAGAAATAGGAATTTGGAAAAAAGAGAAGCTTAAAGAGGTGTGATTTGCTGGGTTACTATAGGGCTCAATTTGAATCTCCATCTATGCAATAGAAAGGCACCTCTGGAAAATTTCAAAAGTTGGAAATACAGAAATTCAATTCTATATCACTGCTGGTTACATAAGTTTGATTTGGTTCCGTATTGATGCATTATGTGTGCAATTTAGGATTTAGAGGGGAAGTGTTATCTGGAAAAAAAATCAAAGTGAAAATATATATATAATGCTGAATTGTTGCGTTTAAAGGAATCCAAAATTGATGTATCAGTTATCATGAGTTGTGTGTCAAGGTTCTATTACAAATTCCTAATCAGTAAGATCCCCAATGGAGCACCTGACCTTCTAGTACTAGTTGATGTTTCAACCTCTTCAACATTTGATCATGATTTGAGCATGCAACTATGATGGATGTAATGTTTAGAAATTGTTTAGCTCTACTCCAGTGCTGGAATCAAATGTCTTATAAGGGACGGGAGTCTATATGGAATGAGAAAGATTTAGAATTGAAGAAGAATGCAGCTAACAGCACTGTTGAAGGTCTAAACCTGATTTCTGAAATCAGAGATTTAAATTTGGAACTCTATAGAATTTGAAGAAATGAACCCAATGTATCAACAAGCACATGTTTAGTGCCAAATCTTAATGATATTTCTGATAGTAACAATATGAATTCAGTCTCCTTTCATTCCAGTGGTAAATGAAACCCTTCTCTAAGCTTGAGTCTTCATGTTTCAATGCATGATTCATTTAGAACTGGAATATAGCAATTCAGATACACAAAAATTAGAGTTATTCCAAGAATTGCCTTTCTAAATCTATGTTTCTGAAGCTCTTTATGTTGTGTATAGAATTGACTTCTAAATGGCTGGAACTATTGTTGCAACTTAATCTTTAGGTTTTGCTAAATTTTGAATTTTGAATCTAGAATTTGAGGCAACAGGAGTTCAGAGATCAACCAAATTCTGGAATTTTTGTGAAAAGAATCAAGATGCAACCCATACTGAAATCTAGATTACTGCTAAGGAATTGCTAAAACATAATTCTTAAAAAAACTACTATGTCAAGTCTAATAGTAGAAACTTGATACCTTGAAGACTCTCTAGGAAGCTAGAACTTAGAGACTACAGCAATCATTTTGCAAGTTGTGTGGTTTATAAGGAAAAAAGTAACCACAATTCAGCCAATCAAAGCTGTGAATGAACGTGTCAACTTCAACATGTTGTATGCCAAACTATTTTACAATTTCTTTATCAGTAACAACTTCAAGTTAAACCCCTGTTAGCCTAGTATCAATTGATATCTTCTTTCAGAGCTTCACTCTTCATGACTTGAGCTAGAGTTTCCTTGAAGCCCAAAGGTTGCAACTGAATTAAGAAAACAAAATCAGTTTCATTTCTATTCTTGATTCTGGTTTTGGTTCTGTTGAAATGGAACTCTAGTTTTTTATCCTAACTAATTAGATATATTCTAGTTTTTGATCTTATTGAAGTAAGAAACTTGGATAACTTCTTCAGGAAATGGACAAATGATGAATATGATCAAAAGCTATAATTACATGAATTTCACAGCCTGAAGTTGTTGGAGTTATGTTGATTGTTGCTGAATTATGTGATCAATGCTGTTGTAGGTGTTCAATGAAGCTTGATTTGGTTTTCCACCAATGCAATAGAGATGCACATCTCTAGTTGAGTGGCATTGAGTGTTAGTTGCAACAACAAGAGAAGAGAAGGAGTTGATTTCTGGAACTGAATACAACAACTAATGAATTTAGAAAACTATTTTGTAACGACTGTTGTAGCTATCCTCATCAGTATTGCTTTGAATTGAAGCTTTAATCATTCCAGAGCTAAATGAAACCCTTTACCAAGCTTAGTTCTTCATGCTTCAATCTAAATTCCTTCAATTTATAATTTCTGAAATTTGGATTACCATAACTGGTTTCAATTCAGAAGCTTCTGATTTGTGTGAACCAGTTTTTGTGTATCAAGCTCCACATCATTAATCTCTTTTGATCCCAGGGCTAATGCTAGATCTTTACTTGTGCTTTTTGTAATGTTTCCATGCTTATGTGGAGCCTGATGCATTCTGAAGCAGGGAGGGCAATGGCAACAACCATAGACAGTGTTGATTTCTAAACAATTTACATATGCAAGTTTCTGAAATTTTGATTCTTTAGCAACTTCAATGATTTGAGATCTTGATTAGAGAAAAACCTAAATAAGTCTCTTGATTTATCATTTGCAAATGGTGTTCATCTAAACATGTATCTTAACTCATCAGGTTTATTCTTCCAATACTCTCATTCTCTCACTCTCTCATTGTTTCTCTTTTCTTTCAATCATTTTGCTTGCTTAACTTAGTTCCTTTTGACTCCATTTCAATTCTTAACAAATCCTTTGTCATTCATGCATACTATGTATTTCAAGTGATGGAGAAATAGAAAATGAGCAAGCTTATGGTAGAGAAATATTGTGAGTTGCATTTAGTGAGCTCCACTTATACATATTTTGGAGTGTGAGAGTTAGAATAGGTGAATACTTTGTAAGTTTGTATCTTTATTAATTTATAGAATGGATGATATCACCATGCTTATTGATTATTGTATGGATTGTATTCATGATTATTTTGATTTTTAGATAGTCTTAGTTAAATTTCTTTTATTATATTCTAGGTATTTCTAGGGAATTATTGTGGAGATGAATTTTAGTTGTTTCTTTTATTTTGTTTTCTTGCCTGGGATGTGCAAAAATAAGTGTAGGAAAATTTGATAACCATCATTTGGTCATGATATTTTGATTCAAATAAGCATATCATTTGATCTTCTTATGTGTTAATTTCATGTTAATATCACATTTCATGAACTGTATTCATTTGTGGACTTAATTGTAAATTATTTTATATTCACGATATTTGATTCTAACATTTGGATATATTCTTTATAGACATCAAAGGGCAAGGACTCGATCGGATCATACTAGATTTGGGTTCAAATCTAGGGCTTATTGAAGAGATCAAGCTCTGAAGTAATATGGATCATTCATTCAAGATTAAGAGAGATATGAGCCATCCGTTATGGATCTGGTCCATCTAAGCCAAGGAGAAGTAGATCACAACCATCGATCAAGATCCAGAACTTTTGATCTAGATCTAAATTGATCCGACCGTAGATCAAGATCCGAAGCATTCTAGACCGTCCGTTCAGATCTGAGAAGAGTTCAAATGAGAAGCTACAGTGGAACTTCTTTGTTCGTCAAATTTCTACAGTGGAGGCACAATCGCAGGAGAACAGGGGAGATCGCCGATCTCCTTCCTCCTTCCACCGCCGGCGAGCAAGTGAGGTCAAGGGTGTCCCTTCCTCCAGTTATCATCCATCTTCAATCCTGCGACGCCACTTCACCCCTCTATTTCAGATCTGACTACCAACTCATCGCGACTTCTTGCGAAGAAGAAGAAGCGGAGAAGATGAGAAGCAAGCGGATTCAATCTAGCTTCTTAGCCTTCCAGCCGACGATCTTCTTTCATCGAAGCTCCGATCATGTCCAGGATCTGAGAGTGTTTCCTGCTATGCACTTTATGTTTTGATGTTGCTGATTGATTCTACTAGATTAGAGTTCATTTGATGTTGCCACAAGATCAAAATTGATCATCTGAATTGATCGTCTGAATTGATCGGTTCCCACTGATCTGTGAGTGCTTCGGATTCCCAGCTCACCTTGGTTCATCATTTTCCTCCTCTGATTTCTGTAATCTTGTTTCTACCTTCTTTATTGTTTAGTTTCATACAGTTGGATTGTTTAGTTTTAGATGAAGTTTAGAACTATTTTCCTTATCTTTAATTTATCTGAATGTTTGCTAACTCCTTGAGTGGCGATCTTATCTGTTCTTGAGTTCATGTTTAGTTCATAAGTGCAAGAATCTAAATTGTTTACTTTGTTCTTGTCTTGTTCTTGTTTTGCTCTCGTTTAGCTTCTAATCTGTTGGATCTGTTAATGATGTAATCCATAGCATAGAGTGACAATATGTTATAGGTTCATGATTAATAGATAGCTAGGATTTCTTTTATCGCATTAGATTTAGTTTCATTAAATGTTTTGCTATTTCATTCCTTAGTTTAGCTCCATTTATGATGAAATCATAATGTAGAGTGACAATGCGTTGTGGGATCACTATTAATGTGTAGATAAAATGTTGTTCATTTCATTAGATTAAATTTCATACGTGATTTGCTATCTCATCTGTTAGGTGTAGAATCAAAATTCAAAACCCCAATCACCCTATCAAAAACCCAAAGATCACGAACAAATTAATCATAAGATACCATCATTGCTACATTCGTTGGGAGACAGCCCGAGTCATCTGTATGCTACATTAGTATAGAATGACTTCGGTCACTTAATTCTTTTGATACCCATTTCATGACAAAATTTGGGTTTATCAAGTATTGACATTCTACTTGCTCCTAAACATCCTCTACTACATACTCCTGAACATCCTCTGCTTGTCGAGTAAAAGCTTCAATAATACCAATGTTGTGTAATTTGATCATCAATTTACTCTTATACATCTGCTAGGAAATTAACTGAGATTGGATATGTTCATCTAAATTAGATGGAACCAAAGTTGCTATTATTTTTTATAAAGGTAGCTGGGCAATCATCGTCTTTATTGTAGATACATGTGAGATTATCCAATTCCATCGGCCAATTCTTGGAAGGGCAAAGTTTTGTGTGGCTATATGATTCTAACATATCCACACATCCAAACCTGCAATACAATATGACCATTGTAGCAGCTATGATTTGGTAGTTGCTACAATGTTCTAGTCTAAAATAAGAATGTTGTAACAACTAAGGTACCATAGTTGCTATAATGTGGAAACCCATAAATTAAGAAGGTTGTAGCAACTATCCAATTGTAGCTACTACAATGTTCTAAATCCTAAACAAAAATGTTGCAACAGCTATGGTATAGTAGCTGCTACAACGTGCTGATTAGAACAAGACCATTGTAAATGGAGGAGGAAGATATAAAAACCCCTTTGAATGGGAATTGAGTTGACACACAAATATAAACTCTAAATAATAAGACAAGGAAGTGGCAGAGAGTTAAAAGAATATGGCATGTACATGGGGGCACACATTACAGATGAATGATCGTAGATAGGCAAGGCGGCACTGAGGGAGTCGATCGGCAAAGACGGTGAGGAATGCGGAGTCCAGGAATTTGAAGGAGTGTTTTGAGAGGGAAACTTGAAATTAAAAAGATGTGTCTTTTTAATTCTGACAGGGTAGCTTTGACAGTTCAACTACTATAGTTGAAAAATAAAAAAGGATGATGGGGCACTGCTACAGTGAAAATCAGGGATAATCAATGACGAGTCAAGGAGCATATCAGTCCTGCACACCTTTATATGAGCGATCATGGGCGATATCCTAAGTGGGCACCTATCGCGGCATTGAGCGAAATTTTTTAATCCCTCTCTTTCTTTGAATGAGATTTTTTTTAGTCTTTCTCTTCCTTTGCTCGCCTCGATTCTCTATCTTTCTCTAAAACTAAAGCCCTCACCGCCTCTTCGCCTCTGTTTCACTCATCTCTTCCCTCAGGTTCCTTAAACCCTAGAGCCCATGACCCCCCACACACACACCGCCTCTCCGGTGATCCCTCACTGCCGCTGCTCATTCCCTTCCTCGCTGTTGTGACTCCCTTAAGCATTTGTAGCTGCAAAAGACAAGTAATCCTTCTATTTTTGTTGGTTTTATATCTCTATAATATACTTTAAAGTTAAAATTCAAACTATTAAATTTTGATCATGTAGATGAAAATGGTATAGTTGGATCTTTATTAATTTTGTTGATTGATTATACTCTATCACATAGGTTGTATCTCACAGTGGGAAGACTCAAGTGCTGATAAATCCACATTCCACATCGACCTTATGGAGTGTTGGTGTTGGTTTTTAAAAACCAACACCAATATTACAAACTAATGTTTTTTTAAGGATTTTGTATCATTATTATTATTATCATCATCATTTTGTAACTCACATAGACCTCTATAGAATTCTTCCCTTTCTTTCCTTAACAAAGAAATTTACAGATATACTATATTTTGGATGAGATTATGATTGTAGTGAGCCTCAAGAATCAAGCAAGAAAACTATCGCTCGACTTATAGCTATTCATTAACTGATATACATACTGCTTGTACTCACAGCTGTACTGTTGCTCAATTTTCTAAATCAAACATTCTACATTAATGAAATAAAATCTCTGTAATGATAAGCTATACATTCCTCAAGTTGATGATGATCAAAAACTAAAAATTAAGATGAAATTTGCATCACTAGAGGAGACATTTTCATTCTATAATCAATATGTACAAGAAGTCGGATGACTAGTATAGTTTCGACGAAAATCCTAACTTACTTGTTGCTAGTTGAGAGTTGAACAAAATGACTTGTGTCTAGGGTTGGAACAGGGATACACATTATAGTTTTGACGAAAACCTAACTCACTTGTCGCGAGCTAAGAGTTGAACAAGATGACTTGTGTCTAGGGTTGAAATCGGGGGGAAGAGAGGAGTGGATGAGAGGTGAAGAGGGTTTAGAGCTTTCGTTTTAGGGAAGAGGGGCGAGCGGAGGAAGAGAAAGCAAAAATAACTCAGTGCGTAGGATGAGAGAAAATAAAAAAATTTGATTTTGGGCGAGTCAGGTGCTCAGTCAGATGTCGCCCTTGGTTGCTATAAATATATATACATGGTGCTCACAAGGTGTGCACTATCAGGCACGGGCGATGCTAGGTAATGAATTACCTAGGCTGCAGTCCAGGGTCTTTTTCTTTAATTTCTAAATAAATTTGTATTCCCTCTTTTAATATAGCCTATGGGCCTAATTTTTTTAAATATTCAGCTCGGGGCATTCAAATCAGACATGAGAAGGGAAGGAAACTTAGAGAATGTAAAATCCGTAACTCCTCTTTTTTTCATCCATCGATTTTGCCAATTTCAACTTCCTCTACACCAGCCCAATTTCTTTAATCTCTTCACTCGCGACTCCCGCTATATATATACTTGGAGCAACCGACGTTGGACACTCGACGATCAATCCTTGTTTTCTCTTCTATCTATGATTGTTCCGCTTTTGCTCCTCTCTTGCTTAACCTGGTAGAAATTTTCTTGAGGAAAAATTCAAATTTTGTTATCATTTTAAGACGTTTTCTTTGTTGCTACTTTGTATTTACTGCATCTATACTTTCTTATTCTACTTTGGAATTTCCTTTTTTTCCCTCCGTGAATTGATATCAAATTTGGTTTTGTGATCAAGACAGACAAAGGTTCAAGCATGACAAGGGAGAAGCCAATTACTTCCTTGATCATCAAGATTGTTTCAATGTCTACACCAAATCACAACACCCTCATCCATCCATGTTTGGATTTTTTTTATACTAAGACTTTAAGAGAGGGGGTAATTTTCTATCTTAGATTTCTAATTTTCTTTTTACTAATAATGTTATTTAAACTAGTCAATTTCTTAATTGTTTTCTACTTTAAAATTTTGCTAATTTAAATCTTTCTTACGTGGAATATTGAAAAACACAATTATAAATTTTTTTAGTACATCTTTTAATCAATAAATAGTATTAGATTTTTAGCTACTACTATTGTTATTGAATCTATGTAAGCGAAAGTGAGATTTATATTAGAAATTGTATTAGAAATAATTTTTTATGATTTATGAGATTATAAGTTGATCCTTTCAAAATTTGTTTGTGTTAAGTTATTTTAATGTCAAATCAAGAGAGAAAAAGTGGAAACAATATTCTATCATACTTTAAGCCGAGAATTGATAATCCTTCATCATTTGAGAGTACTGAGACTAATACATCAAATCCTAATGAGAAGTTCGAACCTTCTTCTAAATCTCAAAGAGTTGAATTTAATGAAACTTCACTTGAATGAGATCCTAGATTGCGTATTTCAATGTGCCAACATCCTGTTAATTATCGTGATGAAATTAAACGAGCTTATATTAAAATGGGACCATATCAAACTAAATTGTAGGAGCACCCACGATTTGAATCAAGAAATCAATATAGTCGATTTCAATATACATAGTTTAAAAAATTTTCATAGTTAGAGTACTCTACTTCAAAGGATACGACAAATTGTTTTCTATGTTATCTTTTTCTAATTAAGTGAAGCACAACAATTTGCATTTATAGTTGAAGGATTTAAAAGTTGAAATGAGTTAGTGATGGAGTCAAGTGTGCCTTTTTATCTCACATGGAAAGTTCTAACTCAGTGCATAATAAATCTAAAAAATCTGTTGTTGATGTGATGAATGTAACTCAATATATAGATAAAGTTAAGAATCGAGAATATTCTAAATAAATTCAAAAGAATCAATTAAGGCTTGCAACAATAATTGAGAGCATCTGTTGGCTTAGTTTGCAAGCATGTGGATTGAGAGGTCATGGTGAATCTTCAAATTCCCAAAATCATGGTAATTTCATTAAGATGCTAAAAATTTTAGGAAAATTGAATGCTAGTACTGGCGATGTTATCTTTGAGAAAACTCCAGGAAAAACAAAATATGTCTCACCAGGAGTTCAAAAAGAAATCTTATATATTATTGGTAACAGAGTCAGAAATACAATCCATGATAAAATTAAAAATTCTAAGTTTTGTATTTTGGTGGATGAAGCTAAGTATGTGGCTAACAAAGAACGGAAATGACTATAATTTTAAGATTTGTTGATGTGCATGGCTTTTTACGAGTGCATTTTTTTTTCAAATTGTGCATGTTTATGACACCGTAGCTACAACACTTAAGAAAGAAATATATGATATCCTCACTAGATATCATCTAGAAATACATAATATGCGATGTCAAGTAGAAATGTCAGACGAACCAACCCGTGGCAGGATGGGTCGATCGTTGCAGGCCAGCCATTTGGTAAGGCTGGGAAGGCCGACCCTTCATCTTGGGGGGTTGGGAAATCCCCAATCCAAGGCATATTGCGGGTTATCTGAGCTAACTCATGGGCCCATCAATTTTTTTTTAAAAAAATAATATTTTCAATATTTTACTTCGAAAAGATTTTATCAATCAAATATATCCAAAAATAGATATTTTAAATGTAAATGAACACAAACAAGTTCACATATTCGATGAAAAGTACTATTTTTTTTATTTCAAAATTATAACAAAAAAGATAACAAATGGACATAAAATTTAGCTTACGTGTTTCTTAAGCCGCGGGCCAACTCAAGCCCATCACGAGCCTAAGCGAATCAGCCCGCAACGGATTTGGGTTGATAAACTTTCAACCCAACCCGCTTAAATTGTTTGGCAAGGTGTGTCAATCCGATGGGTCCAATCCAAATTGGCAGCTCTAATGTCAAGGGTATGATGGTGCCAATAACATGTGTGATGCTTTTAATGGATTGCAATCTTTATTTTTTAAAGATTGCCCCTATGCATATTATCTACATTGCTTTATCCACCGACTCTAGCTAGCATTAGTTGCAGCTGCTAAAAATGAGATCTTTATATGACTTTTATTTTCGAATATGATGACTATTGTTAATCTTGTTGTATCTTCTTCCAAACACAATGCCAAGTTACAATATGCTTAAGTTAATGAAATTGCACATTCTGTTGTTGCTAGTGAATACTAGACTGGGTAAAGAGCTAATTAGATTGGTATTTTGCATTGAGCAAGAAATACTCTTTGGAGCTCCCATTTTGATTCTATTTGTGACTTAATAGATAAGTATAATGCAACTATTAATGTGCTTGAAACCATTATTACTGATGGTTCCTCTACTTTGATGCATGAGGAATCTGGTGGTTCCTTAATAGTAATGAATTCTTTTGATTTCATTTTTATTTTGCATTTGATGCATAAAATTATGGGGATTACAGATTTACTTTGTCGTGCCTTACAACAAAAATCTCCTGATATCATAAATGCAATGAATTTGGTCTCTACAACTAAAACCCTTCTTCTAACATCGAGAAATGATGATTTTAATATTTTTATTTCATATGTGAAATCTTTTTGCACAAGATTGGATGTCGATACACCGGAGATGAGTGCTCGTTATAAGCATTCTAGTCATTCATGCCAACAAAAGGATACCATCACAGTTGAGCATCACTTTCATTATGATATATTTAATGTTGTAATAGATTTTCAGTTAGAAAAGTTAAAGTCTAAATTTAGTAATGAGATAGTAGAACTTCTTATGCTTAGCTCTGCTTTGGATCCAAAAGATACTTTTAAATGGTTCGATATTGATAAGATTTGTACTCTCGTTAAGAAATATTATCCTGAGAACTTCACTGAATAAGAAATATGCATAATTAAGGTGTCAACTACAACATTATGAGCTCAATGTAGTTTGTCATGAAAATTTTCAAAAAATGTCACTATCTTAGAATTGTGCCAAGGGTTATTTGAAACAAAAAAAAAAAATGCAATACTATAATTTGATCAACAAGTTGATCCGTTTAGTTTTAACTTTGTTTGTTTCTACAGCAACTACAGAGCATGCATTTTCATTTATAAAGCATGTTAAAATAGTTTATTATAATAGAATGGGAGAGGATTTTCTAACATATTCTATGATTATCTACATTGAGAGAGAGAGAAAATTTACTTCAAGTATTGATTCAGATTCTATAATTGATAAATATTATATTTTGAAGAATCGTAAATTATAACTTCAATAGTATATGTATATATATATGGATCATCTTTGTATCTTTGAGGTCTTGTATTGAAGGTATGCACAACTTCTATGATTATCTTTGTATATTTGTCTTTTTGTGACTCTTATTTGCAACTAAGATTCCGCCATGATATTACTAGTAACACAAATTTTAAACTAAGATTGAATTTAGGATTTTTTTTCCCTTAATGCCTAATATGAATTTTACAGTATGATCATTATAAATATTTGATGATGGTAATGTAGTTTTCTAGTTTCAGGATAATTCATTAACTTTAGTTATCTAAGATGTTCTCATTGTATGAGTAAAACTTATCGATCAAACTATTTTACTATGCATTCAAAAAAATTTTGTGTAATTTTCTGTGTTGTTGATATAAAATCATGTTCCATATTCATGAGTATGAGTATTTTTTAACCATTTCTTTGGTATATTGCTGTTTTTGTCATAAGAGATTATGAGAGATGAACCCTTTCCTTGAGATGGAGAGTTCGTCAAAATGTTGAGTCAATTGCCTTTAATGGAGGTGAGGAAAATGAAATGCAACTTCTACTATAATGTTTTAAAATTGCTTTTGAGAATTTAACTATATATAGGGATTTTTCCATGCTTATCAAATAACTTTAAAATTGCTTCTTTAGCATTTTAAATATTTATCACCATGGCTACTACAAGTTTATCAATTCATTCTTCTTTTCTTTTGAGCATGCTTAGTGGATTCCTTATCATGTTTTTTTTTCAATTTGTTCTTCAATTTGTTCTACGATTTTCTTATGTCATTGACTTAAATTTGTTACTATTTCATTTTTTTTAAAAAATTATTCAGCGTTGTAAATGATTTTTGTTGTGAAATTTATTTGCCCATAAGGATATGAATGATTTTTGTCTTAGGATTCATTATTCTAGATATCTCAATGTCAAAGGATTCAACCCTTGATTTTTTTTTTTTGTTATTTTTGGAGGAAGGTGGGCACGGGGTGTGTGCAGTATAAGATGTGTAGTATATCAAATGCCTATACCATAATTCAAAATGAATAGTAGAGAATGTTATCCTATACACTCATCCATGAGCACCAGTGCTCCTCCGTGTTGACCTAGGACGGGTTGATGGAGGTGCTGGATGAACGTATTTGTCTTTTGCCATCATCCATGAGCACTAGTGTCAACATATTTTTTTTTAAGATTTAACATTTAAGCTAAAAAAAAGTAAAAAAAATATACTAGAGGCTCACCATAGATGTGTAGGATAATAAAATTTTCCTTTATATATTGTTTCTTCAGGTACTTTATTATAAAATGCATTAGCCCATAACAAATCATCCCAAAAGTGATTCAATAAAAGGATTCAAAAATTAATTTATTAAGCATTTTGTCCTAATTTATATCATGTAATCATGCATGACATCATAATTATTATCACTTAGGATATATTTTTAATCGATCTTTTTGGTTTTTTTAATATTTGAGTAAATACAACAAATAACTTGGCCAAATAATACTTTAATTAGGATCAGAATCCAAAATATATGGAAACAATAAATTATATGCCAATTTCATATATAAAATAAAATAAATTATATATGTAATTCCTTGTTAGCAAATATAGTGAAACCAAACAACCCTGAGGAGACCTCAGAAGGCAAGCCCTTCGTTCTCCTAGTGAATACAAAAAAGCCAAAATCCACACACACATACACAAAAATGGTGTGTTTGATACGTGCGTTTTCCATTTTTATTTTCTAGAAAATGTTAGTTATTTTTTTAGAAAATAAGCACGAAAAACGCAAACAAACATCATTTTTCAAAAAACACGCGTTTTTCAGAAAATGAAAATGGAAAACACGTGTACCAAACGTTGCAATGCCAGCAATAAAATTCAAAATAAAAATAATTAATCACCTTAATCATATCTACCAAACTGAAAGGGAGTTTTCACCTAAAATTACAATAAGACTATGTACATAGACCCTTCTCCATTATCGGGAGCTTTACATCGGACTATCATTTAATTATATCTGCCAAAATAGTTCCTTGTATCATAAAACTTTGAATAAATGCTCTCATTTAGGGCACAATTAGTATAGGATATGAACTCAGCTAATTCCCCTAACAAATATCTATTGTTTGCTTGCGAATGATCGAGAATAGTTGTGTCATCTGATTAGATTTAAGATTTTGCACCATATTATCATGCGACCAAATCAACTTAATGCTTATATTTAGTTATTAATTAGTAGTCAAGATTTCGATCGATCTCTAAGTAATTACGATAGAACTAGTATTCTTCAACATAAGAAGAAAAGTGCCTTGCTATAAACTATATGTGAGCAAGGCACATCTTATACAAACCCTAATATTTTAATTTTTGGTAATTTTTCTTTTTGGTCGATCATTTTGCCAATTCAAGTTCCTTCTTCTCCCTCACATGAACTAGAACATACTTAATGTTAATTAGCAAGTCTAAACATTAATTAAGGCTAGTTATTACGTATATAATTATCACATGCAGTTTATTGTTTACCGAGGAGATTATTGGCGATCGGTTACGTCGATAAAGAAGGTGTTCCCATGTCCCCAGCGGGCGGCGGCGGCGGCGGGGGCGGCGGCGGTGGCGGCTTCTTGCGCTTCTTGTCGTAGCTGACGCCGCGGGCCTTCGACTGGAAGGCGCGGACCTCGCGGAGGTAGATGCGGACGGCGCAGGCGGCGAAGGGGTTGTCGTCGCGTCGGCCGCCGTTCTCCTCGAAGGCGGCGCGGAGGCGGCCGACGAGGGCGTCGAGGGAGCCCCACGCCTGGCGGAGCGGGCAGGGGCAGGGGCCGGGCGGGCAGGGGATGCCGAAGAACGGGCAGCCCGCCACGTGCACCTTCGTCTTCCCGAACTGGTCCAGGTACCGGAGGAACTCCAGCACGTGCGCCGCGCTGCACCGCGCCAGCCCCAGCGGCGGCTGGTGGCTCCTCAGGTACTGCAGGAAAGTGTTCCAGTCGCGCCGCTTCTGCGACTCGTACCGGCTCGACGCCGCCACCTCCCCCCCGCCGGAGCTCGGGCTGCCGCCGAGAGCTCCGCCGGAGACGTCCGGAGTCGACTCCATCGCGTATACCAAATTCAGCAATTCGTGACACAGATTTAATTACGACGCGGACGCGGATACATTGTTTTGTCTAGGGTTTAGGGTTTATTTATGTGGAAGACGATGGCGACGGGGAAAGAGAAAGAGAAAGAATGGGAAGAGGTTGATTGAAAGAAAGGACAGTGGAATTGACTCGTGCACCGCGTTCAATTATGGGTGCCTTAATTTCTTCTGCAATTCTTTATAAGCTTTATTTATTTATTTATTTTTTAAAATGTATTTACTTTTTATTTCTCATAAATTATGGGATTTTATGGTTTACTATCGCTGATGGCGAATGGCTCAGCGTTTGCTGTAGTTGCTACAGGCGAAAGATGCTGAGAGGAAGAGGGGGGATAGGGAGGCGGAAGGAGGCCCCCTGTTCTGCTACGGAGAAACGTAGTTGCGTCCCTGATCAACGCATGCCTGGTTAATGATGCCGGCGAGACAGGGAGCCGACACGTGCCGCGTCGGCCGGACACGGCGGGGCGGACCGGAGGACCGCCCGCGGCTGGCGTCGCCTGGAATAACACGAGGAATTCATGTCTAATCCTAACCAACACCAGGTAGCGTTCAATGGATGAATGAACTGATATTTAAGTCATTTATATTTTCGGATAATAATAAAAATGCGGATAAGGCTGCTACTGCACCGTTCGTTTTACTGGCGTGGAGACGGAGAAGGATAGGCGGGCCCCCGGCCCATATAAAAACCTCCGGCACATGTTTCTCACGTGTTCCCGGCCCCCGGTCGCCGCCCTAATAAGCCATCCGCTGACTGACGGCTGATCTCTCGCAGTCTCTTCGCTGTCCTCTTCCGGCTGCTGGCGGCGAAATCGAGTTTTGGATCGGAAACTGGCAACTGGTATGATTTCTTCGAGCTCCTCCCTGTACTGCTACTCATTCCAACTCCATGATCGGCGTTTGGGTTGCGGGCTTACCGAATTAGTTTCGTTTTCCTTTTTTGGGGTTTGTCACTCATCCGATTTGGATTGTTTTCTACCATTGAAGCTATTACTTGTAATCTCATGATTTGGGGGTGGTGGCCAAGCTTGAGAATTCGGTGCTTTATTTACACTGAACTATCAATTTTTCAAGAAAGAGTATGCTCAGGTTATGAAGATTTCAAGGGGGATGAGAATTTGATTTTGACAATAGACCTGGGATGAAGAATTTTCAACTCCACTTTTATGCTTGGATATGGGAAATTTCACTGCGGGAGTAGAAGGGGTTTTACATATTGCCTTGTGTCTGATTTTCACCTGCTCTTACTAATGAATTAAGTTAGAGAGTTTGTTCTGCGTGCCAAAGTTTGTTAGACCTTTACTTATTTACAAAGTCAGACAATGTAGTTTATCAAATATCAAAATGATACTACTACCATCGATCATATGAATTCTCACTTGTTAAATATAAAATCCCATTCTCACTGGCAGAGATATAGAAAACTAAGATTTGAAACTGAGTGCAAGTGATATTAACTCGAAAAGTAGTATCTATATAGCTGCAGAAAGCAATTAATGCAAATAAAAAAAATCATACAAAGTCATACAATCTCAAAATAAAATATAAACAAGATTATATGATGGAGATAATTTTTAATATATATACTTTGTTTCTGATCTCTAGTGCATGAACCAAAAAAACTGAAATGACCGTTCTAATGTCAATTTCATAATATTTCTATTCGTAACCAAGTGCTGCATCAGTATGAAGAGTTGATGTTTTGTGAAAAACTTAATTTCATTTTAACATATCCTATTCTGTTTGCAGGGTTTGTTGCAACTCATATGAATAGTCATATTCTTCGACAATGACATGAACAAATGCATTTGTGAGGTCATATTCTTGGATATCAGATGGCATGCTGTGCTTCTATACCTTCTTGCACTCTACTACGGGTCCAAAGTATATGTTGTGAAACAGAACCTCTCTTTGTCAACAGAAGGAATATCTATGCTAGGGTGTTAGGAAGGTGAATATGACCCCTCAAAATTTTAAACAGACTTATTTATTTGCTGTCTCCTTGTTCATTCATGTACTTTTTTTTTCCTTCAATGAGACAAGAACTTAGATAAATATTTCTTTACAGAACTTGAGAAACAGTTTTGGTTTTGGAATTCAATAAATATATATTAAATATCCTGATTTGAGAGATTGTACTTATTTAATACTCTATTCCACAGTTGGCACCTCAGGAAAGTTGATCTTATTAGTCAGTTCAGATTTTCTACACCATTTTTGGCAAATGTTTTTTTTGGTACATCCTCAAAAACGGTTCAATGCATGAAGAAGAGCTCCCCTAAATGTTTTGGTGTGGGGATGCTGATAACTCCTAAAAACAGTGTGGCAGACAATTGGATTCCTATCGTTGACCAAATGCTTCTAACAATCAGTGTGATCTTTGCATACTTAGCTGGGGTAGTTCCAAAGGACAGGACATTTCCTAATGTAGGAAGCAACACAGCAGGCCCATCTTATGATGCTGCAACGTCCAGCAATGGTAGGTAAGATTAGTCTGCTCATCAGAACTATCATGTCCACTTTTTCCTGTGATATATTCTTGAATATCTTCGGAAAAATGGTCACTTTTTAAAGTAAATTTGTCATGATGGATTTATGTGAATGCACCTTTATGTTGCAGATCAACTGAGTCTATCTCAAACAATTACTGGCATGAAATAAGCGGGAAACTTATGGATGCTTTGAGCACTATCAAAGACGATCATGCTTTCAGTACCAAAGTTTATGAAGATCTTTATTACAGCAAAAGGAGTCCCTTGAATATGTTTGCTATTAATGAAGGTCCTAGGTTGCGCTTGATTTGGGTTACTTTACAGCAGCTGCAAAATAAGGCAGGCTGTTTGGATACTTTTAACGTTGTCCTACAGATATGACCATGGCTCAATGATCACATTTATATACAAATCAGAGATATATGATAGAGCCTGTAGTGGTTATATCCTTTTGGTGCTTGTTAATTCGATAGGCATCTTAGTTTTCTAAAATTTCAGCTAATTTTCACTTGTGACTCAATGGATGCCGTCTAACTTGATAACTTTATTCGTTATTATGTGAGGCAATGATCTCGTCAAGATAAAGTTGATAGCAATTTTTTTCCATGAACTTTGGTGAAGGAATTAATTTTTTTTCACTGTTATCTAGACAGCCATAAAATAAAAATACAATTTTCCCTTCAAAACTATCAGTAAGCTGATATTATAGTGTGCAAATGTGGTTAGAACTTTATGTAGGCTTTTGGGAGCTTTACCATTGGTCCAAGAAATGTCGAAGTGACTAGAAAACAAAGATTTGTTTGAGGTCATCTTGAGTTAATGTTTAACAAAAAAAAAAGATTGCAGAAGAAACTGGAAAACAAGATAGAAGGTTTTGTTATCTTCATTGCTTTTGAGAATGCCAGAGATATTGTTAATTCCTGCTTAAGTCCTAATATCTGGGGTAGTAAACAGTATCACTCCAATAGATAGTCTGGAGCTGAGTTAAAAATGAGATATCAGAATCAATTCTGTTAGCTTAACACTGACTGATTTATTACATTTCTTACTCTCTTGCTTATTAAGTGTACTTACTAGCTCTTCTGGGTGTAGATCTAATTTAATGCTAAACTGTATTGGCAGGTCAATGCTATCCCAGAAAACAGTAAATTTGTTACCCGTGATGTCTGGTTAAAAATTTCATCAAAAATTGTAACCGGAGTAATTTTACCAGTTTGCACGGAATGGCTCAGAGTAGAACACGACCTGGAAATTGGAGAATCCAATGTGGTATGATAGAATGGCATCAAGTGCCTCCATGATTTAGGTTTCTAATTTTCATACTTGCTGATGTCTTCATTTCTGTTTCAGAATCTACCTTCCAAAATTATTGGTAAATTGAAGGAAGATGACAGAATATTACAAAACATAAATAGAGTGGGCAAGATTGAACTATATTCAGACCTGATATTCTTTCTTAGATTTGGTTCACCCAGGTATTACTATAGTTTTTGTAGCTTTTATCCTTGGATTATATTTTTTTCTCTAGTTCTTTACATTATGCATTTGTTACATATATGATAAATTGATTCATTATTTGTTTATTTAAACAATCAAAATCTTCATCTTTATAATTATCTGGTTATCAATGAACTCTTAATTGTGTTTTTAATGGAAATAATGATCCTGCAGAAAATGATGTTCTGATGTCTATAATTTGATACGCCAACTTGCTAGCGTGTCAAAATGTACACTTTGTCATCGTTTTATCAATCAACATAACCTTTGTAGAGCACTTATTACAGATTGCAATACATTACTTTTGTCATTGATAACACTTTTGAAGACCATTACCTTTGTGATTGATAACACTTATTACAGATTGCAATACATTACCTGTTTCGTTCTCTAGTTCTCTATTTTTTACCTTTGTATAACACTTTTTCATTGTTTTGTCAATCAACATAACCTTTGGCAACATTCTTTTTACCAAAAATTTCTCTATTCTAATCAGATTGCAATACATCACCCATGCCAATTTTTTCCTTTGTCCAGTCCTTGGTGCTGTTGTGATAGTAAGCTTCTGCCACAACATGGAGCTGATATTTTAGAAGACATGATCGTGATGTTGGCTGATACCATAGCTAGCATATATGTGGAAGTCATCTCAATTGACAGTGACATTTTTACAGAGATGAATGTCTTTGGCTTAACTTTATGTTCGATGTCCACTAGAACACTTCAAAAGCTACGGAATGAGGTATCAGACTAAAGTGAATTTGTCCTTAACATCTTTAATGTTTTATTGTTTATTGGTTATGCATAAGTGTTTGTTTCAGATTCCCTTTAGATGCTACTTAGTACCAAGGAAAAAAAAGAGTCTGTCAATGTTTTTGCTGATTATGTTAATGGTTCAGTTAAAATTCCTGTTATTTTATCTATTCACTGTAAAAATAAAGGATGAAATGAGGACATCATTGTTATTAGCAGGAAAGTTTTCTACTTTTTATTATTTTTATTTTTGTATTAGTTGTTAATTTCAAAATTGTTGTTTACAGGTTCTTCTGAACCAATGGCTTCAGGAGAACTTCGAGTCTGTTATCTCGATGTATGAGGATCGTTTTGAGTTGCACATCCTGCAGAGAGAACTTTTTGACAATCCAGAACACAAGGAAAGCAGTAACCTTACTTGGTGGAAGAATCTTCCATTCAAAAAGTCAGCAGTTCCATCACTTGTGCCGTATGTCTGTATCAGCCAATTTTCCCTGCCAGTAAAACGGATGAAAGAATTAAGAGCCTTAACTGGATGGTGTGTCCTTTAACTCATACCTTTGCTTGTTTTAAAGCTGACACGTTATGGAAAAAAAGTATATATTCGCCGCAAAATTACTGCTGAACAAGCATTGGTTTTTAATATTCAGATTAATTTTTGAAATGGTTTGATATAGTAATTCAGTTGGATATCCTTCTGTTGACTTGTAAGCTATCTTCAAATAGTTAAGTGATGATTACTCTCATGTTTATAGAGGTGATAAGCTATGATCGAAGTTACATGATATCTGAAACAAGCATTAACTCAATGTATTTTTTGCTTACTCTCTTTAATGATATAGATGAACAATTGTACTTGCTAATGTGCCATTTTATCTGTTGCTTGCAGGAGGTACTGCTTCAGCTTGTATCTTGAGTTTTGCGACATCAGCATGCCCTTCTTTCGAGCTGCTTTCAACAAGGTTAGCAAAGCTGTATCATTCCTACTTGTTTGTATGATCGGGAGGTCTGTAGGTCTAATATTTAGTGGGATCAGGCAATCCTTAGGTTGGAGGTAGTCCATTGTCTCACTATTCTCTTCAATCATTTTTTTGAGATCATAATTCTTCTGTCATGTTACTGAGTTTCATATGGAAGGGCTTGTTTCAATCAATCTTTTTCCCCAAGCAAGAGTTAATTTTTATTTCTGTGCAATATCCTTAATATCCTACACTTGAAGCTGAACGTTCCATGGGCATATGCTGCTAAATATGACCTGTAAACGCAGGGCTTGAGGCATATAAGCCTCAAGTACCCTTAATGCCTTCTACAATTTAGTTATCATCAAAATTCATAGAGTTTAGACAGTGTTATCATTTTACCTCTGGCTACTAAATCCGTTAAGTGACCTAACAGTTAGTCGATAACCTACGAACCATTTGGCTGAATGACCAATGATCTTATCCGAAGGCGCGAAGTTAGAAAGTCGGGGAGGTGACAGTTCCACTGACGGGATGAAGACATCGCTCCTCTCTGCAAAATAAAATCAAAATCAGGGAAGGGATCCCTGGCGTTGGTCCTCTGACACTCAAGTCAGAAACAGAAGACGGAAAATGGAAAATGATAGAGACGAAGATTCTTATTTTTCTCCCCTTTTTTCCTCATACCTTTCTTAGTGACTTTCCATCTTCTCTTATTTAATGATATTGATTATCTATATTTATCATGAATTTTGTGTATTAAATGACAGATGGAGTGTTCTCCTTTGTTTTCACTTCCTCAAGACCTTTAGTTTTCTCCTTTATTACTTCGCATGACTGATGCAAGTGTCATATCCGATCGGGTGGGTGGTCCGCTCAGATTGATTTCCCGCTGATCAGGCAACATCATTCCGATCGGCTGATGTAGTCACTCTTGGTCGGATTAGTCTTGCTTGAACCTTGGTGTTGACTGCTTTGACTTTGACTTACACTGTGGTTATTGACCTATGTCACATAAGCTTTTATCATCGCATCACAAGCCTTCCCCTCAAGTCTAGTTGAAGGAGACAGAAAGTTCGATTGATTAGACAGTTGTTACCTTAGGTGATATCCATGCCCGATCGGATTGTGTGCGGTCCATTAACTTCTGAGCGACCCTTGAACCAACGCCACTCGACTTTACTTTTCCTTTGCCAATCGCAAAGATTGTGTGTCGATCGGAAAGATGGTCAGCGATACTTCATAAAATTTTCGTCCTTAACCGTATCCCTTCGGGCGAGCGTGATTTTGGTTGACGTCATTCGAATTTCTCAAACTCCGCGTAAATCCTCGAAGATTATGGTTGAGCGCGTGACCACACCTTTTTAATTAAGGGCTTTAAATGCTGTCTGTTGACTGAAGGACATGTGTCCTATACTGTCGTCGCATGCCGGATGTGACAAGCAGACATCCGCCAGATGATGTGGTGTGTACTATTTTCAAATTCAATGGTTGGATTTGTTTCTAGATTTGTGTACCCTGGATTGGACGGTTGCCGTCGATCGGCCGCAAGCTTTATAAGCCTCGCGTGTGCCGTCCTCGTCTATTTTGCTCTTTGGTCTTTAGATTTTGCCGTTGTGTGCTCTTCTCCTGCGATTTTGTCGCTGCGCTCTCTGCTCTGGCGATCTTTCCCCTTTCTTGTAAGTCTTCCTTCTCATTTGGATCGTTTGGTTGTTTCGTAGCGTTTTCAATCGAACTTGTTATGTTCTTGTCGATCTTTATTTCCGATGGCGAGTTCCTCTCAACTTCCTGTCCCTATTCCTGCCCTTTGGTACATCTCCGTCAAATCTAGATTCGACAGGGGTGACGCAGAGAGCCTAAACTCTGTTTACGAAATTCCTTCGGGCTATAAAATTGTCCTTCCTTCTTCGTTCGATCGGGCCCATGAGCCCTCCTGGCTTTGTATGTTTTTTTAGGGACTAATTTACCGTTGGTCTACGGTCCCTGTCTACCCCTTCTTTTCTGCCGTTTGCAAATACTTTCGTATTTCTCTCCACCAGCTAGTGCCGAACTTTTTTCGGTTGCTGTGCGACGTTGTAGTCCTTTTTCGTCTGCACGACATTCCTTTGTCTGCCCGACTTTTTCACTACTTCTATTATCCAAAACTATCCAAGTCAGGGATCTTCATATTCCAAGCTCGAGTGGGCTCGGTCTTTTTCAATAAGATGTTGTCCTCCAATAAACATTGGAAGGACTACTATGTGTTTGTCAAATTCCCCGATCGGGCTGATTTCCCGACCGGCTGGAAGCTAGAAATTTGAATCCACCGTCGCTCGGTAGGTACAGGAGCCGATTAGACTACCTTCAGGCAGCTTCCAGCTTGGCTGGTCAGAAGTATGATATCCACAAGGTGGCAAAAGGCAAATACGCTCGCCCCCAGCGTCTCCGCCAACCCGTCCTAGGGCCAACACGGAGGAGGTAAATCACAGGCGGCTACTAGCCTTTGGAATAGTGACTAACATATAAGGGAGGCATTTACCTCGATTTTGTCGAGATTCGAACCCCAGATCTCATGGTGGCAACACCTCATGTGCTAGCTACTAGACCGTCCCGAGTGTACTAGAAGTATGATATCCACAAGCTATTGTTGGAGGGCACCCTCTACGTATTTGGCTTGAGCTCGATCCGCACAAGGTTTTCGTTCAGCCTAGGTATGCTCCTTAGTCTAACTTTTGAATCTAACTGATTTCTCTTTTTCTTTTGTAGCTCAAGTCATGTTGCACGCACGTCTGGCCGACAAAGCCAAACTCGCAAATGCAGAGATCAATGCTGTGGTCGCGGCTGAGTTGGAGAGCCACGGCTTGCAGTCGGTCGACTCTCATGAGGATTCGCTCAGAGAGAGCACAGGAGCCCTAGCTCAAGGGAGCGATGGAGTAGCCAGCCGTACGGTTGGAGGTGAAGCGATTGTCCCAGTGAATCCCCCGCCTGAGCGTCTTCCGGTAATTATAGTCGCAGAGGCCTCGGAATCAGCTTCTTCCGGGGAGCGTCGCGTGGAGATTGCTGCCCGATCTACTACCTCCGCTACACAGACTCCAACCAGGACCAGTCCACGTCTTTCATCGAAGCGGGGTGAAACCTCCACCCCTGCACTTGAGCAAGCGACGGTCGTCCCACATACTTCGCTTTCATCCGATCAGACGCTGTCTTTGTCTGGACTGCCGCAAGGAACAATCTGTGCGCCGCCGGTTGCTTTCATACTGCCTCCACCACCGAAGACTCAGAAGTCTAGCATCCCGTCAACGTCAACGTCTTGATTGGCTGGCAGAGCAAACTCAATCCCATCTGCCCTGACTGGCCAGCGTCACATAACGGCGGTCATTCACTTGCCCACGGACGAGTGGCACGACTCTGACAACGCTGAATCCCGAGCCTCGGAGTACCAAATAATCATCCAGGGATCGTTAGCACAGATATGGGCCGACGTCCAAGCCCGTGCGGCGGTCATACCTCCACGTGTGCTTGTCGACGCCATACCCAAATGTCTACTGGGGTAAGTATTTTGCAAGTTACATTTTGTCGCCGCTCGACCCTAAAAAATTTCTCATTTCCTCGCAGCATTGGGTAGAGAGTTTGGTCATGTGCCAAAGACTCACATTTTTGGAGCAGGAAGTCAAGCAACTGCGAGTCTTGAGCGGCCAATCATCTGCTTCCTAGGCGCAGCTGGAGCAGATGAGTGCTGAGATGCCTCAACTAAGAGCCGATCTGAATAAGAGCCCCGAGCAGTTGGAGGCAGAGAAGAGCAAAGGCGTCGAGCAGGTTGATCAATTGACTCGACTTGTTAAATAGGCCAGCTCCTTCGAGTCCAAGCTCAATTTGGCCAACATCAGAAAGCTCCGGACCGTCGAGGACTTAGAGATCAAAAATAAGGAGTATCGGGTGTTGGCCCAAAACCTAAAGGAGGTGGAGGCCACATTGAAGGCCGAGCGGGATGGGCGATCGGCCGACCAGACCGCAGCGAAGACCTAGCTCACTGAAAAAGATGAAGAGCTGACCAAGTTGAAAGAAGAGCTGAAAGCTTCCTGAGTGGCCTTAGAGACTTACCAGGGAGTCAAGTCGAGCAGGTTTGACCTCATGAAGCAGGCTTACATCCGCTCAAACGCTTTTAACGATAAGGTCGCCGATTGGGCACTCCATCTATTCGACCGTGCTATCGATAGATCAACTGAAGGAAGGCGACCACCTCCCCACCGCTTTGACAAGCAAGATCATTAGCTGGGACAAGCTGACTGAGTCATTGTTCGATGATGTTTTAGATTATCTTGAGTGAACTTGCTCGTTTGAGTTTTACTTCTATATTTTTGAAGTATCAATGAATGATAGTCCGTCTGGCGAACCATTATTTTTCTCTGTCTCTTTCTGGCCGTTCCACATTTTTGATTTGTATTTAGATTAGATGTCATGCAAATCGAAGATGTCATGCAAACCGAAGTGTGGCCTCGTGTTCTTCCGATATGTTTTCTTAGTCGATCGATCTTTTTCGATTTAAAGGTCGACGTTCGACCATTTTCATGGCGTAAACGTGGGTTTATGGTCGCCGCTCGATCGTCGGTGAATACAGGGGTTTAAGGTCGTCGTTCGACCACTGGTGAAAACATAGGTTTAAGGTCACCACTCGACCGTTGGTAAAGACATGGGTTTAAGGTCGCCGCTCGACCGCTGATGAAGACATGAGTTTAAGGTCGTCGCTCGACCGTCGATAAAAACATGGGTTTAAGGTCGCCGCTCGACCGTCGGTGAAGACATGAGTTTAAGGTCGTCGCTCGACCGTCGGTGAAGATATGAGTTTATAATCGCCGCTCGACTAATGATTCTGGAATGCTTGCGATTTTATTCATATTTGTTCTGCATTAGGAAGAAAGGCACACATATACAGGTAAATATAATTATTCACACCTCTTACCCGACCCTATAGGGTTGGAGGTGGTTCGCACTCCACGATCGCTCGAGCCATCTTTCGTCTTCGTCTTCCAAATAATATGCTCTTGAGTGGAGTTTCTGCACAACCTTATAGGGTCTCACCCATGGAGCTTCGAGTTTGGTGACGTCGCCAACCAACTTTATCTTCTTCCACACAAGATCGTCGACTTGGAAGGATTGCGGGATAATCCTCCGGTTGTAGTTCTGTTTCATTCACTGTCAGTATGCCATCAACCGAACGGCAGCCTTGTCCCATGCTTCGTCGGCCAAGTCTAGCTCCATCAGTCTCCGCTTGTCATTCTCCTCATCATAGTGTTGCACCCAATTGGATTCCACTCCGACTTCCATCGGGACTAGTGCTTCACCGCCGTACACCAGATGGAATGGTGTTGCGTTGGTCGCCACCTTTGGGGCCATGCACAGGGCCTATAGGACGCTAGGGAGTTCGTCGACCCAGCTGCCTCCTGCGTGGTCGAGATGAGCTCACAATCATTTGAGAATCTCCCGATTGGTGACTTCCACTTGGCCATTGCTTTAGGGATAAGCCACCGAGGTGAAGGCCTGCTGGATACCATAGCCTTCACACCATTCTTTGAGCCTCCGATCGACGAATTACCTCTCGTTGTCTGAGACAAGCCGTCGGGGGATGCCGAACCGGTATAAGATATTTTGTCAGACGAACTTGATGACCATCTATTTACTTATCTTTGCCAATAGTTCGACCTCCATCCATTTTGAAAAGTAGTCCACAGCGACGAGCAGGAACCTTCGCTGACCGATTGTCATGGGAAACGGTCTCACGATGTCCATGCCCCATTGGTCGAACGGGCAAGACACTGTGGATGTTTCCATCTTCTCGATTGGTGGATGTGAGATGTTATGATACCTTTGGCAGGACAGACAGGTAGTTACTATCCGAGCGGCATCCTTTTGGAGAGTTGGCCAAAATTATCCGCTCAGGAGGATCTTTCGAGCTAGCGAACGACCGCACGGATGACTTCTGCAGGAGCCTTGGTACACTTCCTGTAGGATATACTCTGCGTCCTCTGGTCCAATGCACTTAAGTAAATGTATGGAGAAGACTCTTTTATACCGTTAATCTCCAACCAAGGTGAACCGTCCGACTCTTTTTTTTAATAGTCGCGTTACCTCTTGGTCGACCGGCGTGCTACCCGATCGGAGGAATTCGATCAGTGGCGTTCTTCAGTCGCTCGAGCAGACCACTCCCTCCATTCGGTCGATGTGCGCAACCAGCGAGACCTATTCGATCGGCTAGCTTATCACGGGGGTGATAATGAACTAGCTAACTTAGCCGGCTCATCTGTCGCTTGATTGTCCGATCGAGGGATCTTCTGTATAGTGACTTCTTGAAAATTTGCCTTTAGCTTCTCAAAGACTTCTAAACTTGAGTCGGGATCTGCTAATCTTGAATATCCTTGATAATTGTTGGGCGACCAATTAAGAATCTGAGTGAATGAGGACTTTTGTGGCCCCGACATGCCGCGCTGCCTGTAAGTCGGCTATCAAAACTTCATTCACAGCTTCGTTGTTGGTGGCCCGATAATCCAATCGAACGGAAAGTTGTATCCGATCTTCTTGTGGTGAAATGAGCAGAATGTCAGTCCCGCTGTCTTATCGAGTAGATGAACCATCAACATATATTCTCCAAGTTGCTGTCGGCTTAGCGTTCTGGACCTTTGTAACAAAATCAGCCAAGACTTGAGCTTTGATTGTCGTTCGGGGTTAATATTGGATATCAAATTCACTTAGTTCGGTTGTCCATTTGATTAGGCGCTCGGGCGTTTCTAGGTTGAGGACTTTTCCCAGGATATTGTTGGTCATGACAATGATCGGGTGAGCAAGAAAGTATGGATGGAGTCTCCGAGCGCCAAGTACTAGAGCATAAGCTAACTTTTTCAGACTAGTATAACGAGATTCAACATCTTTTAATATATGGTTTAAAAAATACACAGGCTGTTGTTTATGTCCGTTCTACTTTACCAATGTCGATCCGACCGCATGCTCGGTGGATGACAAATAGATCCAAAAAGATTCTCCGGTGTTCAGCTTAGCTAGCACAAGCAAGGAATTAAGATATTCATTGAGTTCTTCCAAAGTCAAATCGCATTCTACGTCCCATTGGAATCTTGTAGCTCGACGCAGTATTTTGAAGAATGGCAGACTCTGATCAGACGTCTTAGAGATGAACTTTGAAAGCGCGGTGATCCGTCCCGTCAGCCATTGGGCTTCCTTCAAATTGCGAGGCGAAGGTGTATCTTGTAGGGCTTTTACTTGGATTTGCCTCAATCCCCTGCTTAGTCACGATATATCCGAGAAAACGACCGCTCGCGTTGAACAAACACTTGCTGGGATTCAACTTTATTCTATAGGTTCTCAAAGTTTGGCACTAGGGGTGTCAATTCGGGTGGGTCGGGTCGGGTTGGGTCGGGTTGAGTTTTTTTTTTTTAAAACCCAACCCGAACCCGACCCGAACTCGAGTTCAACCCAAAACACCTCAACCCGAACTCGAACCCGACCAACCCGATCAACCCGAACCCGACTCATATAACCCGAAAATCCGATTAAAAATGATTTTTTTGGGTTATTTTTCCTATAATTCTTCACTTTTATCTTAATACTCCATCATTATCATACAAACATGATATTAATATACATAAAAACATCTAAATTTTTAAAATAAAATTTGATTTAACCCAAAAAAATTCACAAAACCCTATATTTAAGTCAACCCGGGTCAACCCGAACCCAACCCGACCCAACCCGAAATTTTTTTACTCTCCAACCCTCCAACCCGAACCCAACTCGAACATGAAAATGCCCAACCCGAACCTAATTTTTTTTGGGTCGACTCGGGTTGGGTCGTCGGGTCGGGTTCATTTTTGACACCCCTATTTGGCACGTCTCCTCAACGTCTACACAGAGGTCGGCCGTTCGGAGGGATTTTATTAGTATGTCATCGAGACCTCCATGTTTCGACTGATCTCCTTACGGAACACTTTTTTCATCAGCCTTTGGTAGATTGCTCCGGTATTCTTCAGTCCGAATGACATGACGTTGTAGCAATAGGTGTAGGGGATCGATGGCCGGCTAGAAGGGGGGTTGGATAGCTAGGTCATCTCCAAATCGATTTCTTCTCTATAAGGTTAGTGCGCAAGCGGAATGTACTAAAACTAAAACAATAAAAGCAAAGTAAGAATACAAACGTTAACACAATTCCTTTATGTGGTTCGGAGATTGCTTGCTCTTATTTCACGGCGTGTCCTTCAGGTGGATGAACCCTTGATCCTTCGGTGGATCAATCCCCGGCAATCTCCGGCTAGAGCTTACTCCTTCTCGGTGGAGTGCAACTTCTCACAAATCACTCTTCTTCTTTTACAAGATTGAGATTAAGAATAGGAAGAAGGGTATGACTTGGAAGCTTTGGGCAATGACTTATGAGTTATTCAACAAGCATGAGTAACCTCTTTCATGCCACAAAGCTTCCTATAAATAAGAGGAGAGAGTTGATCATCATATCAACTCAACCTCGACATCAGTCGACTGGTCCATGCACCAGTCGACTGATGTAGTTGTTAGACACAGCCAACGGCTCTCTGCAGAAGTCATCTTCTGCCAACGACCATATACTAGTCAACTGGTCATGGGACCAGTGACTGGTCCCCTTAGCCGAAGAGCACAGAAGCATTTTGTGCTTTTTGTGAAATTTAACCAGTCGATTGGTCAATTACATTCTCACACACTCATCCTTTCCGGAGTCGCCTTTGAAGTCCTCTTTCTCGGCCTTTGTCCCTCAGATGCACTCGAACTCGCGGCTCCTCTCCGTATCATCCTTCACATTGCCTTAACATCTACTTCCCTCGGCTCCACTCCATTGCTTCTCGTCCGGCGGTCCCTCGGATGTCTTCCATACCATCCTTCACCGACTCAAGAATCTGAGCCCTTGGATGAGCTTTCCAATCTTGGTCGCACCAAGTTTCTCATGTGTTTCACCAAATCCTGCAAGACTCAGACACATATAAAAGTCTAATTTAAACTCTTTGACACACACATCAAAATCATGATCATACTGATCAAATTTGGGTCGATTGTACCAACAATCTCTCCTTTTTTGATGTGTGCCAATATGTTTAAGTTAGGCACAAATAATAACTTTGAAAATTACAAGTAATATGTAAACATGAAGCATAAAATCAAACTCCCCCTAAATATATGCTCTCTTCCTTAATTTTCAAGTTTTGTACACAAGTATGGAAATAAAGGTTTCTAACTTAAACCTACCCATTTCTCCCTCTTTGACACCATATAAAAAAGATTGTACCAGACAATCATACACTATATGGCATCAAGTATGACCAAATTTTGACCAAAAATTTGATTTCAGAAAACAATAGTATGCTGGAAAGTTGGTACCAGTCGAGTGGCAACTGTACCAGTCGACTGGTACACACTGAAGCTGAATTTCAACCTTTTGAAGTTAATTTCAGAAACTCATAAAATTTTTTAGAAAATTCAAAAAGTTATGAAATTTTGACAACATATTTCTTGAAATATCTTTTAACTAGGAAAAATATGTTTTCATGAAAAGTCAAAGTATTTTTGAAATTTTGACCAAATCTCAAAAATCACAAAACATGCAAGTTATGTATCAATTTTAACTCCAGTTTTGCAATCATATGTTTCAAAATAACTATTCACTGTAAATAAAACATAGAATTATTTTCAAAACATTTAAAATGTCCAACTATGATCTATGGACAAGATGTCCATTAATTAAATATTTACTTTCCCCATAGTTGGTCTATGATTACTAAGAATTGATACATTTCATAACTCATCAAAATGTCATAAGCATAAGTGAATTATTTATATCATCCTATTATCTCACATCTATGTTTTAGAAAAATAATGAAAGTCATTGTGAGAGGAAATAAGGTAACCTCTACTTAGCCTTCTTTATCATGAATTTCTATCAATGCTAAGTGCTTTCCCTTAAGGTCTCAAATCAACCATTTTTCAAAGTTTTGAATTATGGTTTCAATGGTTGACTAACCCAAAATCCTCTAACCCTTGAGGATTGACTTTGACACCCAATAAAAATTCTTTCTAATTGGGTTAACCAAATATTTCTTGGAGATCCATTTTCTATCTATAGTTTTGATTTTTGATTGCCCCATAGCAAGTAGACAATGATAGGTCTTTTCATTGTTGGGTTCATTGTATCCTAATCCATTTTTTTAGAACTTGCCCTTTGGTTCCCAATAATCATATTTAGGGTTTTAGAGCCAATTTCAAATTTTCTAATGATATTGGTAAGGTATTCTACCTTTTCCCTTAAGGTTTTATTTTCTTCTAATAAATATAAATCATTTGAGGTTTTATTTTCTTCTAATAAACATAAATCATTTGAATTTAAAGAAGAAACATGCATATCATTGTCCTTAGAACACATGAATTCTAATTTTTCTTCAAGCATGCAAATATTATGTTTCAAAGACTTATTTTTCCTTTTAACCTTAAACAAATCATCATTTGTACTTGTAATAATTTTAATTAAAGCATGTGAAGGAAGATTATGTACCTCACTTACCGAGAAGTCCGAATCCGAAGTTTGACCTCCCCCTTCACTTGAGCTCCCTACTTCATCTTTACTTGAGCTCCTTCCTTCTTCTTGTTCGGATGAGATCGAGGCAATGTCATCAATTCCCATTAGAGCGAAATGGGACATATGGTGCTCTTCTTCCTCCGATGAAGATGGATCATCTCATGTCGCCTTTAGATTTTTTATTTTCTTCCCCTTTTCTTTTGTCTTTTTCTCCTCCTTCTTTCCTTCCTTCTTCTTCAAGAGAGGACAATCATCCATCATGTGTCCTTCTCCTTGACAATTATAGCAAATGACCTTCCTATTTCTATTCTTGCCCCTTGAACTTCTCCTAGCATGTGATTTGTTAGTAGAAAAAGATTTAAATGTTTTTCTCATCTTCCTTACCATATATGTCTCTTGATCGCTATCCATTGAGGCACTTGACTCATCAAAATCAGAAGATGATGGAGATGGAGCTTTCTTCTTCTTCCCCTTTCCTTTGTTTGCCCCAAGGGCTACTCCTCTTGATCTTTCTCCATCTAGCCCTTCAACTCGTGTCTCATGAAGCTCCATCGTTAAAAAGAATTCATCTAGAGAGCTCTTCTCTAGGTCTTTTGAAATGTAGAACAAGTCTACAATTGAGCTCCATATTGAGGTTCTTGGGAAAGCATTGATGGCTTTCATTATGATGTCTCGGTTGTAAGTGTCTCACCTACACTTGTTAGTCCATTTAAAATTTCCTTAATTCTTGAATGTAAAATTGATATCGTTTCTCCTTTTTCAAGCTTAGATATTTGTGAGTTGAGTTCGAAGGAGGTCTTTTCTTGCTAATTTCGCTTCCGATATCCTTTCATGAAGCTCCACTAGCTTTTCCCACAAATCTTTGGCGCTTGTGTAGTTTTCAATCCTAGTCACCTCTTGTTGGGGAAGAACACTTAGGAGGTGATGCATTGCTCTTGAGTTTGCTACATACTCTTCCCTTTGCTTTTTGCTCCATCTTACTTTCTCAATTAACTTATTATCTTGGTCCCTAGGCATCTCAAAACTATTTTCTATAATTAGCATTATATCGAAATCGGTTTCGAAGAATACCTCTATCTTCTTCCACCAAGAGAAGTCTCATTCAAATTTGGGTGGATGGATGCTTGAGCTGACCATTTTGATAAGTGCTCTTCTCGGCGATTAATCCATTGAAGGGGCGTCCTTTCTCTGATACCACTTGTAGGGGATCGGTGATCGACTAGAAGGGGGGGTTGGATAGCTAGGTCACCCCCAAATCGATTTCTTCTCTACAAGGTTAGTGCGCAAGCGGAATGTACTAAAACTAAAACAATGAAAACAATGCAAGAATACAAACGCTAACACAATTCCTGTACGTTGTTCGGAGATTGCTTGTTCCTACTCCACGGCGTGTCCTTGAGGTGGATGAATCCTTGATCTTTCGGTAGATCAATCCCCGACAATCTCCGACTAGAGCTTACTCCTTCTCGGTGGAGTACAACCTCTCACAAATCACTCTTCTTCTTTTACAAGATGGATATTAAGAATAGGAAGAAGGGTATGGCTTGGAAGCTTTGGGCAATGACTTAGGAGTTATTCAACAAGCATGAGTAACATCCTTCATGCCCCAATATTTCCTCTAAATAAGAGGAGAGAGAGTTGATCATCATATCAACTCAACCTTGACATCAGTCGATTGGTCCATGCACCAGTCGACTGATGTAGCTGTTAGACACAGCCAACAACTCTTTGCAGAAGTCATCTTCTACCAACGGCATATACCAGTTGACTGGTCATGGGACCAGTCGATTAGTCCCCTTAGCCGAAGAGCATAGAAGCATTCTGTGCTTTCTGTGAAATTTGACTAGTCGACTGGTCCTATGACCAGTCGACCGGTCCATTACATTCTCACACACTCATCCTTTCCAGAGTCGCTTTTGAAGTCCTCTTCCTCGGCCTTTGTCCCTCAGATGCACCCGAGCCCGCGACTCCTCTCCGTGTCATTCTTCACGTTACCTTGAAGTCCACTTCCCTCGACTCCACTTCATTGCTTCTCGTCCGACGGTCCCTCAGATGTCTTCCATACCATCCTTTACCGATTCAAGGATCTGAGCCCTTGGATGAGCTTTCCAATCTTGATCGCACCAAGTTCCTCATGTGTTTCACCAAGTCGTGCAAGACTCAAACACATATCAAACATATATGAAAGTCTAACTTAAACTCTTTGACACACACATCAAAACCATGATCATACCGATCAAACTTGGGTCGATTACACCAACAATAAGTTCCGTCAGTCATGATGAAACTGACATTTTCTTAATCTTCTCGGGCAAGCAGCACTTGGTGGTAGCCTTGGTTTGCATCGAACATACATATTAATTTGTAACCCGCTGTGGAGTCCATCATTTGGTCTATCCGAGGTAACGGATAGAAGTCCTTCGGACATGCCTTATTTAAGTTACGGAAGTCGATGTAGATCTGCCATTTATTACCTGGCTTGGACACTAGTACCACGTTAGCGAACCAACTTGGGAATTGGACTTCCTGTATATGGTTGATCCCTAGTAATTTTTCTATCTCCACCCGGATGATCAAAATCTACTCTGGGTTGAAGTCTCTCTTCTTTTGTTTAATTGGTCAGGAGTCTGGTCGGACATGTAGCTCGTGTTGAGCCATGCTCGAAGAAATGCTAGACAATTCGTCCGTCGACCAGGCGAACATGTCATAGTTTCGTCTGTGGCAGGCGACCAACTCTGTTTTTTTCTCGCTCTCTAGATCGACAACGATAAAGGTTGTCGCCTCCGATCGGTTTGGATGGATCTGGACCTCCTCCTTCTCATTGTAGACCAGAGCAGGAGGCTTCTCCATGATAGCGCTCACCTCCAAGCACGGTGTCTTCCGAGCGGCTCGTGCTTCTGTTCTGACCATCTCGACGTAGCAACGCCGAGCGGCCAATTGATCGCCTCTGACCTCGCCCACTTCGTCCCCTATCGGGAACTTGATCTTCTGCAGAAAGTGGATACCACCGTTCGGAACTCATTCAGCGTCGGGCGGCCCAGAATAACATTGTATGCTGACGGCGCATCCACCATGATGAAATTGGTCCGAGTGAGACGACCAAACGCAGTTGGCCGATCGGCAACACTGCGTTGCCAGTGAACTCGTAGAGTGGAGTCTTCACGGGCAGTAAATTGCCTCGGTCGATTTGCAGCTGATCGAACGCCTTCTTGAATATAATATTCACCGAGTTTTCTGTGTCAACAAAGGTACGGTGAATGACATAATTAGCTATTACCACTCGGATAATCAGGGTGTCGTCATGGGGGATCTCTACCCCCTCCAAATCCTTCGGGCTGAAGCTGATCTCAGGTCCTTCGGCTTTCTCCTTATTGCAGCCGATCGCGTGAATTTCAAGTCGTTGAGCGTGCAACTTTCTTGCTCGATTGGAATCACCGTCGGTCGGTCCCTCGGCGATCATTCCTATCCCACCTCGAGCAGCGCTGCTCCAATTTTCTTCCTCTCGAGCTGAGGGTTGTCTCCGTTCGACCTGCTCCCGAACAGGACTTGGATTGTTCCGTTGTTGTGATTGATTGTGGCATGGTTCGACCTCTGTCCTTTCGCATTCCCTTCGCTCAGTTGATCGACACCTATATCTCCAATCGGGTGACGGTGACTTATGATACTGCTTTCTTGGGGCCGGTATGTTAGTCAGGTAGCAGTCCTGGGTATTTTGAGTCGTCGACTGATGGAAAGAGAAACATCGACGTTCATATTTTGCCCTTGGAGGCTTTTGGGCGTCCGACTCCAATGTGTTGTACGACATGCGTCCTAGGCTCGTGTTATAATTGAGTTTCTCCCGATCGGGGTCCTTTAGGAGGCTGATGGTTGCTCGGTTGACGCCACTTGGATGCCACCGCTAGTTTGGCGGGTGCCTCTTTTTTCCTGGCCGTCTGGGTTTCTTTTACATTGATGTATTCATTGGCCCTTTTTTTTTGTAGATGGCCAAAGTCCTTTGGCAATTTCTGGATGAGTGACCAGAAGAATTCTCCCTCAGTGAGCCCTTGAGTGAAAGTGTTTACCAATACGTCCGAGGAGACCGCCGGGATGTCCATCGCCACCTGATTGAAGCATTGGAGATATGCCCTTAAGGCCTCTCGGAGCCCTTGCTTCAGTGAGAATAGATTTACGCTCATTTTCTCGAGGCGGCGACTGCTAGGAAACTAATGTAGGAAGGCCGCTCGGGAGTCTTTGAAGCTGTGGATCGAGCCGCTCGGCAAACGCTTGAACCAGCATTGTGCCGATCCAGCTAACGTGGTAAGGAAGACTTGACATTTTACTCCGTTCGTGTATTGGTGTAGCGTGGCCGCGTTATCAAACTTGGCTAAATGGTCATCGGGGTCGGTCGTTCCATCATATTCCCCGATCGTCAGTGGGGTGTAATGTTTCGGTAGAGGGTCATTTAGAATCCCCTCTGTAAATTGTTTATTGATTCGTTCAGGCGAGTCGTCTTCCCTGGGGTTTTTTTTTCTTGTGTTTCGAACGGGTGCCTCGTTAGTGGATGATCCCCGATCTTTATCCGCGCGACCCCTCTCGTTGGAGCCCATAACAGGGCCTGCGCATTAGGGGCTTCCCTATAGGTGTCGATCGACATCTTGTTCAGTTCCTGAGCGGAGTGTTGTTCAGCCTGCCATCCCACTATTGAGGCTGTAGGTTCTTGCATTTGACCAGCTCTTGTTGTTGTTGTTCTACTATCTTTACCGTCCGGGTTTGTATCGACGCGTCGAGCTCCTCTTGCGTCAGCGTTATCATCGTGAATCGTTCAACGTCTTCCATCTTCTCGTTCGAATGCAGACTATGTTCCCATAGACAGCGCCAAAATGATCCTGTTTGAAGGCGCGAAGCTGCAAAGCCGGGGAGGTGGCAGTTCCGCTAATGGTATGAAGACCTCGCTCCTCTCTGCAAAACAAAACCAAAACCAAGAAAGGAGCACCTAGCATTGACCATTCGACGTTCAAGTCAGAAACAGAAGAAGGAAAATGGAAAATGATAGTGACGAAGATTCCTATTTTTCTTCCATTTTTTTTTCATACCTGACATACCCTTTTATACCTTTTTTAGTGACCTTCCATCTTCCTCTATTTAATGATATTGATTATCTACAGAAGACATCTTTGTCTTGGCTTCTGTATATTAAATGATAGATGGAGTGTTCTCCTTTGCTTTCACTTTCTCTTTTATTAGTTCGCATGACTGATGTCGGTGCCATATCCGATGGGCCGGGTGATCCGCTCAGATTGATTTCCTGTCGACCGGATAATATCATTTTGATCGGCCGATTTAGTCACTCCTGCTCGGATTAGCCTTGTTTGAATCCTGATGTTGATTGTTTTAACTTTGACCTATACTGTGATTATTGATTTATGTCACGTACATTCTTATCACCGCATCAGCCAATAAGAGACATTAACTTCGGCATGCAACACAGAGCCAAGTCATATAGTAATAAAAACACATTTATTGATGGAATGAGCTATCACAGAGCCCGGATCTTCTGCGATTCAAGGAATGACCCCTAAATATGTATTGGTGAAATACATGATCCTCACTTATAAAATAGAAGAGGATCATTCATTTTCATCGATGCATATTTAGGGACTATACCTGTACCGTTTTTTACTGTCGAAAAGATGGAACAGATACTGGTTACGAGTTAGTACAAATTGTTTATCTATAAAATTGTTACTTTATAATTTCATTTAGTGAGTTTGTCTTATGTAGTTTTTATAAAATAAATCAAAGTAAAGAAAAATAATAAGTTGCATCAATGGAAGGAATGTTAAATAAATAAAATAGTAAGACCTAATCACAGCGAATTAAAATGTATTCAACCCATACTTTTTTAAAATATTTATTTTTGGGAAATTAATATTTATCAGTATGGATAGCGAGGTGTTCATTTAATGTGAAGAAGAGAGATCATGTAGATGTTGATAGTCCCCAATACCGTTGTCACTTTCAACAGTCGCATACTATTTATTTATTCAACGACGTATTAGACCCAATGAATGAAGCCTTCTGTCGGCCATTGTAGTCAAACCAATTCCTATTAAATCCGATCCAAATTGATTGAGCAAAACCCATTTTAGAGAGGCAGCACTACAGGACGAGTCCCGAAGGTGTTTTCCAGTAGAGAGATTTATATAAGGCATTCCTAGAACAAATCCCTGAATCAGTAGAGAAGTAGCTGTTGATTGCTGGACTCATAATTCCGAGTCAACAACGTGAATCCAAAAGAGTGGGAGACCAACAAATTCATAAAGCTCTGAGCTCTGCATCCTCCCCTTTTGATTCTCCCCTTCAATAATCTTTGTCCGCACTGCATATTTTTTTTTAAAATTATGTCAATAAAATTAGAAAGAAAAATTTTTAAATTGAAATTTTTTTTTAGAGATGCATGGAGTGTGCGGAGAGCATATCCTCTGGTCCGTAAATTGCGGACCAGGGGATGATCGACTACATGAGGACTTTTGATTTGGATGGACCTCATTTTTAAGTAGGTGGGATCCAAACAAATCAAAGGTCCTCATCAGTGACCATCCCTTGGTCTGTAATTTGCAGACCAGAGGATCCCTATTGGGAGTGTGGTGTAAAATCCTTAGCGTGTCATTTTTCTTATGCCAACACTATAACACAATCTCTAAATTTAAAAATCTCTAAATTTTAAAAGTAAAACTTTATTAGTATAATTAAAAACTTTAATAAAAAGAAAGAAAATTACACAAGCATTGGTAGGATCGATCCTCTCCATCTCCTACTCCCTCTCCTAAACTACTAATTATTAATATGACATGAGCATCCTATCCTATGATATAGCCGAATACCATAGCCGAGTTGGTATTCGATGATAGAGTTATTTCAGTCTAATGATATTTCTAAGAGTTTATTCCTTAAAATTTAAATATTTTTTTACTAGGAGACTGTTCCGTACCTGATTTATTTTATTACATTCGTAATGTGGCCGACGATAAAACTTTTGGTGAACGAAATCATTTTTCCTACTTCATTAATATAATATGAGTCTCTTAGAAAACCCCATCCCCAAGTGGAACAAATCAGCCCCTTCAGACACGCCCTAATTCATGCTTATCATTTTCTACAGCACGCTAACTATTAGTTTTCCCATTTATTTATTTATTTTTATGAATTAATTTTCACGAGTCAACTGCCACTCCCATTTCATTACTAATATGGCGCCCAACCACCACGGTACGCGCTGTGCGCCCTGTTAACTGAGGTGGGGCAGCACGTGGGATGCCCATGCCACACGGACGCGCCTGGCCCACTTTCATTTCTAAAGTTTGATTGAAAAAAAAAAAAAGAAATTATTTATATTTTCAAAAAAAAATCGTTATAATTTTTATTTTTAAAATTATTATTATTACTATTATTATTACTATTAAATTCATTCAATTTTATCTAAAATTAACTTTAATATTATAAAAAAAATACTCCAATATTAATTCAGATCAAAACCATTATAAATGTAAAATTAGTACTCGACGGCTAACCTTGCCATCGACCGCACCGCGTGCCACGCGTCGGCTTGATGTTCCGTCCCCCAATTTGATCTGACTGCTGCATAGGTTTTTACACATTGGTAAACCCACCAATCATCCTCCGCTCTTACGTATATATTCGCACACAGCAGAGCGTACCGGAGAAGCTGGGTAGACGAGAAGCGGTAGAGTAGAATTGATACTGATGGATGCCGCCAGCGCCGATTCCTCCCTTTCCTTGGTGGTTGACAATGTCGCCGTCGTTTCCTCCGCCTCCGACGACGCTCGGCCGCCGTCCCCGGCCACTTCGCCCGGCGCTGGCAGCCGCGTCAAGCTAATGGTTAGTTACGGCGGCCTCATCCAGCCCCGCCCTCACGACAACACCCGCCTCGCCTACGTTGGCGGAGAAACCAAGATCCTGGCGCTCGACCGATCCGCCCGCCTTCTCGCCCTCCTCGCCAAGCTCGCCGCCATCGCTCCCACGGCTCCTGACCCAGTTTGCATCAAGTACCAGATCCCTGGCGAGGACCTCGACGCCCTCGTCTCCGTCACCGACGACGACGACCTCGAGCACATGATGATCGAGTACGATCGCATCCTCCGCGCCGCCTCTTCCACCTCGCCCAGAACTTCCGCTCGTCTCCGCCTGTTCCTCTTCCCCGTCGGGCCCCCTCCTCCGCCCCCTTCGGCCGCCTTGCTGGACGCCTCTAATACCGTTCCCGTTCGTCCTCCTTCCAGGCAGCCCTCGCCGAGCCCCGACTTTCTCTTCGGCTTCGATGACGGCTTCGTTCCTCCCCCCGCCGTGAAGGTCGCTGTAGATCCGCCGCCGACGACGATCGTGCTGGAGGACCAACCCACCGAGGCGCCGGCGAAGTCAGATCCGGACAAGGACGAACCAAACCTCCGGATCAAGGTAAGCGCGGAACCAGTCGCCACCGCACAAGCGGTGGTCACTGTGGCGGAGACCGAACGCCACGTGTACCCCAAGAACCTCCCCCCTCTCATCCCGCGGAACACAAGCCAAGACGCCCTGCCCCTGGTTCATCCCTCCGACTTCCGAGTCCCATCGCCGCCGCATTGGCCGGATACGGTCGGCAGATTCCCATCGTTGTCACCCGGCATCGACCAAACGGGGTACCTGCTCCAGGCCACGCCGGGGATGTACCCCGGATTCTTCCCCGCGCCGCCCAGGATGACTGCGAACGCAGTCGGAGGAGGTGCGGAGGCGTATGCCGGAGGAGGAAAACTGGCGTACGATAGCGCAGGGCGTTTGGTATACTGTACGCCAGTGGTGCCATCGTATCGGACCGTCACGAGCGTCGCGCTTAAACCGGTTGAGTCCACCGTAACGGCTTCCAGACCGCCACAAATTGCCTAAGCTACTCAATAACGGACAGAGAGTGTTATTTTATTTTATTTCATTTTATTTGTGTGTGTGATTTTACGGATTACAATGTCATTTTTCATGGTAATTTGGGATGTAGTTACTAAATATGAATATTGTTGGAACTTGATGTGGAAGATTCGAGTAGTTTTGATTTGTCATTTCCTCTAAATTATGAAAAAAGTTTCATTGATGTTCTAGATTACATAAACATCGAGACACTTTCTTTCATTTACTAAGCTTAGCTAAAATTGGACGAAATCAACATTTTCTTCCTAAGTTTATCCTTCGTTACTACCACAAGTAACAATGACCTCTAAGTCTCTTTTTTCCAATGATCTTGTCGACCACCACAATTGTTATGAGTCATGACTCTTTGTTTTTTCTCTCACAAGCTACCAAATTCATTCCCCTTCTCTTTTCTAGAATCCTTATCTTTAGAGAGCTTTCACCTCTGATATTAGCCCTCCTTCCAAGTAAATTAAGTATACAAGCAAGTATACACGGAGTTCAAACTCGAGACCTTAGAATTTTTTTAAATTCTTTACTCGAATCTTTTATATGTTAGAGTTGTTTTGGAGTATTAGAATATCTTCCTTGCAAACTCAATTACTTATAACATGCAACATAATTTTTAAATGGTCAAAAGAAGCACATTCCTAATTTTTTAATACTCAAAATATGTTTTTGATTATGACTTTATAATTATTTTAGCGCTTTATCCTTAGAAAGTCTAATTTTTATTTCCAATCTCTACTCTTCCTACATAAATGCCCGCATGGAGTCCTATTATTTCCTTTGTCATCGTGAAGATTCAATCGTGTCGATATTGAATCGAGCCACTAATTATCATATATAGTACAAGAAATATCATGATCGATCCACATGCACCCACGAATTAAAATGAGTGAATGTGAAGACTTAAAAAGCCCTAATATCTTCTAGAAATATAAATAGTAGGTCAAAGATTAATAATAATTATTTTAAATTAATACAAAATTTTTCATATAATAATATTTAACACTACAATTACAATCATATCATAATTCACATTATTCTAACCATATTTAGTAATATTTTTCATAAGATTTTATAGATAATTAAATTAACTATGATTTGTATATCCAAATAAAACTTGATTCTTCACCTTTTAAAATATTGATTGCCATCAATATTTTATTGTATTATTTTATTATCTTTCATATTTATTATACTTTATTATGAATTAAATTCTCGATTTCTTATGGCACTGAATCAGATTCCTGTTCAACCACTCCATTTGCCTCGTTTGATCGAATTAAATTAACAAATAGTTTTGAAATTGTGTTCGTGTGCAATATCTTGTTATTTGCATGTAACTAAGGTGCCGCATAACATTAATATGTGGGCGAAGACTATGTACTTAGAAAGATGAATTTATATGCGGCGTTTCGCTCTCAAGTTTAATTCGTGTGGACCGGTTATAAAGGAGGGGGTGGGTTTTGTTGCTCCTTCTCCGAGACGAGGGCCGCCGGCGTCGAAGTGCGATCGAGCGAGCGATCTCGACATGGGCGATCCGGGAATGGAGGAGGTGCTTCCCCAAGGCTGCATCGCCCACGCCCTCTCCTTCACGTCGCCCCGCGACGCCTGCCGCGCCTCCACCGTCTCCACCACTTTGCTATCCGCGGCGGCTTCGGACGCCGTCTGGGACCGCTTTCTCCCCGCCGATCTGCAGTCCGTCCTCGCACGCGCCGACCGCCCCGTCGACTGCTGCTCCAAGAGGGATCTCTTCTTCCGGCTCTGCGACGAGCCGGTGCTCGTGGACGGCGGCAAGATGGTTAGACGCGTCCCTTTTGCTCCTCCTCCGCGCATTTTTCTAGGGTTTTCTTTCTCGCCATTGTTCGAATCCTTAGCGAAAAATCTCCGATCAAATCAAACAGAATAATCAAAAAAGTTTTTAAAAAAATAAATGTACCGACGATGCGGATTTCTCGGTGCTTCTTACTACGAATCTTGTAGACAAATTGGGCGATTCGCGTAGGAAGCATCATGAATGCGGTCCGCTTCCCGATTGCTAATTTGTTTGATTTTTTTTTCCAGACTTTCTCACTGGATAGATCGAGCGGAGCAAAATGTTACACGCTTTCAGCCAGAGCGTTGTCGATTCAGCGGGGAGATACAGAGCACTGCTGGCGCTGGGTTTCACAATCTGATTCCAGGTAGAATCGTCCTCCGAAATCTCTTCCATTTGATATTTTACACAAATCTCAATATGGATCATGCTTGTTCTTGTTTTCATCAGTTCACATCATGGCTGAGTGATGATCATATTGATATATTGCTGAATGACTTTCTTGAACTA
Organism: Zingiber officinale; assembly: GCF_018446385.1. Lineage (NCBI taxonomy): Eukaryota > Viridiplantae > Streptophyta > Magnoliopsida > Zingiberales > Zingiberaceae > Zingiber > Zingiber officinale. The sequence goes on along the minus strand of NC_055996.1, from coordinate 14,521,787 downwards.
AATAGTGATACCTACAAAATAATAGTAATAATAAAATGCTTCCTAAATCTAGTTCTAAGTTTTTGAAACTGATATTAGTTTACTGATCTTCTTCAAGGTTCTTAGAGGTTGCTGAACTAATCAATGTGTGCTGGTTGGAGGTTCAAGGAAAGATCCATAGTAAAAGCCTTTCTTCAAAAACAACATATGCCGCCTATCTGATCTTCAAACTCTCCGATCACTCTTACGGTCTGGGTCATCCACTTCAGGAGGCATCGGTGAAGATCGGAACACAGTCGTCTACTACTGGAATTTGCTTGCAGCTCAGTGACATGTATGCTCATTTGCGCGCTCGGAGACATAGGGTGGCGCAGTTCGGGCAGGGTTTATGTTCGCGGCAACGACTATTGACCATCGAAGAAACTCAAGAGGCAGAAGAGGAAGTCGAGGGAGTCGGTGGGCGTGTTCCACGGCCGAGGGATGATGGATGGATGGAAATCGAATTAGGGGAGTTCTATAACGACAGGGAAGAGGGTGAGGATGGGGAGGTGCACATTCATTTGTTAGAAGTGAAAGGAGGGCATTGGAAGAATGGTCTAATAATTGAAGGGATTCAAATAAGGCCTAAGAGGTCTACTACTAGGACCAAAGGTTTGTCGAACTTAACCGTTTACGATCGATCAAGCTCTACTACTAGGCCGAGGCCGGTTGCATTTCTACACTAATAATAGATTTTATGCATTGCAAGTATAACCTATTCAAAATTATATATTTAAAATATAATTTTGTGTCACAATCCATGCGTTTGTCTATATTTTTTCATACAAAACATGATTCAACAATACGAATTATTAATAAGAAATAGTGACGCGAAAAATTAACAGACAGCTTCATAGCAGACAATTATATATTGCTCAAAAATATATTTTTTTTAATTTGGTAAATGTTAAAATAAGTTAAAAATAATACAATATCCTTTTTGAGATATGTGGAAATCTAATGGATATAATTGTGTCAGCAAATTTATTATTTAGCGTATAATTTTAATTATAAAAAATATTAAATTATATATTATAACATTTTAACAATTTATTTATTAGACAAACTATTTGATGTGGTGGAATTTCAATAGACTTTTGAGTTTTCAATATTGAATGTTTTCTTGAGGTGCTATGCTAGAGGCCAAGGGCATCGAGTGTTGGAGTGTCCACGTTATCAAGTAACAATGAGGTTGCGGTTTTGAATGATTTTTAAACCAACTCTTGAACAACGGTGTCCTCCGTCGTCCAACTAAAGAGTGTGCTGGCCATTCGAGCTAAGTCTCTTATTTTCTTCCCGCCTTCTTGTTTTCTTCCCGCGGTACGTCCTATAACATCACCTCTTGTAACTCAGTTTTCATTCTTTCATTAAAATAATAAATTTAGTTAATTTCATTTACTAGTCCTGAGATAACTGATTCGTTCTTATAAAATTTTTCCTCTGACCGTCAAGATCAATCGAGAAGCACACGCGGTATGTAGTTCAGAAGCCCAACATCTTTTGATTGTATATTTCATTTGGAGATTTTTTTTTTTTTTTACAAATATGTCATAATTGAGAATCGAATCGTGGGTGCCTAGGTGGCAATCTGGATATCTTACCATAATACTATAACCCCGGGACTTTATTCTTTCATAGGTCTTTATGTACTTGAACAATCTATCACTATTGATCTCATACACTGCCTCCAACTGCTTAGCTGCAAGCTGGGAGTCCAAATCAATGATGATTTTGGCAGCTTCCACATGTTTAGTTGCACGTAAACCAACCAATAATATTTTATATTCAGCTTCATTATTAGAAGTCCCGAAGTTAAGTTGCACAACAATTCACATCTCATTCCCATGCGGCAAATCTACAAGACCCTAACTCGGTTGCTTTCCTTTGTTTTCGATTCATCCACGAAAACTTTCCATATTTCCTCTCCCTCTCCTCTAGAAGTATCTGTCATAAAGTCTATCAATACTTGGGCCTTGATCGTTATCCACAAATGATACTGAATATCAAACTCACTAAACTCGATTATTTTTTTGATCAACCTACCCGAGACCTCTATATTAGCTGAGACATATCTCAAGGTATGTCAAAGGGTGTCTCTTCCCCTTCATCTTCCAACCATTTCACCTCCCTCCATTAATTGAGGTAGAGGAAAAGTCATCTTCCTCTATAAAAGAGCGTCCAAAGCAATTGGTGAAAAAAAATGAAGTGTGCATGCATCAGGAAAAGATTACTACATTGTGTACGCAGATGAGATTGAAGTACAATAGAAGTGCTGCTAGAATTCTGTTGAAACTGTGTGTCTTGTAGAGAAGAAGAATATCCGAAGCTTGGGATTTGGTCTATGGAATCATTAAGAGCTTTATGATTCGTTCATGATCGTTTTACTATAGCAAATTATTCTTCGATATCTTCTCCGATCTTCTTCGAGCATCATTGTGAGTTTTTTTGTTTTGTATGAAAAGTGAAGATCAAGATCTACTATGGGAGATCACTATGAGTTTTTACAGTTTTGTATTTATGCATTTTTCATGCTTTAGAATTATCAACAATGATATCAGAGCATTAGTTCTAAAAATTCATGAAACTTACCCCTATGTCAGGAGATCATTGCTTGCCGGGGATAACATCTCGAAAGAGGGTTGCTATCAGCGACATCGTCGCTCGTCGGCAGAAACATTGTTGTTGTGAACAGTGCTGTGTCAGGTCAGAAAAAAATGCGATAGTGTCACGATTTCCATCGAAGTTGGGCTTCGCATGGTGGAAGGTCGCTGGCGATGTTTTCTTTGGGACCAACAAGAGCATCCCGATTGGCTGGGGATGCTCTCGTGGCTGCCTATGTTGCTGTGGGCCACCTCTCGTTGTTTTTGTTCAAGCATATGCTGATGACTACATTGGGCCAATAGTGATCGACACCCGATATTGGAAAGGCCTGGTAACTATCCCAGGATGCCGACGGTTGGATGCTATTGTCGACGACTATGTTCGTCGTGGTTCGTGAAGGCGTGCGACGAAAGCGACGAAGAAGACGAAAGGTTTCTTCATGCATGCATAGTAATTAAAGTTTTTTTGCAATAAAAAAAACAGAAGTTATCTGCATGCACATTTTCTTCATAAAATCAAAACATAAGAAAACATTAAAAAAATAATATATGATATATATTATTTAATGGTTCATTGAACTAGATCTATTTTTGATCCAAATTAGACTGTTGGATCAGGTTTTTGACCAAAGTCTGGTTTAAACTATTAGTTGATTTAATTTGACTAGTTTTGGTTCAATTACACCTAGTTCTGGTCTAAATCATTGGTTGATTTGATCAGACCATTTTGGTTCAATTATACCTCGATCTGGTACAAACTATTAGTTGGTTTAACCAAACCGATTTAATCCCAACCTGAATGAATTAGGCTTGGGTCAAATATGATCAAATAACCAAATTTATTCTATTGGGTTGATTTGATCAAATAGATTAGATTTATTCTAATGGGTCAGATTTAAACCAATGGGCATTGGTTTGATCAAATGGTCCAGAGTTTGATCAATAAGTCTGAGATTGGCTTAAATGGACTTAGATTAAATAATAATAGAACATAAGTATAGAAAATCTCTGTCCAATTAGATTAGTTTTAACGAAGACATTGGATAGAGCTCAGGATCTGGGTTCCCAATCTATTGATCAAATGGGTTAATCGATTTAGACTTCTGAAAATCAAGAAGATTTATTTTTCTTGATTAATAATGTTGGTTTTATACCTGTATAAATTGAATTAAGTCGATTTTGTACTGTTTAGTTAATTTTGTATTGACTTATTTAATTTCAATTTATAGATGACATAGATGATTACCAGTCTTGGAAACTCGAACAAGAAGAGTTTACAATCCTAGATAATTACAGAATCTAGGCGTTGATTCATTCACTGCTGGAGAATCCAAAGGTGGTAGCACACTAGATATATGGATGCTCTCCGAAGGGAGAATCTTATATGTATAGTTGCGTGTAGAACTACTTCACCATGAGTTCCTAGAGGAAGATCCTGAAGAATTTGAGAAGGATCCGGAGGAGGATCTTGAAGAATCTGAGGAGGATTCTAAAGAAGTTTCGATGATAGATCAAATTGAAAATCTTGAAGTTGATCTATCTTAGATCACCATAAATGAGTCCAGGTTAAAGAGGTAGTGTTAGCCTATCTAGTTTGCTAGAGTTCTGTTATTGTTATTGTCATTTATAAATAATATTAGTCCATTTAGTTCATGTCAGTTTGTTATATGTTAACAATATACGACATGTTTATATGAATGATATGTTCATTCATATGCTGATTACTCTATATGACACATGATAAATGATTAGTTTATTTTATTAAATGATTAGTTCATTTAATTAAAGAAATCATGATAGAATAATGATTAAGTTCATTAGCTAAGATGTGTGTAATAGTATTGATCAATGTTGATTTTATTGGTCATACGAATGATGAGTGAAAATATAGTTATCACTTGATTTTGTAAACCAACTCAAATTAATATTGAGTCAATCATAAATTACATTCGTATCAATTATATTGAATACTAAATAATATGTTTATTTATGTTAGATCATGGCAAATAAGAACATCATAGCTAAACTCAATAACAGAGAGAAATTATATGAGGATAACTATAAAATCTGAAAGCTTAAGATATAATATGTTCTTGAGGAAAAAGAAGTTCTTGAGACTATAAAACAAGTTATGGAAGAACCTATAGATGACCCACTACATAGAACAGACGAGATCTTAATACCTATAAGGCATGGAAGAAGGACTCCATTGCTAAGGGAATATTGATTAGTTCAATGGTGGATGACCTAGTTTTTAAATGAGTCGTATCTTATGACTCATGCAGTCTGGGTAGCCCTTAAGGAGAAATACAATGGAGTAAGTCTGAGCAAGGTTCGACAGCTGACGATTAATTTTGGCAACTACAAGAAGCATCTGAATCTTTCAATGGTTCAACACCTCAGGGAGATGTCGAATGTGATTCGAGAGCTTAAAATTACTGGTCATGAGTTGACTAATGAACAATAGGTTCAAACAGTTATTCACCCCCTTCCAGATTCTTGGGAGATCATAAAACATACCCTAATTTACAGTGACAGTATTAAGACTTTCATTGACATCTCACGCCATGTAGAATTGGACGCGGAGAGAGTTGAATATACAAGGATTTTTGGACTAGCCTACGTGGCTATTGGTTCTGTTGGATCATCTGGATCCAAGAAAAAGAAATGGTTCAAGAAGAGAAAGGGAAAGAAGAAAGAAGTTGTTGCTATGGGACAAGGCCCAATCAAAAAGAAAGGAAAGAAGACCAGATTGAAACAATGCAAGTGTGTCTTCTTTTTCTGAGCATTTTGTTGCTAGTTCAGTGTTGTTAGTTGATTCTTATCCTTTATAGATTATAGATTTGGGAGCAACCAACCATGTAGCTCAGGAGCAAGTTGCATTTGTAGAGTACCAACGGGTACTAGCTAGCAACAAATGAATTTATGTAGGTAATAATGCAAAAGTTGAAGTCAAAGGAGTCAGTATTTGCAAACTCAACCTCTGTGGTGGTAGTATTTTTTTTTCTACATGATGTCCTGTATGCTCCTAAAATTCAACAGAATCTTGTTTCCATTATAGGTCTTCTTGATTTAGGGTATTGCATTCATTTTTATAACCCGAGTGTTGAACTTAAGATTGACTCAGTATCAATCGGATATGATTTTTTATTAAATGGTTTTATGGTTGGTTCTTGATGTAGAACCAGATGTTAATTGTGTTATTAAGATTTTTTTTCAAACATTGCTCTAAATAGTAATGCAGATATAACTAATGAGATTTGACATGCTAGATTAGGATACATACATAGGATAAAAATGTATGAATCGTTTGGCTAGAGAGGTTCTATTGGACACTCGCACTAACATTCACTTGTCTATATGTGAGCATTGTCTTATTGAAAAAGCAACTAGGAAACTATTTGGTAAGGCTATAAGAGCTGAATCATCATTGCAATTAATTTATTCGGATATTTGTGGTCCAATGAATGTGAAGTCTAGACATGGAGCTTCCTATTTCATTACATTTATCGATAATTTCTCTCATTTTGGTTATGTGTATTTGATTTCTCATAAATCTGGAGCATTAGATTGCTTCATTCGTTATGTGAACAAAGTTGAGAATTAAATAGAATGTAAAGTTATGACTTTACGCACTGACCGTGGAGGAAAATATTTGTATGATATGTTCAAGACAATATATAATGATAAAGGGATTATTAGACAGCTGATGATCTTTGGAACTCCACAGCAAAATAGGGTTGCTAAAAGAAGAAATAAAACTCTTCTAGATATGGTTAGGTCTATGATGGGGCAAGGTAATTTGCTGATCTCCTATTGGGGAGATGCATTATTAGTTACGGTCTATATACTTAACAAAATATCTTTAAAGTTAGTTCTATCCACCCCATATGAATGTTAGATAGGTAGAAAATCGAATTTAGGTAATCTAAGACCCTGGAGGTCAGCTGCTTATGTTCATGATAGTTCTCACAAGTATGGAAAACTAGGACCGAGGGGTAAGAAATATATCTTTATTAGATATCATGAGACTGTTAGAGTGTATACTAAAAGCCTAGCTTTTGGTATAAACATTTATCTAGAAATAAGAATCACATTGGTCAAATGTCTACATTTATGATAGATGTAGTTGCTCAATTAATTTATATTGTAGATAACATGGTGTGTGGTGTCACACACAGAAGATCATGTTATCGGTTCCTTATAAATTATAAACAGTAGCTCACGACCAAGATGGAAAGGAACAAACCATTGGAAGGTCGTAGTGTAATTAGGTATTAGTTTATCTTAACTATATAATTACACTAGTACACTTAGAGTGTATTGAGTAGGACCATTTGAGGTCGTTCCTTTTATACTGACTTTATAAAGGAACAAAGACCTCAGTTATTATGAAAGTGTGCGCTCTTAATCCTAATATAATAACAAGCACATATATTTGATATTTATTTCTTTAATTTATCAATGAGTGAGATTTAGTTCGATAAATCAATAAGCCCGATAAGTTGGGAAATGATATCACTTATAGTGTGTGTTGTTGATTATAGAAGGAAACTGTGTCCTAGTGATCTAGGTTGAGAATGCCCCCAAGAGGAGCTCATAAGGATTGTCATGTTAAACCTTGCAGGTGGACTTAGTCCGACATGACGATGAAGTTGAGTGGTACTACTCTTGGAGCTAGATATTAATTAAGCGAGTTGTTAGTAACTTATTTAATTAGTGGACATTTGTTATCTTAAACACAGGGAGACTAACACACTCATAATAAGAAGGAGCCCAAAATGTAATTTGGGATTGGTGCGGTAGTTCAATAATAGTTCATTAGTGAAATAAATTATTATTGATGAAATTAAGTTGTGTGTTCGGGGCGAACACGGGATGCTTAATTTCATCGGGACACCAAAACCAATTTCTCCTCTCGGTCCCTATCGTAGCCTCTAGTATATAGAGATTTATACCCACCGCATACCCACCCCCTTACCCATCCAATGGGGCCGACCAAGATAGCTTGGAACCCAAGCTAAGGCCGGCCAAGACCAAGTGGATGAGCCATGTAGGTGGCCGGCCAAAGCTTGGGTCCCAAGCTTAGGTGGCCGGCCACTAGAATATTAAAAAGGATTTTTATTAAAATTATTTCTTATGTGGATATCATGATTTTAAAAGAGAGTTTAAAAAAATTAAAAATTTCCTTTTATAGCTTTCTACAAAAGATTAAGAGAAGAGATTAATCTCTTTCCTTATTTGTAGATTAAAAGGATGATTTTAATTTTTGGTAAAAACTTTCCTTATTTGTAAATCATTTACATGTTTAAAAGAGAGTTTAAAATTTAAAATCTTTCCTTATTTGTTGTTTAAAAGGTGGATTTTAAATTTTAAGAAAACTTTCCTTTTTAATCATGTTCATGATTTAAAAGAGAGTTTAAAATTAAATATTCTCTTTTATAAGTTTCTACAAAAGATTAAGAAAAGATTTGATATCTTTCCTTATTTGTAGATTAAAAGAGATTTTAATTTATAGAGATAACTTTCTTTTTATCCACATGTTTAAAAGAAAGATTTTAATTTATTAAATTTCCTTTTTATAAACCAATCATGAAGGGATAAAAATTATTGAGAAATTTTTATAAATTTCCGGAAGCAAATAAGGAAGTTTTAATTGGTGTTTAAAATTTTATTTGCTTGGAGATTTCTTGGTGTGGCCGGCCATTATAAAATTGAGAAAGAAAATTATTTTTAATTAAATAAATTTTCCTTTTCAATGGAAAAAGAATTAAGGAAGTTTTTATTAAAATTTCCTTATTTGCTAAGATCAAGGATTATAAAAGAGGGGGTAGAGGAGGCTTCAAGGTGAACATCTCTATTCTATTTTTACTCTCTTTTCTCCTTGGGTGTGGCCGGCCCTTTCTTTCCTCTCCTCTCCTTTGTGTGGCCGAAACCTTCTCATGGTGGAGATAGCTTTGGTGGCCGGATCTAAGAAGGAGAAGAAGGAGAGAAAAGAAGCCTCTTTTCTAGCATCCCTTGGAGCATGGTGGTGGTGGCCGAACCTCTTCATCCTAGGAGAAGTTTTGATGGCCGAAACTTGTAAGGAAGAAGAAGGTGCTTGGTGGTTCTCATCTCGGAAGATCGTTGCCCACACAACGTCCGAGGTTAGAAGAGGAATACGGTAGAAGATCAAGAGGTTTTTCTAAAAGGTATAACTAGTATTTTTTCTTTCCGCATCATACTAGTTATTTTTGGAAATAATACTAAATACAAGAGGCATACAATTCTAGAGTTTCGAATTTGTTTTCGATATAGTGTTCTTTTGTTTTTCTTTTCCTTGTGATTTGATTGTTCTTTTCGGTTAACCTAAAGTTATTTTAGGAAATTAAATATTAGCTTTCCATAAAAGGTTTTGTCTAGTCGGTGGTGGTTGCTCCCATATCCAAGAAGGCCATGTGCCTCGCCACGTCAGTACTGGGAACCAATTATGGAAATTAATATTTAATGGAATTAATAACTTAAGGTGACTTGGGTCGAACGTGTTAAGTTCCGCAGGAGATCCAAGTCAAAACCTAAAAGAACAAATAGATTAAGTTTTGGATCAAACGTGTTAAGTTCCGCAGGCGATCCAAAATTTAATTTAAAAGAACACATGGTAGCTAGGAAAAGGTTCAGACATTTGTACAAAATTTTTGTACAGTGGAACCTCTAGATTTTCCGAGTAGCAACCAACAATTTGTATCAGAGCTAGGGTTTTGCCTCTGTGTATTTGGTATTAGTTTAATTATGCACATGTCATACATAATTTAGGCAGGATAATAGTAGGATGTGCTAACTTTGTGGATGCAGGATCCAACTATTATGGCTTATAGTTATTATGTGTGTGATTGGACCCTTGGACATGTCAAGGGCATTTTATTGTGTGTGCATGATTGTATTATAAAATACAGCAGGAGCTGTATTTAGTTTTATTAGGATTTTATTTTTGATTTAGTTACATGTACATTCCTTTTATGGAATATAGGATCGATGGATGTAAATTTTATTTTATGTTCGATCTAGTTTACATGTACATTCCTTCGAGGAATATAGGATCAAAATGTAAAATTCTATTTATGTCGCGGATCGAATCTTGCAAAGCGTGGAACCTTCTAAGGACCAGAGGCGCAGCGGAACTAGGAGCAAGATGGATGCGACAGCTAGACCCGGTGGCAGTGGCCAAATATGGCAGCAGCTTGGGATGACAACACACGGAGGACAACAAGAGATAAAAGCCATAATAGTTGAAAATTAGATTTTCTATTTATTGCTTTTATATTGTGTTGTGTGTTAGTTTACATATTTAGTAGGCTAGCATAGTTAAAATTCCTCATTTATAAATAACTAAGTGGGAGAGGGATTTTTAAGTAAATCCCATGGTCTCCATTACTGGTTTGTAAGTAATGCACACAAGCTTGCGCGTTGGCTTTGAGTGCCTTCCTCCATAACGGATGAGCTTGTTTGTGGATCACTAGAACAGACTTCCATTTTTGGATGACTATAGGAAGTTAATTAAGAGCGTGTGATCTTCCCCAACGGAAGGGGCATAATCTTATTAATGGACTTAGTGTCAAGTAATGGTATACACTTAGACACATCTAATAGTATCCTCCCCATCGGAGTCACTACTATTATTTGAGTGACCAAATGATACCAACTATTGATTTTATTTGTCAAAAAGTTAGGTTGACAAGATAATAAAATTAGTGGGGTAAAACCCTCCTTTTACAAATGTTGAATTTGTATACGTCCACACTAACGTGGCATGCAAAATTCACGGTGTTTGAGGTGTTGGTGAATTTAAATAATATTATTTGAGGAATCAATATTTTTTAAATTCAAAAGTTTTTGACCAAATATTTGATCAAAGATAGATCAACTATTAGTTTTATTCGTCATAAAGTAAAAAGATAATAAAATTAATGAATAAAATCTCCTCTTCGATTTTGTATACGTCCACACTATCGTGGCATACAAAATTCATGGGGATTTTTAAGGAGTTGATCTTGACCAAGTATTTTTTTGTGATTCTTAGGATTTAAAATGTTTGTCAATCCCCTAGTAGTTATACTATAAGAAAGACTTAGTAATCCCAATTGTAATGATTGGAAATAGGACTTGGACATTAAGGTAAACTGTCTTCTTAGAACTAAGAACAATATAGGTGTATTTAATTCATTAGTTGAAACATGTTTAGTGGTGTTATCTACCAGAACCTGGAGTGTAGATACAGATGTCATTAATCATGTCCGCAATTCATTGCAGGGTTCCAGGAAACCCGGCAACTAAATGAAAATTAAAACACTGTCTACATGGGAACTACTGTAAAAATGGTAGCTGTTGCAGTGGGAGATGTTTATCTTTTGATAAGAATAAAACATGGATTTTTGAGTAATTGTCTTTACGCACCAAGTTTAGAAAGAACTAGTTTTCAGTTTCTAAACTATTCAAAGAACTTGATATTCTGCCTCTTTTAATAACAAAGTTGTTATTAAGAAAAGAGGAAGTTATCTGTTCTGGCACGTTGGTTGACAATTTATAAATCCAATAACTCTCACGATGCAACAAATAACACATCTTCTAACTTTAAGAGAAAGTAACCTTCGAAAATGAACCAATTATATCTTTGGCTTCTAAGGCTAGGTTATATTAACTTGAGTAGGATTCATTGGTAACTGATGAACTTTTGGGTTCATTAGTAGTGGAAATCTTTCCAACGTACGAGTCTTACTTGGAAGGAAAAATAACCAAGAAGCTTTTAAGTCTAAGGGGTATGGAGTCAAAGATATATTGGAATTGGTTCATTCTGATTTGTGTGATCCTATGAGCATCCAGGCAAGAGGTTGTTTCAAATATTTCATCTATTTTATATACAACTATTTGAGATACGGATATATTTACTTGATGTGCCGCAAGTCTAAGTGCTTTGATTAGTTCAAAGAGAACGAGGCTGATGTGGAGAAACGACAAAGTAAAAGTATCAAAACACTACGGTAAGATCGTAGTGGCAAGTACCTCTTGGGAGAATTTAGGAGTCATTTATCAGAAGTAGGGATTCAATCCCAACTAACTGCACCTAGTACACCCCAACAGAATGGTGTAGGAAAAGGAAGGTATAGGACTCTTATGGAAATAAGTAGATTGATGAGTTATTAAGAATATTATCAAAATCATTTTAAGGATAGACTCTGGAAACGGGAGTGAATATAGTACCTTCTAAAGTCAGAACTCTCTACTCATATAGAATTGCTGAATAGGCGTAAGCATATTCGGATTCGGGTAGTCCAGCACATATGCAGAAGAGAGACAATGATAAGTTGGATAGGAATTTACTTGTTTGTGGGTTATCCTAGTAAAATGAAAGTAGGTTTATAGTCTTAAAAATTAGAAGGTCATTATTAGCATCAATAACCAATTTTTAGAAAAGGACTATGCAATAAACCATGTGCCCATAAGAAAATTTGTTCTTAAGGAAATAATAAAAGACATGTCTAATCTAGTACCAACTGTACAAGATGAGATACCACAAGGAAACTGCAACACGTATCACAAATGATACACAATTGCAGAAAGTGCCTTGTCGTAGTGGGAGGGTTGTTAGACAACCTAAAAAGATTCATGTTTTGGGAGAGTTTTTGGACTCGATCCCTGAAGGACATGAACCTGATCTCCGGACATATGACGAAACACTCCAAGATAAAGATGCAACATCTTGGCAAAAACTAATGAATAACATAATTAGAATATATGTATCCTAATAAAATCTGGAAGCTTGTAGAACCACCAAATGGTGTAAAAGCCTTTGGGTGTAAAAAGGTCTATAATAGGAAAAGAGGGATAGAAAGGAAGGTAGTAACTTTCAAAGCAAGGCTTGATGAAAAAGGAAACTTTTTCACTGGTAGCCATGCTTAAGTCTATCCGGATTCTTTTATCTATTTGGCAAGTGGATGTCAAGACAGCATTCCTTAATGGAAGTCTTGATGAAAGCATCCATATAAAGCAACCAGAAGGGTTCATTGCAAAGGGCTAAGAGCATCTTGTGTGCAAGCTCAATCAGTCTATGGACTGAGGCAAAGCTTCAAGGTCTTGGAACATCTGGTTTATCAAAGTAATCCAGACCTATGGATTTATTGAGTAAACGGATAAGTCTTGTGTATATAAAAGGTGTGATGGAAACGTGGTGGTATTTCTTGTACTATACATAGATAACATTTTTGGTAGTTGGAAACAATATCAAAATGTTGTCAGAAGTAAGGGTATGGTTGTCCAAATAATTCGATATAAAGGACTTGGGAGAATGTATATATTTTTGAGATCAAAGTAATAAGAGATCGAAAGAAAAAATATATTTTACTTATCCCAAGCTTGATACATCGGAAAATCCTTGCTCGTTTTAAGCATGCAAAACTCCTCAAAAGGTTTCTTACCTTTTAAGCATGGAGTGTCTTTATCTAAAGAGATGTCTCCGATGACATCAAAGGAGATTGAGGACATGTAGGCAGTTCTTTATGCTTCGGCAGTTAGACAACCTAATGTATGCTATGCACGAGATCAGAAATCTGTTTTGCCAAGGGCATAGTTAGCAGATATCAAAGTAACCCTAGACAAGGACATTGGACTGCAGTAAAACATATATTAAAGTACCTTAGAGGTGCTAGAGATTATATGCTAGCTTACAAGGCAGTTAATTTGGTCCCTGTGGGTTACACGGATTTTGACTTCCAATCGGATAGGGACAATAATAAGTCGACCTCGGGGTTTTGTGTTTACTTTAGGAGGAAAAGTCATAACAATGGAAGAGTGATAAGCATAGGTGTTTTTCTGGACTCCACCATAGAAGCTGAGTATATGGCAAGCTTCTGAGGTAGCCATAAAAGCTGAATGACTTAATTACCTCAAGATAGACTTAGATATGATTTCTAGTTTGTCCAAAGATTATTACAATTTATTGTAATAATAATGGTGCAGTAACAAACTCGAAGAAACCATGAGTCTATAAGGCAAGTAAACACAATAGAGCGCAAGTACTACCCAATACGAGAAATTGTATAACGACGAGAAGTTGTTGCCGCCTAGATTGCATCAGATGATAACCTAAGGTCCTTAAGGCAAGAGCTTTTTGAAAGGCATGAGAATCAGATGTATGGCAGCAGATATGACAGCTTAGTCTTTTAGTATAAGTGGGAAATTGTTAGAGTGTATACTAAAAGCCTAGATTTTAGTATAAACATTTATCTAGAAATAAGAATCACATTGGTCAAATGTCTACATTTATGATAGATGTAGTTGCTCAATTAATTTATATTGTAGATAACATGGTGTGTGGTGTCACACACAGAAGATCATGTTATCGGTTCCTTATAAATTATAAACAGTAGCTCACGACCAAGATGGAAAGGAACAAACCATTGGAAGGTCGTAGTGTAATTAGGTATTAGTTTATCTTAACTATATAATTACACTAGTACACTTAGAGTGTATTGAGTAGGACCATTTGAGGTCGTTCCTTTTATACTGACTTTATAAAGGAACAAAAACCTCAGTTATTATGGAAGTGTGTGCTCTTAATCCTAATATAATAACAAGCACATATATTTGATATTTATATCTTTAATTTATCAATGGGTGAGATTTAGTTCGATAAATCAATAAGCCCGATAAGTTGGGAAATGATATCACTTATAGTGTGTGTTGTTGATTATAGAAGGAAACTGTGTCCTAGTGATCTAGGTTGAGAATGCCCCCAAGAGGAGCTCATAAGGATTGTCATGTTAAACCCTGCAGGTGGACTTAGTCCGACATGACGATGAAGTTGAGTGGTACTACTCTTGGAGCTAGATATTAATTAAGCGAGTTGTTAGTAACTTATTTAATTAGTGGACATTTGTTATCTTAAACACAGGGAGACTAACACACTCATAATAAGAAGGAGCCCAAAATGTAATTTGAGATTGGTGCGGTAGTTCAATAATAGTTCTTTAGTGGAATGAATTATTATTGATGAAATTAAGTTGTGTGTTCGGGGCGAACACGGGATGCTTAATTTCATCGGGAGACCAAAACCAATTCCTCCTCTCGGTCCCTATCGTAGCCTCTAGTATATAGAGATTTATACCCACCGCATACCCACCTTCTTACCCATCCAATGGGGCCGACCAAGATAGCTTGGAACCCAAGCTAAGGCCGGCCAAGACCAAGTGGATGAGCCATGTAGGTGGCCGGCCAAAGCTTGGGTCCCAAGCTTAGGTGGCCGGCCACTAGAATATTAAAAAGGATTTTTATTAAAATTATTTCTTATGTGGATATCATGATTTTAAAAGAGAGTTTAAAAAAATTAAAAATTTCCTTTTATAGCTTTCTACAAAAGATTAAGAGAAGAGATTAATCTCTTTCCTTATTTGTAGATTAAAAGGATGGTTTTAATTTTTGGTAAAAACTTTCCTTATTTGTAAATCATTTACATGTTTAAAAGAGAGTTTAAAATTTAAAATCTTTCCTTATTTGTTGTTTAAAAGGTGGATTTTAAATTTTAAGAAAACTTTCCTTTTTAATCATGTTCATGATTTAAAAGAGAGTTTAAAATTAAATATTCTCTTTTATAAGTTTCTACAAAAGATTAAGAAAAGATTTGATATCTTTCCTTATTTGTAGATTAAAAGAGATTTTAATTTATAGAGATAACTTTCTTTTTATCCACATGTTTAAAAGAAAGATTTTAATTTATTAAATTTCCTTTTTATAAACCAATCATGAAGGGATAAAAATTATTGATAAATTTTTGTAAATTTCCGGAAGCAAATAAGGAAGTTTTAATTGGTGTTTAAAATTTTATTTGCTTGGAGATTTCTTGGTGTGGCCGGCCATTATAAAATTGAGAAAGAAAATTATTTTTAATTAAATAAATTTTCCTTTTCAATGGAAAAAGAATTAAGGAAGTTTTTTTTAAAATTTCCTTATTTGCTAAGATCAAGGATTATAAAAGAGGGGGTAGAGGAGGCTTCAAGGTGAACATCTCTATTCTATTTTTCCTCTCTTTTCTCCTTGGGTGTGGCCGGCCCTTTCTTTCCTCTCCTCTCCTTTGTGTGGCCGAAACCTTCTCATGGTGGAGATAGCTTTGGTGGCCGGATCTAAGAAGGAGAAGAAGGAGAGAAAAGAAGCCTCTTTTCTAGCATCCCTTGGAGCATGGTGGTGGTGGCCGAACCTCTTCATCCTAGGAGAAGTTTTGATGGCCGAAACTTGTAAGGAAGAAGAAGGTGCTTGGTGGTTCTCATCTCGGAAGATCGTTGCCCACACAACGTCCGAGGTTAGAAGAGGAATACGGTAGAAGATCAAGAGGTTTTTCTAAAAGGTATAACTAGTATTTTTTCTTTCCGCATCATACTAGTTATTTTTGGAAATAATACTAAATACAAGAGGCATACGATTCTAGAGTTTCGAATTTGTTTTCGATATAGTGTTCTTTTGTTTTTCTTTTCCTTGTGATTTGATTGTTCTTTTCGGTTAACCTAAAGTTATTTTAGGAAATTAAATATTAGCTTTCCATAAAAGGTTTTGTCTAGTCGGTGGTGGTTGCTCCCATATCCAAGAAGGCCATGTGCCTCGCCACGTCAGTACTGGGAATCAATTATGGAAATTAATATTTAATGGAATTAATAACTTAAGGTGACTTGGGTCGAACGTGTTAAGTTCCGCAGGAGATCCAAGTCAAAACCTAAAAGAACAAATAGATTAAGTTTTGGATCAAACGTGTTAAGTTCCGCAGGCGATCCAAAATTTAATTTAAAAGAACACATGGTAGCTAGGAAAAGGTTCAGACCTTTGTACAAAATTTTTGTACAGTGGAACCTCTAGATTTTCCGAGTAGCAACCAACAGAGACCTCTAAAAGTTATGTTTTCATAGGTGAGCAACTAGGTCTAGATGGAACCATCTTCGAAATAAATTCGAAAGATGTAACTTTTCTAGAAACAGAGTTCTCAACCAGAGGTGATGTTGATAAAAGTGTTCCTTTTTTTAGGAGGATGAGATATTATCAATAAGAGAGGTGCCAAAAGAGATGTCTGAGTCTAGTCAACCTAGTCGAAGTGATTTGCCAAGTCATAAGTTGACTTCTCAACAACTCAACTTACGAAGAAGTGTTCATAAAATTAAACCTCGGAAATGGTTTGATATTGAGAATAAGGTATTAATAACACTCTCAGTTGACACAATGAACCTCGAACAATTGAGGAAGCATAAAGATGCTCAATTAGAGAAAAAAAGGTAAGTTGCAATGGATGAGGAAATGGAGTCAATGAGAAAGAATCAAGTTTAGGATTTAGTTGATCTTCCTCTGAGCCGAAGGGCTATTGGAAATAAGTTGATTCTCAAAATCAAGAGAAAAGAGGATGGATCGATTAATCGATACAAAGCTCGACTAGTTGTAAAAGGATATACCCAAATGAAAGACATTATTTTTGAAGAGAAGCTGAGTGTATCTTAGAAGTGAAGATCATGAAAGATCAATCAAAAATGCTTTTGAATTTGTCTCAAGAGGCTTATATCACTAAGATGCTACAATACTTCAATATGTCAAATTGTAACATTGTATTCCAAGACTCCTGATGAAATAACTGAAATAAAACCATATGTCAGTGTTATTGGTAGTTTGATGTACACTATGTTGTGTACTCTTCCTGTTATAAGCTATGTTGTTGGCTTAGTTAGTCGTTTCCAGTTAAATCTAGGATCGAGACACTGAAAAGTGGTGAAGAGGATATTAAAATACCTCAAAATGATCTATGATGAGCCTGAAGGACTGTACAGATGCAAATTGGGCAAGAGACTTTGATGACAGAAAATCCACATTAGGCTATACCTTCTTGCTAAATGGTGGCGTCATCTCATTGAATAGCAAGAAGTAGACTTATGTAGCCTTGTCGATAATGGAAGTTGTGTGGCTTGGCTTGTGTAGCCTTGTCGATAATAGAAATTATATGGTTTGGCTTGTGTAGCCTTGTCGACAATGGAAGCTGTGTGACTTGCGCATCCGTTGTGCAATAATCTGTTTGGTTGAAAAGGTTCTTGAAATATTTGAAGATTGCCGACGAGACAGTGAGAGTTTTATAACAGTATACTATGACAATCAAATTGAGGATCCCAAATATCACAGCAAATGCAAGCATATAGAAATTAAGTGTAATTTTGTAAGGGATATTGTGGACAAGAAAATGATAATTTTTTAGTATATCCTACACGTATTATGCTTGCAGATCCTTTTACTAAGTCATTAACTAAAGAGTTATTTCAAGGATATGAAAAGTCTTTGTGACTTCGTAAAATGTAACACATTGTAAAATATCATGATCTATTCAGTGTATATGTTGTTATATTTTAGATTAAAGTCTCGATGAGGATGTTGGCAGGTTGAGATTAGTCCACTCATATGGATAATTATCTCTATTTGTTAAGTATAAATAGTGGTAAGACTGTTACTTATGGGATAGCTTATGTAGATGTAAATAGAGGCATACCTATAAGTTAATGTCGCCTTGATAATTGTGTCAAGATGAGATCATTTATATAATGATCAAAGTAAATGTACCCACCATTTACTAAATCTGCTTAAGGTCATATTGGAATTCACATATTAAATTCAGGATTAGATATTAGGTATGTGTAGATCGAAATCTGTATGATGCTAAAATTGAGAAAAACATGAGCTCTTTTAGTAAAGAGAATAATATCGTAACATGTGTTTCATACCATATGTACTATGGCGACCAGAAGGGTAGTAGAAGAATGGATCCATGCTTCTCTACTATGTGAGACCCTTGAAATTATAAGTTAATCTAAATTTTATCTTAAGTGACTATTTAGCTGTCTACTTGAAGTTAAAATCAGTGTTTTCTACTTTAGCATGTTTCCTATTGGCTATAGATGATTCGCTCTATGAAGCATAACTAAGAAAGCGACTGATTAAAATGAATAGATTCTAGCTAAAAATGAAGATTAAATAGATTTGTATCTTTTGATATTATTCACTGGTCGACCCATTTCTGTTATGTATAGAAATGATTATGAATATTGAATATGAAACATGCTCTTGACATAATAGTCATTATGAGGGATTAGAGATGTTCATATTAATGTAAATAAAGATTATTTAATCTGGATAAATATCAAGACATGGATATCTCCAAAATAACGATTGTGTGCCACTGGGAGATTGAATATTTCCTGAATAACGGATAAGTACTGTCAGGAGAGAGAGTATGTACCATTATGAGAATGTCTCTGATTTGTTCTATAGAGCAGCTATGTAAGGTGTAACAATCTTCTTAGCAATAATTGCTCAGTATT